>NC_051409.1:24951306-24951535 GCF_015228065.2 Penaeus monodon | reverse complement strand
TGCATCCATGTTCACGCATCCGCGATCATTCATACATCATTTGGTTCACTCCCTCTGAATGTTTCCACATCATAATGTTCATTTCATCATTGCTGTGAATTCCTGTTTCGACGGATTACGTGCGGTTCCAATATCATCTCTGGAGGCATAATTCTGCTGCTCGAGGATTCATCTGCTTACCTCGGCAAATAATGTGTTGAAAAAGCAGACTGATATATTTGGACAAAGA
>NC_051409.1:24950486-24950828 GCF_015228065.2 Penaeus monodon | reverse complement strand
CTATCAGAGCTACACAGGAGCTATACAGGAGCTCCTCACAAAACTCAGAATAGCTGCTGCCATAGACACTTTCTGACTTTGCTTCTAAGCAAGTTTGTGCATGAGTGCATGGAGCACTAGCATTTGTTATTGAAGACCTGATACAGTACTTAAATTCTGAGTAATTCCACCGTTTGTTCAGCTACAACCAACGTTCCAGCATACCTGGCTGGCATTCTCTCTCCTCCTCCTCCAGCCCTCGCCGTGAACTAGCCCTTCGCTCGTTTGCAAGTCCCCAAGATATCCGAACATTGCCAAGTACTGTACCTCGCCTTTTTTTTACCCCACTTTGTCTATCTTCGC
>NC_051409.1:24948813-24950461 GCF_015228065.2 Penaeus monodon | reverse complement strand
CCCCCCCCCTCTCTCTCTTACTTGGACTGAAACTACTTCCGGGAGATCCGATGGGGCTAGAAAAAAAAATCCCCATGGTGAATTGACACCGTCCGGCTCCCCTTTGGAAGACAGTCCCCCCTCCCCTCCCCCCTCCCGACTTGCATACCTGCCGCCACTCCCTCCCACCTCTCCCCCACCCCTTGCTGCTACTCCCGCTACTGCTCCCCCCACCCCCTTCCCCCGCCGCTGCTTTCCTCGTCCTCTCCACCTGCCTACCCCACCCCCCATCTCCGCTCCTCTTGCCCCCCTCCCCCACCTACCGTTGGCCCCCTGCCCCATTTCGCGTCAAGAGGATGTCTCACGACGCACGACAAAACGAACATAAGAGAATTGCTCGTCTAATCAAGACCGGGATCTGCCCAGACAAGTGGTGCTGCGTATGCGGCTATGCAGTGAGAAGGACGGAAGACGCTGTCAAGTGTACTAATGAAACTTGCCAAAACTTCTGCCACATTATCTGTCTGCATGGAAACAGCGAATTTGTTTGTGACCAAACTGTATCACTGAGAGACCTTGCAGGTATTGCAGAACCGGTTGAATTCATCCGGCATCATCCACCCGCAGAGGAAGCTCCGGTTCAGTGGAACCCTACAGAAGAGGAAGAATTACTAAACCTTCCAAGTAATCAACTGATCACCATCATAAAAAGCTTGCGAGCGGAGCTCTCCAGGAAGAATTCATTACTCACCTTCTTCAACACTTTCTCGGAGAATCTCGCGAGCAATAGAGACGCCGTAGTCACGGTGCTGCAACTTATAGATAATATTCAAGCCACGAGAAGCAGCATCGATTCTCTAGAGGTCAACTCAATTGCCTGCACAGCCAACGCAGAACGTATCGACAGGGAGTGGTGTGGCAAAACCAATACCCACTTAGCTGCTAAGGCGTGGTGGACGTCTGGTAAACCACGGCCACTCAAGTCCTGCCGCACTCAGTCCTCTACTGAGACTCCAGTAACAGCTGACCAAGATCAATCAAAAGAGGCACAAGAATACAGCCATACACTCTCATTCTCGCAATCTTCCAACACATCTACTAAGCCAAAACACTGCCACACGTTGTACAACTACAAGAGCGTGGCTCACGTGACGCATCTGCACAGCCACAACACCGCTCACGCTTCACATCACCAGAGCCGCAGCGACGTCGCACTCGTCGTCCAGCATCACAGTTGTACCATCACGTACCACAGAGTCAACCGACTCAACCTCATCGCTTTGACAAAAGGAACTCGTTTTGCCAAAACTGCAAAAGAAAGGGTCATTCCCAGGACGACTGTAGGAAAAAACAGTTCTGTGAATTCTGCAACCGCCACGGTCACGAGGAGCAGAACTGTCGCACAAAACTGTCTGAGGAAAGACAGGAGCGTCTTTTCCGGAGCTTGTCGGCTGAGCAAGCCCATAACAACGCTATTCTCGCCCAGACTCTCCAACGACAACTTAATCTACTTCCTCACCTAAACAGTGGACACCTGCATACTAACTGGCCTGGGGTCACCCTACACCAAGCCCACCCACCATATAGTGGTTGGCCCGGGGCCACTCTGTACCAGCACCACCAACTGCCTGCTAGGCAAACATAATGCCAGGAAGTAGAATGAATAACC
>NC_051409.1:24948320-24948464 GCF_015228065.2 Penaeus monodon | reverse complement strand
ACCTGAACCGTTGATATTTCTCCAGAATCACCTCGACTACTTGCTTCATCAACACTCAACAAAAAATATCATAATTGTAGGTGATCTAAACCAGTACCTGGTGGCTAGGTCATTCGAAGATCTATTAGACACCTTTGGTCTCGT
>NC_051409.1:24947154-24948212 GCF_015228065.2 Penaeus monodon | reverse complement strand
TTCTGACCACTATGCCATCCTTACCTGGCTCAACATCAGAGCTATGCGGGAGGAAGCGTTTACACGCACAGTATGGCACTGGGGCAGAAGTAACTGGCAAGGCCTTCGAAAACCCCACTAAATGAAACAGAATGGAACAACATTCTGGCAGGAGATGTAGACGACCAAGCCCAAGCTCTGACACGTCACCTGGTCACTCTCCAATCGGACTTTGTACCTCATGAAGATTATAAAGCCAGACCGATGGATCAACCTTGGTTTGGCCCTCACTGCAGAGCAGCAGCAGACAACAAATCCAGTGCTTGGGTCCGCTACAAACGTAACCCCACAAGCTTAAACAAGCAACTCCATGCCGCTGCCTGCTCCAGGATGAAGAGGACACAGAAGTGGGCCATCTTACGCTGGAAAGAGGACCTGCGGGCCAGGCTGATTGGCCAGTCAGTGGGAAGTAAAACCTGGTGGAGCTGCATTAAGCAACATCAGGGTTTTGCGCCAGATGATGGCATCCCTCCTCTCGACAAGCCAGATGGATCTGTGGCTACCTCAAGCCAGGAGAAAGCAGAACTTCTTGCCAGCTACTTTGCCTGTAAAATGACTGTCCCTGAACCCAACGTGCCGCCCCCTAGATTGCCACCACAGACTCAATCGCGACTCCATAATGTGTCTATTACAGGACAAGAAGTAAAAAGGGAACTCAAGGACTTGGATGTGACGAAGGCTGTGGGGCCAGACAAAATCAGCCCTCATACTCTGGTTCAGTGTGCCGACCAGCTGGCCACACCACTTGCTGTACTTTTCCAAACATGTATGGTACAGAAGACATGGCCAAAGCTGTGGAAGACTGCAAATGTTGTGGCCATTCACAAGAAGCTGAGCAAAACATCTCCCATGAATTATAGACTCATTTCTCTCTTGTCCATCCTGGCGAAGGTCTATGAGAGAATTCTGGTTAAGAAAATGACCAGCTTCTTTGATGAACACCACCTCATCAGTAACAGGCAGTTCGGCTTCAGGTCTCAGAGATCTGCGTCGGACCTCCTCCTCCAACTTACGACTAC
>NC_051409.1:24946729-24946823 GCF_015228065.2 Penaeus monodon | reverse complement strand
CCACTTAAACCGAAAGGACTCCGTACACCACATCAACAACATCATGGCACTCATTATTGCATGGAGCAAGAAATGGCAAGTCACTTTCGCCCCT
>NC_051409.1:24946353-24946441 GCF_015228065.2 Penaeus monodon | reverse complement strand
GAGACTAGTGTCATACAAAACGCTAGTAGAAGACCGACATTTACACTTCCAGCCACTTCAGCATCGTGAGATGTTGCAGCTCTTTGTG
>NC_051409.1:24945928-24946048 GCF_015228065.2 Penaeus monodon | reverse complement strand
TAGTCTAGACAGGTCAAGCTCTAGATAGATTTTAATTAATAAGAAAGTCTTAGGCTTAAGTAAAACACAAGGGAGTAGAAATAGCCCCCTCTTTATAACCTGTATTTATCCATAATGTAT
>NC_051409.1:24944779-24945656 GCF_015228065.2 Penaeus monodon | reverse complement strand
CTGTATACACAGTCAATAATCTCTGTCTCATATTGAACCGCAGGGGGATTTACGCCCAACACACGAGAAGGGACAAACCCACACTTCCTGCCGCCTTCTTTGATCTACAAAAGCTTATTGTTTACCTTTTATTGATACACACGATAAATATTTAGGGGAACATTAATACACGGAAGAGAATATCCGTTTTTTTCATTTTCTTCAGCTTTGCATTTTAACATTCTCTCTTTTTCAGTCTTTTCCTGTGAATAGAAGAGGCTCGTGTTTGAAGCATTTATAATATAACATACAACGGAGATGAGAAATTGTGGAAAGACTGCTTCGTTTCACTAAAAAAAATATTAGAAAACTGAATACACATTTACTCCGATTTATGTGTACATTATAAAAGTTTCTCCACGAATACAAGCCACCCTATGCTATAATGCAGTGTAACTCAGTATAACTTTATATAAGTATAGATTCAAAAAGGGAAAAATTCCAGTGTAATATGCTTCCGGTGAAAGTATAATATATACAGACTTGATGAAGATTTCTCCTCATACCGTGACAACGAATTTCCGTCGACAGTGTATTACTGCATAAATAGCATAAAGACTCGCATTTCTTCAAGCTTTCATTTTGGACCCTATAATATCAGCAGTATAAAAGCTGGCTGGTTAGGCCAAAGCACGAACGCTAAAGTTCTTTCACTAAAAGTCTCGAGCTGGTCATTTGCATGCTGCGCTGGCGAGAACTCTACGAGCCAATAAACACTCCTTCAAGGACTCCGAAATATCATCGTGCAGGCCGGTAAAGTAGGCTAAAGAATGTTGCGTTGCCGTTGAATATATTCTATATTGACTTACATTATGCGTGTATAAGTGTATGCGTGTAT
>NC_051409.1:24943677-24944080 GCF_015228065.2 Penaeus monodon | reverse complement strand
ATGTTAACATTTCCAATATAAGACTGACTTAACAATATTTTGATAGAATTAAAACACGACTCATGATATTTGTTGCAGAACTGCGCGAAGTGGCAATCTCTGAATCCGTCGCGGCGCTAAACCATTCCTCATAACTTTCTTCAATAAGTTTTCTTTGGCATTTTACACAGAGTAAATTCGATACCATTGCCTTTGAACAGAATCTGTCAAATCTTACGCAGTTAATGTGTTGACTATTTCACTGATTTATTCTTTTCAGGGGAAACCTGGCTTATGCAACCTTAAACAAGTGTATGATGACATTTCTGGTGCAAACTCAGTTGCATAGGATGACCTTTTCCTTGCATCTTCAACTCAATAAAACGTTATAAAACACACACGCGCGCGCACGGACGCACACATT
>NC_051409.1:24943146-24943364 GCF_015228065.2 Penaeus monodon | reverse complement strand
TACAGACTCACGCGCGCACAAACACATAGAAACACTATCATTCCAACCTTATCAAAAAAATTCCCACCAATAACATTTATCCTAACGCATCCAACAAGTATGGAATGTTCTGCTTAAAGCTGGATGATAACAGGAAACGGAATCGTATATAATCGTACATATCGTCATTACCCTTCCCCCAACAAACATCTAAAGAAATATACATACACCAATCGTAA
>NC_051409.1:24942221-24942922 GCF_015228065.2 Penaeus monodon | reverse complement strand
TCACTCAAAATATATCCATACAAAACGCACACACACCTACACCGCTTCTCTTTCCCCGAATACAAATACACTTAATGTCACTATCCTTCGCATGTGACATAACCATACACATTGTCACTACCCAGGCTCCGTGATGCAGTGCAATGTTACATTCACTGCTCAGGACTTCACTCACTGACCTTTGACCCCGTGGCAGTTCAAAGACTGACCTTCTGAATAAATAGCAAGGCGTGACCTGCGACCTACGCCAACACGACTACGCGGAAAGATCGTGACCTTCCTTCATTTTTTGTTCTTTTGCTTCGCCTCAGTTTAATGGTGTGTCAAAAAGACTCCATTTCAGAGACTTGATTATAATCGTACAGGTAATTAAATGATATAAATGATATCTTCTTGGTAAGACGTTAAACTGCATCCGGCATGCCAAGGCCTAGGTTCTAGAACGTCCATCGTGGAACTTAGTGAAGACGAGGCAACAGCGACAGTGGATTTCAGTTAAAAGCACATTTCGAAGCAATTGATGATTTTTCTCTACGGATTTTTGGGTGTAAGGTCGAAGTTCAGTACAAATTAATAAATGGTAGAGGTATTCCTGCCTTTTCGCAATTCTATCGTCCCGATAGAATTGCGAAAGGGGAAAGAATTCTCGGAATCTTTACATATTTCTTTACATATTTCCCATAACCGCCTTCTCCCTCAGT
>NC_051409.1:24939950-24940798 GCF_015228065.2 Penaeus monodon | reverse complement strand
CCACATGCACACCAATTCACATGTGCGACCATCCCTTCCCCTGCTGAAGCCTCCCACACTAAAATTTCGTGTCGTCTCATTGACCAGCGGCTCTGCGTACGGGCGCGTTTCAGTGAGCGATAATCTATAGGTTTCTTTTGTAACAAGCAACGCTGCTTTGTTCCGCCTCTGCTGACTGCGCTCTCCTGGCAGTAATAAACCTATAGGGAACGAGACACCAATCCATAATCCATAAGGAAAAGAAGAGATGGGGATCTGCTGTGTCGGTGTGTAATGTTATTTTGTCTCGTTCACATCCAGATGACAACGTCGACAAGTGCGTATTCCTCGACGTCTTAGGCACGTAGTATATATCCGTTCGTACCAAAGCGCGGATTCCGTTCTGTGCACACTAACGTCACTATCAGTTCCTAGGAGATATTAGGTTAGAGATAATAATAATACAAAAGACACGATACATACGACTTTCCATCTGCAGTCGACATTCCTGAGTGTCATGGGGATAGATGGCATAGTTCATGGCACACGATAGAGTCAGAGTCAACCTGGAAATCCGAGGGAAAAAAATGTTACATCAGTGGAAGAAGAATTATTGAGGTGAATTATGTGTCCAATTTGAGAATCGTAAAAATCTTCATTGGTCAAATTCACATTTTCTGTTATGATTTGAAGAGGCAAATAAGCACGTATAAATAATGATGAACTTTTATCATCATCTTTAAGCTAACTGTATTTTATGGTCTCCATTTAATGGTATTCGATGCAGTTTAAAGAGGTGATAGGCCTATGTAAACGTTTATAGGATCATGTAGTCTGATCTTGATAACGATAATAAACGATATATTGGG
>NC_051409.1:24938899-24939022 GCF_015228065.2 Penaeus monodon | reverse complement strand
AAACCAGGCTATTTCCCGAGGAATATCAGAGGCTAGTCGAAGGAGCCGTGAGTTTTGAACTTTATTTCTGACAATGGAAGGCAGGTTTTTGGTTGGCCTGATGCGGTGGAACCACGTGGGGAA
>NC_051409.1:24935917-24938246 GCF_015228065.2 Penaeus monodon | reverse complement strand
ACCTAAGTATTCGCTTCGTCAAGTTTGATGGCGATGACACCCTCTAAGTTCCGATGAAGTATCCGCATTTTCCTATTTTTATTTGGCTCGCTGTCATAAAATCATGATTATGCATAGCGCTTGATATAAGACTTCGCGAGGATGCTGTTGATTCCCCGGTAATAACAGTGCAAGCTTTCTTCTTCTTTTTTGATCATTTTAATCACCCGCTCGCCTGTGTTCACGAATGGTTATCGATTCATATATTCATATTCGTTTTGGGTTGTTGATTTGTCCAGCCATTTGTTCATCTTCGTTTTGAATTAACGGCCAGACAGTTGTCTATCCGGACAAGTGTTCATCATTGCTCATTAATTCACTCCTTTTCTTGTTTAGATATTAATTTCGTTTATTCATCCCCGATTTAGATTGCTGATGTACCTATTCATTTTTTTCTTTCTTAGGTGCGTCCGTTTATTAAATGACTGACTTATTAAAAGATTCATCTATTTATTTATATGATTACGGCTGAAATTTGCTTCCTTGTACATTATAAACCGGAGCCACAACTAACTGATTACCATTACACACTTTCCTCGGTCTCTCCCCTAGAATATATTACCATGACAATAGCTCTGTTCAACAACCTATCAAAAGGAGTTCTTTATACCACTAAATATATGATAAACAGGAAGTTAAAACATGGGCATTTTATTGTTAGGAATGGTTGTATATGCCGTGGAGGTACTGCAGCATATTTCTGTTATTCTGAAATGGCTGGTTTATAACACAATGGAAACATCTATTGATTCCCTTGCTGTGGTGTAAGTAATGACACTAATATCTTAGTAAAACTATCTGGAAGATATTAACACCATTTGATTCGAGCAGCGTTGTGTTGTTTCTCCAAGTGAAATGGGTCAGATAAAATTTCCTTTTTAGTTAAGATTAATTGAACTGATCAAGTGCAGTGTAAATAGAAGCCTTTGGTGACATTAAGCAGATTTCAAAATAATTTTAATTCCAGCGATAGCGTCAGGTCCGCGATACATTTTGCAATTACACTTTTCATAGAACAAAAAGGTTATCAACGTGATGTAATAACTCTATTCATACGGAGCAAATGCAGGAATTTAGGAATTCAGGACTCTAAGCAAAGGCCGCGGAGTAAAATAAAAACGTTTTTGGTTATTAATAAGTCAAATGAATCAGAAATAATTACTTGACCATGTAGAGTATGGTTGAGTCCTTGTGCAGCCACACGTAATGGTTAGGAATCGTCATCGTCTGGAAGGTCACCTGCTTTGCGTTCTTGAAGAAGCTGTCGGGTCTCCACAGGTCCTTCAGCCACTCCACCTCCAAAAGCCTGAACGGAAGAGAAAGGAAACGTTAATCGAATAGAGTTCTTTGGATTTATCTGGACTTTAATATGGATATTAGTGTGAGCGTGGAAGACAGTGTGGCCCCGCCTGGATACGAAAAATATATTTATCGATAAATCGATGAAAATCTGTGAGTATACAGAACGAGCCAGGAGCCACAGAACATCCACAATACACTTAATTACTCACAACTACATACGTATCCCATCGCCCGCATTTCTATTAGACGTCTTCGTCAGTGAGCTCACTCTCCCCTAGTGAAACAGCCTTGCTTCCCGAGCCCCGTATGGCAAATGGAAATCCGCCGCGAACCAAGTTACTTATTGAGAAATTGAGACGGCTCTTCATCACCAACTTCCCTCGTGCTCTAACTCTTCCCCAAACTCGCCATTCCCCAACCTCTCCATACTCGCGCCTCCTTCCCTTCTCGGGCGCCGAGCAAACGACTATTGCTTACAACTGCCACGTCGCTCCTCGATCCCAAACAGGTACAAAAGCCTCGAGAGAGAGAGACATCCTCTTGACGAACAACTAGGCTAAACCGAGGCAGATTAACACGCAAACTGATCGTCACCGCAGCTGCCTTGTATTAACAGGAAAATCTACAACCATTCGTGAGTTACTCATTCACTGATTAACGTTGTCTAACAAAAGGGAATTTCTGCCTGACTGCTCGTTTGTGGTTTTCGTTTCTTTGGGGAAGTTAGATTTTCTCTAAGTAAAGTTAGCATATCGTGTTTTTGTTCTGGAGCGAGCTACTACTAAGTTATAAAGATAAATGGATGTCTGTGATAAAATCTTACCTGTAACTGGAATTCATGTTGTCTGGGAGGCGCAGTCTGTGATCCTCCCAAGATTGAGCGAAGAATATATCTGCCACGTATGTCTATAAAGTCAAAAGAAAGATTGGCAGTTGAAATTAGGGAGCCGTTGAATAATCTATAATATATGTGCATACATACACGCGA
>NC_051409.1:24935251-24935677 GCF_015228065.2 Penaeus monodon | reverse complement strand
TTCCCCAATCGTTTAATATATTATGAGATATTCGAATCAATGAAATATTACTCAAACGTAAAATAGCCCTTAATGAAACCCATTGCTACCACTCCTATAACCTTTTCCTCTCGTCCCTGGCTGAACACTCTGCATCGATCTCCTTTAACTAGTAGACGAGGGAAGTATCAGAATGGGACACTTTAAAGGAAGTGACTTTAAGTGATCCGTTGTTTCGAAACGGATAGGTTCGCTGGTTCGGTTTTATGAACAATACAAATAATTGTTGATATACGCCCCAGCCGCTCTGGAAACGCAATAGGCATTTGGGGAGAATGAAGGTTTTTCCATTACTAAAATATATGGTATTGGCCTTTGTAATGTTAGTTGTAGGTCTTTCAATGCATTATTGTGTTGTTAATATAATGATTATGGTATTGATGATAA
>NC_051409.1:24934018-24934536 GCF_015228065.2 Penaeus monodon | reverse complement strand
CATGGTATTATGCTATCCGCCTATACAGAAGCCAGTGCGGATGCCTTTTCGTGGCGGAAAATCCCGTACGTACCCTGAGAGTATGAAGGAAGCGCGCCAGGGTCGGCGGCCTGACCTTCCCGCCTCCGCCGAATAAATCATGACCCTGAATCGATAAACTACCCGAGGGAAACCACAGTACACTACACCCACGTCGTTTGCCTACACTGAGTTGTCTATTGACCTTCTCCCGTGTCAGCAAGGGTCACGACCTCCCACGGCTCATGTCCTCGGTCTTCTGACCTCTAGGTGACCTCATGCCAAATCTAAACCAGCTCACCTTCGCCCACGCTCTTTTATGTGACCTGACCCTCCTCAAAGGTCATTGCAAAGTGCAGTTAAAGTTCATTTGTTGACCCTCATCTGACCCGCAAATTGCTGATTGTGAAATATTTTGGCTTTTAGCACCAATGGCGTCCTCAGGGATCAAGATCATGACCAATTCTATTAATAAAAGTATTATCAGGTGTGAATAATAA
>NC_051409.1:24933609-24933917 GCF_015228065.2 Penaeus monodon | reverse complement strand
AAGACTAAAAGAAACACAAGTGATTTTGTTTCTTTTGGCATCTTTTTAAACATGTAATTTGTTATTGTTTTGTGTATATCCTAACTTAGCATATAAATCTATTTCAAATACCATCATGGAAAAAGGAACATTCCTGCAACAGACTTCACACTTAGATATCCCGTCCAAAACTATATTTTCCTTTCTTTTTTCTCTTTCTCCTCTTTCTTTTCCACTCTACATTTTCGGTATAAAGCACATACCACAGGAACCCTGAGTTAAATGTGGTCCATCGAACATTTTAAGGTGAATGCAGTTTCGTCAGTCAT
>NC_051409.1:24932696-24932876 GCF_015228065.2 Penaeus monodon | reverse complement strand
TCGCACATTACACTTACATTTTACGTTTGAAATCATATGCCATATGAATGAAGAATTGAAGTCTCATCATTCTGATGTAAGGTAGTCAATTTTATGCCTGATATCATTTTCCAAGTGACTCGAAGTCAATTCATACTGGTGTAAACTAGTAATAATTGACATCATAATATTAAAGAATCT
>NC_051409.1:24932223-24932492 GCF_015228065.2 Penaeus monodon | reverse complement strand
AACGAACGGCAAATCATGAAGTATGTAAATATATGTAAGCACAAACCTCCGTCAAATTTCCCAACGCGTCCTCTCATTTTCGTCTGAATATTGCGTGAGTTCCCCTGACAATATTTCCAGAAAAAACAACCGACTTCCCTTGGTTTACAGTTACTGTTTCTGCTTGGCTTATTTTCAGGATCTTTATGACAACCTGTTTACATGTTGCTCCTGGTTTAATGAAGTTTTAATGGTATGGATTGGATTTGCAATACTAACATGAAGAAAAT
>NC_051409.1:24930952-24931641 GCF_015228065.2 Penaeus monodon | reverse complement strand
CAATCTATCTTTGTCAGAATGTCTGTTACTCTCTATCTCTGTCCTTCACTGGTCAGGAGCAACAGAGTAAGAAAGGTTAGGAACCACTGGGTTATCGAGTCCTTTCTATATATTTCGCTTTATCATTTACTATTATAATATAATCCTCCTTACCTTCTTTCTTGCAATCTCTGTAGATAAAGATGTAAAATATCAATTGCAAACCATTTTTATTCCCAAACCAGAATAATCTAAGAAGAAAAAAACGTTATCCCTCTCGTGCTGCTTGCACTCTCACTTTAAAGTATCAACGAAGCACACGAGAAAAATGCCTTCCTAATTGCTTCCATGCATCACCGTTAATACGCGCAGCCCTCCCACCACCTCTTTGAAAATGCCTATGAATAATACAGCCTTAATGGACCTAGTTTAAGGATCTATAACAGCGAAAATAATACAGTTCTGAGCCCCAGGTTGAATCATCGGAGGCATGTTCTGAGACAGACATTCGCTACATTAGTTTTGACGCATGGTTTATGGCTGAGATTTTTCAAGATTTTTGCCCGTTCTCTGGGTTCTGAAAAGCTCTTTAAGATTTCCGGATGAATCAACAGCGGTGTTCCTGAGGTAGACAGCGGATAGACAGACAGGCATTTGCTCCTGTATGTGTTGGGGCACTGTCAGATTTCCAAACTCAGTTGTTTTTTTAT
>NC_051409.1:24929004-24929263 GCF_015228065.2 Penaeus monodon | reverse complement strand
CCACATACATACACATACAAGCAGAAATGACCAAAAGGCATCAAAGGTAATGATAAAAAAGGTGAGTCCTGGCGAGAGTGGTCGAGTGACGAGGACTCCGCGCGGGGAAGGACGCGCGTCAGGACCGCGTCAAAGGAGCCGCTGGACCATGAAGGAACCCAGGACCCGTAAGGAAGGAAATTGTTTAGACGCGATGGACACTTTCTTCGGCGCCTCCTGCGAGATCAGACTCTCTTGGGATCAGGTCTGATTCCGATAT
>NC_051409.1:24928198-24928369 GCF_015228065.2 Penaeus monodon | reverse complement strand
AGAGACGGTATCATACAAAGACAGAGCTGGTTAGTGTTGCTGTCATCTTTCTAGAGTCTAGCTAGTTAGCACCCTCCCCCCCCCTTCCTCCTCGGGCGACCTGCAGCGTCATCCACTCGGCGCAGATCTATCAGGGACTTGTCAGGACAGCGTGTAGCAGGAACCCTTCTC
>NC_051409.1:24927359-24927728 GCF_015228065.2 Penaeus monodon | reverse complement strand
TGACCATGCAACAGGGAACACAAATACAGAGGCTAATAAAAGGAATTTCTTTCTCTTGGTGATGGTGAATGGGGGGGGGGTAGTTCTCTCTCTTCGATTTCGATTATTGCCATACTCTTCTTGATGTCATTAATTCTTGATGCCGAATTGCGGACATCATAAGTGATTTGCATAAATTACATATGGACTTATATAATGCGTAGTATTTTTTATGTAATGCTGCTTGTGATTGGTATGAACATTTCACGCCTCATTGAATGATATATTTACATCTTCCCCTCTCTCTGTCCATCTGTTTATCCCCTTCCTTTTCTCACTGAGTGTTATTGTTTCTGTCAGTGATTACCCATCGATCTCACCCCCCCCCCC
>NC_051409.1:24927136-24927265 GCF_015228065.2 Penaeus monodon | reverse complement strand
TCTTATTCTTATTCTTCTTCCATCCTTCCTTCCCTCGCTGGTTTATACAGCGCTCGCCATGAAAGCCCAGTTATTATATATATTTTTTTATTACTTCCTCTCTTACTTAACAAGCATTTGTATATGTGC
>NC_051409.1:24924793-24925547 GCF_015228065.2 Penaeus monodon | reverse complement strand
TCGTGGCGGCAGCCTGCCAGCGTCGAGGCAGCGCCCTACTCACCATGGAGTTTTCGTTGACCGAGTCGACGCCCATGACGGTGACGTGGAAGTAGACCCGCGTGGGCTGGCCGTCCTTCTTGGGCGGCCGCATCTTGTCGTAGTCCTTGGGGTTCTCGGGCATGAGGTCCTGGAACCTGAGCACTCCCCCGGGGCTGTCTCTGCTTTCAAAAACGTCCTTTGTCAGAGGCGTTATTTTTGTTTGTGTTGCTTCGTGTGTGAAAAAGAATTTGGTCAGATTCGTGTGTGTGGATGCATTGATTAAAAACAACAACAAGATGGAATGGAAAATAACGGTGATTGTAAAGAGGGGAGATCTTCTCTTTAAAGCACGGTGAGAACCAAAACGTCTGGGAAAGTAACATGTCTTTGTATCCGGACTGTCACCAGCACTCCCCACGGACGTCTCTCTAACAAAGAACTCGTGCTTATCCCTTAGTATCAAAGGCATCTAGAGTGATATTACTGTGAACTGAAATTACTTTTCTTATTCTATTCATTAAAGTTATTTCTTAACGTTCACGGTGCGTTCAAAGACATTTTTATTTCAAATTTGGATATTAGAACAATCGTGTTTGTTGCATTCAAGTGCCATGACACTAAAAAAATTGTACAAGGCAGAAAAAAGGGATTGTATCACGACTTTACCTTTGATTTAAAATTTTGCTATCATTTATGTAATAATAAAATCCTAACATATCTACCAGTTTCATTA
>NC_051409.1:24924265-24924392 GCF_015228065.2 Penaeus monodon | reverse complement strand
GGAAAAACAATTCATAGAAGAAAACATCAAGACAAAGCATGCTAATTAAGGGGGTAAGGACAGTCTTACCCGAAAGAATATCGGAAAACCGAAGGTTCCTTGACATGCAAAGATGTCTCCTTATCAA
>NC_051409.1:24921953-24922253 GCF_015228065.2 Penaeus monodon | reverse complement strand
CAATTGGAATATTGTTAAAAGAAAAGCATTGTCTTACATTGTGTTAGTTTGAAATTAGAGCATTTACTGACTGACTGTTGTTTATATTATCAATATTGCTTTTTGACATCATTGTTCAAATAATGTTATCTCTTTTCTTTTTTAAAGTGTAAGTGTAAAATAGTTACCAATTTATGTCACATTGTTTTTATCTCTATAATTTTGCTATTGGTCGATTGACCTATCGTGTTGTCATTGTATAATTATAATGTTGATCGATATTTTCAGTTTTGAATCACTGATGATGGAGGTAGTTAACCC
>NC_051409.1:24921059-24921477 GCF_015228065.2 Penaeus monodon | reverse complement strand
TTCATAGCAAAGATCTGTGAGAGGACCGCCCAGAACCGCCGCTCCGGTCGTCACCAACCGTGCACAATCAGCGAGCATTGTCTATTCTTTCCGATTTTTACTTACTGAGCGTGAACGAAGATAAGGAGAAAAGAAGCCAGGAGCTTATATAATCGAAAGCCTGTCATCGTCCAGCGCTGTATCATGTTGATTTCTTCTGCTTGTGTTGCTTCTACGAATTCTCTGCTGCTCGCTCCTGGGCGTGGGAGGAAGCGCTCAAGAACCTGCAAAGAATAGGAGAGCAATAGGTGTAATTAGGTGAAATGTGGCTCTGATATGGTGTGGTTGCAGACTTAGATTAGAATGGCTTTGATAAGATAGGTAGCTTCATATGCATGTGATAATGTATACATGAAGAAAGAGAGGGTTAAATGCATGT
>NC_051409.1:24919961-24920272 GCF_015228065.2 Penaeus monodon | reverse complement strand
GATGTGCTACATCGAGTTATATTACATCAGACCGGATTGAGTCAGAGTAAAAATTCTAAAATGACCATTTCTACCTTCCAAAAACAGATCATTTCCAGCCAACAAAATTGTACAATATTTGGCGAGAAAAAAGGTAAGAGAAAGAAATTAGAATCATTCATAAATCTTTTGTTAATTGTTTTAAAATTGCCTTGCCAGCTCGGAGAGTATTCCTTTGAAAGCAGGTTATTATTCAACCACAAGGGGAGGCGGCACAGCGATGGAGGTATGGTGGAGATTTTACATAAAATGTGTTTGAGTGTGTGTTTCTT
>NC_051409.1:24919430-24919809 GCF_015228065.2 Penaeus monodon | reverse complement strand
ATTGGAGTCGTGTTAATCGAGAAGTGTATCTGGAATGTTTCGTTAAATGTTGTTCTTGTATCTTATTTCTTAACAGGTTATTTTTGTGAATATCTCCGAATCCCATTTCCGATTTGCATGTATTTTTAGGTAGCGCTTATCATATGTTACTGAAGGTGTGCATTAGTAGTGGGTATGTTGAATGATAGAGCTTAGCTGAACCCTACGACCGCGGCTTTGTTGGTAAGGCCAATATTCCAAGTTTGACTGTAAAAATGCTTTAAAAGAGCGATTTCACGTCCATATTTACAATTTATGTGGAAAAATAATCATTCTTATTCGTGTCTACTTACGTATCATCTTTATTTAAAAGAACTATAAGATGCATATTTGAGCAACC
>NC_051409.1:24915303-24915507 GCF_015228065.2 Penaeus monodon | reverse complement strand
AATGTCAGAGTGTGCATCTGCGATTCCCTCCCAAAGCACATGATGATAATGGGGAATCGAGGCGAATCCTTCTGAGTAATAAAAACGGGAAACTAGAGAGATTGCTCTCTTTGGAACGCTGATGAAAAATAAGCTCTATAAACATGACATAGTACTCGGTAGCCATTCTGCATTTTATATAATACGGCACATTAGGTTCGCACG
>NC_051409.1:24914650-24914906 GCF_015228065.2 Penaeus monodon | reverse complement strand
AGAATCACCAACGCAACATCCCTAATACAAGCCGGGCCTGAATGAGATCGCTTAACCTCAGGAAGCCCGACGGAGGCTCTGGAACCGACTCGGGGAACGAGCGAGAAAGCGCTCGTCTTCAGCGGACAATGAGCGCTAGAAGACTTTAATGTGAGTTATGTTTTGGTTTTGGTTTTGAGATTATCCACTTGAGCGACGAGTGATGAGCGCCTTTCACGCGGACTCTGAGGCGGACGCGAGAGGTCGCTTTGAAGCA
>NC_051409.1:24913841-24914005 GCF_015228065.2 Penaeus monodon | reverse complement strand
GTGTTGACTTATTTCATTTGAATACCAAGGTGTAGCCCATTTAAGCGACGCGTAGGGCATCTCCAGACCCCTCCAATAAATACACCGTGTCAATGACGGGCGCTGCCGAAGATGTTTGCCTGAAAACGTTTAGGACTGTCAGGAATAGTCAGCAGTAGGAACCC
>NC_051409.1:24912884-24913411 GCF_015228065.2 Penaeus monodon | reverse complement strand
CCCCGGCCCCTAGCGCCCTCCCGGCAGAGCCCGCCACCTGGGCCGACGGAGTCGAGAACCCCCGGCGTCTCCCTGCACAGGCGGCAGCGCGGGCCCGGAGGAGAACAATGCACCCACGTCGGGAAAGATTATTTAACATCTATTTTTATCCTGCAAGATTCAGGGTTTTGTTGCGAGGAACCGAAATGAGGGGGAGGTACTGCTATGGCGAGGGGTGAATAGACCTATATGTCAAGGGAAGTCGGTGATGCGTGTGGTATTAATCATTATTATTTGCATATCTCTTTCCTTAGTATTGACGTAATGCTGGGAGTGAGCGGTAGGAGAAAATCGAAGCAAAAAAGAATATAGGCAAGGCAAGAATGGCGGTACAATGGCTGAAGATGAAGGAAGAGGGGGGAAGAGGGGGCCAGAAGCTACGACAAAATACGATTTTCTACTTCTGTGGCGGCCATTCATGAATCGTTCCCCGGGCGAAGGGAAGGAAGCTATGTGGAAGGGAAAGAACGGGAAGGAAAAGATTATCT
>NC_051409.1:24911170-24911251 GCF_015228065.2 Penaeus monodon | reverse complement strand
CTTTATCTTCTCTATAACCGTCTCTTGTAGCCTCGCCTCTTTGTCCTCTCACTTCATTTTTCTCCACACTATTTCAAGCTT
>NC_051409.1:24910399-24910998 GCF_015228065.2 Penaeus monodon | reverse complement strand
CTTTTTCCAGCCTCTCTTGCGCTCTCTTTGTTCTTTCTCTCCATCTTTTAAACTGCCTTTATTCCCCCTTTTGATCGCCTTAGTCTTGCTTCTCTGACCATCTCTCCCCTCTTTTTCCCCTTCTTCCGACTCAGTCATCCCCTCTCCCCTCCCCTGTTCTTCCCTCTTCCCTTATCCTCTTCCTCGCCGTTACTTTTCTCTGTACCTTTACTCTTTTTTACCTCTTTTCCACCCCTCTCTCTCTCCTACCTTTACAAACGTCCTCTCTCATTCTCTCTTTTCTCTCTCTCTCTTCTCACTCCATTCTCTCAATCACTCTTCCCTCCCTCTTCCCCTTTCCTTCTCCACCCTCGCTATCCCTCTCCTCTCTCCCACACCCAAGCTGACACTGTTGGAGAGACACGCCTTCAGCCTGTCTGTTGCTCTCACCCCACCGCCAGCTTTGTTTGTGGTCCCCCCACGGACTCATATAATAGAAACTATAAAAAGGGTAATATCAGAAGACATGTGAAGTTCTTATAGACATTCCGTGTTAGCTGATCGAGAATTGTGACAGCGTGCAAGTGTATTGATTCATAGGTCTTTTCGTGTTGTACTGT
>NC_051409.1:24908745-24909123 GCF_015228065.2 Penaeus monodon | reverse complement strand
CATACATTTGTTTACAGTGCATGATGACTGTTAGCAATTGCACCCCAAAGAAAAGAATGGCAGTAAAACTAAATTTGTTCAGTTTTATGATAAGAATTAGCCGTTATGCTCCTGATTTGAAATGAGTTTGGTCCAAAAGCATTGCCAATCAACTTCACTTGCAATAATTCACCGCTAATTAGTTGCAAATCTGTTATAGCTTGTTTATATTTGCACATAGTTACATGAATGTATTATCGAAGTGTAAATGTTGCGCGTTTTTGTTTGGCAACTGACTGTTATTTTCAAAATTTATTTTTGAGTGGCCAATACTTGTAACAAACTGATATGGATTTGTCATGAATTCCCATGACAATGCGCTCTTTCATCAGTGTGCGC
>NC_051409.1:24907792-24907869 GCF_015228065.2 Penaeus monodon | reverse complement strand
AGAAAGGGATACTTTGATGTGACAACTAAATATGCTATTTATTTATGCTCTATTTATCATGATTTTCTAAAAACGAT
>NC_051409.1:24907630-24907740 GCF_015228065.2 Penaeus monodon | reverse complement strand
TAGTGTGATGATATATATGATATGTAATGTATAGTATATGTATTAGTAGTATTTTAGGTGCAAGTGATCAGCATAATTGTTAATAAAAATGTGTATGTGTGTTATATGAA
>NC_051409.1:24906533-24907471 GCF_015228065.2 Penaeus monodon | reverse complement strand
GCGATGTAGAAATTTCTTTAAATAAGATTTAAATATGTTCATTTAGTTATCTATTCTCCTCTTCCTTTATCTCCTTACCCTATCTTTTATACTTACTTCATTTACTATCTTTATCCTTTGTATGTCCTGTGTTCTTTTATCGTCCTCTCCTCTTCCTTTCTTCTCTCTTTCTTGTTGTGACTCTCCTCTGTTGTCCTTTTCTGTCCCTTGTTCGCTTCCTATGTTTGCTTTCTGTGCTTTGCATGTTTCTTATGTCGTCTTCTTGCGACTTTAATCTTCTTGCCTCCTCCCGCTGTCTCCTTAAGTCTATGTAATGATGCTGACAATTATCCTTATATCCTTTGTCTCTAAAGATTCCTTAATCACTCTTATCATTTATATCTGAGCTATATATCCATTTATCATACTGTCTCTAGCCTTTCTTTCCCACTCGTTCTCCTTGGTAACTAGCATTTCCTTCCGTAATTCTATATATGTCTATGATTTCCTTGATCTATATAACATAATGTAGCTATGAGTTACTATGTCCATATTATACCCTTTAATAATGAGCCTATTCCATATCCTAAATAATGTCCTTACAATTTAGTAGTCGGACCCTGTGCCTTTCCTTTTAAATCAATTGTTCTGACTCCCTCCCCCCTCTTTCCCCTTCTCTAGCCTTTCCTTTCCCTTTCCCTCTTCCCTTTGCTCTCCCCTTCTCCCTCTTTCCCTTTTCTCTACCCCTCTCCCTTTTCCCTTCCCTCATCTTTCTCCCTCTGCTCCGCCCCTTTTGCCCTTTCTAATCCTCCCTCTTCCCTTATTACTCTACCCCCTCCCTTCCCCCCCCCTCTTCTCTCCCCCTTTCCTTCCTCTTTCCCTTTCCCCTCTTTCTCCCTTTGTCTCTGAGCCCCCTTTCCCTTCCTCCCTTTCCCCTCTTCTCCCTTTGTCTCTGAGCC
>NC_051409.1:24906245-24906506 GCF_015228065.2 Penaeus monodon | reverse complement strand
CTCTTTCTCCCTTTGTCTCTGAGCCCCCTTTCCCTTTCCCTTTCCCTATCCCCTTGATCACCCCTTTTCTTCTTTAGGTCTCCTCCGTTTCCTTCCCCTCCTCCCTTTTCTCTTAAGCCCCCTTCGCCTCCCTTCCTCCCTCTCCCCCTTTCTTTTCTCCCTCCCCCCCTTTTCCCTTCCTTCGCAACCTCCCCCTCGGACCATCGTGTAAATGATAAATCTTATTTAGTGCAGTGTATTTGCCTCGAAGAGGAAGTGGGT
>NC_051409.1:24905419-24905574 GCF_015228065.2 Penaeus monodon | reverse complement strand
CTGGTAGCATGAAGCACATGTGTCATTCTTTAATGTGTATTTTGTCAATTATCACCCTATTTTATAGTAGAATATTATGACTTCAAGTCTGCATTTTCAAGGATTGTGATTTCAGGTGTAAAATGTGACGGACACACAGATGAAACACAAGCAGA
>NC_051409.1:24904699-24905075 GCF_015228065.2 Penaeus monodon | reverse complement strand
CAATTGGAAAACAATCATCATCAACAAGATAGGCAAAGGTTAGTGTAAAGCGATGTTTGTTTCGGTTGTCGACAGCAGAAGCGTGAGCAATGTTCGTCAGTGTCACTGGAAAACGTTTGCAAGTAGACAAATTCATAAACCTTTATTATTTAAGTCCTACGAAGGGTGTAGGAACTTTTTTTTAACTGTAGACCAGGTATGTGTTTCAGCCTTCCATCATTTATGTTGAATTCCAATGTCCGAAAAGATCATTACAATACTTTAAGACACCGAAGTGGCTCACTAATCCATCACCATGTTTATACTATCAGTCTCACTATAAAAATGATTTTACCAAATGTTTTAAAAGTGGGGATAACAATACAAGTAATGTGAA
>NC_051409.1:24904222-24904660 GCF_015228065.2 Penaeus monodon | reverse complement strand
ACAGAAAACGTGTTAACATTTCGCCTGTATTGTTCGGTCGCAAGAGTCCTGTTGGTTGGTGTTTGTAACTAACATGCACATTCTTCTGAAATAAAATAGGCTCCTCGGAAGTAACCTGAAGCCTTTTTAATCTACATTTCTTTTCGTTATGAAAATTATTTTTGTTTTTGTCATAGGAGGTGGGAGTGGTATTCTCTGGGTAGCTCCAGTTGTGTCGTATTTCCGGGTTGAACACAAGCACGCCACCCGGAGCTGTTTCTTCAGTTTCATATATAGTATCAGTCTCGCTTCCACCTTCGTCAGGAGTTTCCGAGCAGGTGTGACCGCAAACCTAGAGTGCGAGATGGTATTTCAGGAGGTATGACAAACATAGACTGTTGTTTTATTTTTAACCCTTTGGCAGCGTTGTATGCAATGATAAAAAAAAATTTGACCTCA
>NC_051409.1:24903973-24904187 GCF_015228065.2 Penaeus monodon | reverse complement strand
GGGAACGCGAGATTTAATCAAACATTTCAATGGGCTCGAGGCTTGGAAAAAGATTGGAACCATCGACATGTTGATGATTTTTCCTATATGACCTTATACTTTTTTCCCTTTTGCTAATTGGTATTTAAACTAAATGCTCCTTCTGTTCAATGGACACCAAAAGGCTAATAGTCCTGTTCAATAAAGTCCTTATAAATGTCATATGAATAAGTAT
>NC_051409.1:24903686-24903814 GCF_015228065.2 Penaeus monodon | reverse complement strand
AGTAGGGCCTCGAAAAATACGAGTTCGCACCCCCCACGTCCGACTTCAAGGTGCCCAATCCGCGGCCTCTGTTTGCCCCACGGAAGGCCGACGCAGAAGCCCTAGTAAGAGCGAGGAGAGACGAGCAG
>NC_051409.1:24902475-24902611 GCF_015228065.2 Penaeus monodon | reverse complement strand
TTCGCTCAAACATATTGATTCCGGCTCTGTTCACGGACCGATGCGCGACTGTAGGAATGATCATTGGTACATTTCCCTTTGTCATCGGTAGCGTCCCAGGCAAAACACACGGAGAGAAAGAGGCAAGAGACGTTAA
>NC_051409.1:24901967-24902372 GCF_015228065.2 Penaeus monodon | reverse complement strand
CGAAGAAGAAGAAGAATTTTCGTAGAATTACAGGAGAATGTGACATGTGTTTGTAATTTGATGTGACCTAAACTCGAATAATAACATACCATAGTATTTACATATCTGCACTTCTCTGACACCATGCAATGTACCTGTTATATGAATCGTAAACTCAGCGAAGAAAATCAGTCTTTGCCAGTGAGAGAGGCCATCGTAAGGCACTGTTTTACGAGAAGTTCACTGATTCCACAAATAACTTGCACATCTTTTCAACAGCTGCATTATTTCCGCAACAATACCCTCTCTCATAAAGCTGCGAGTCTATAGTGTGTGTCATACTCTGAAAATTCTTGAAAAATAACTTGAAAACATGAGAGAATTTTTTTCTCTCATATTTCTTTGCCATCACTTAACAGCTTGTAT
>NC_051409.1:24900951-24901934 GCF_015228065.2 Penaeus monodon | reverse complement strand
CTACATAGTTTTACTTTTCTTTATCATTTGCTTAGGAGATTATAGGAAAAAGCTGTCCCCTTAATCTTGGGTAACTTTTCATCTTAACCGCATCCATTATCAACAGCTTTGCACCTCTAGAAATCGAGAGTGTCATCCCTTCAAAGACTCTGACTGGTGGGATGAGGTCATGCTACTATGGCCCTGATGACGTCAGAGCATTAACCACGTCGTCGGGATCAAAAGCCACGGAGACGCTGCATCCGGGGTCAAGTAGGAAGCTCACGACGGAGAATCCTGCGCTTGGCCCACGTGGAGTCGACTTCAGCATAGGAGGAAGAGCCAGGCCCGAGTCTGAGGAGGACCTCGCGAGGGGGACGGAAGGAGATGGGGATAAACCGGGATAACAGTGACTCAACGACGCTCCTAAACCCAGCCTGTCGGTCAGCAAGATGTCGGAAGAGCCGTGGGAGTCACGTAGAGTAGAGGAGGAGCTGAGAGGACGAGGCGAAAAGATGAATAAATAAGGCGTGACGTCGGCCGTCTTCCGAGGAGGCTGGGGTGCGTGCGTCGGAGGTCCGGAGGGAAGGGAGGGCACCTCCGCGGCGGCTCTGACAGCCACAGCCACTTGACCCGATTCGTGAGGCGGCCTTCGACACTCACCGCCTTAAAGCTCACCCCTCCTTTCCTCCCCCCTCCGACGCAGCGCAGCCGTAGGGGAAGCCGCAAGGGGAACCAAGGGGAAGCCGCAAGGGGAAAGCCGTACTGGAAGGCCGCAAGGAAAGGCTGTAAGGGACAGCCGTAGGAGAAGGCCGGATGGGGAGCCGTAAGGAGAAGGGTCTCCATCACAGACCGTCTAAGGCACGCCGGCAGGGGGGGGGGTCTCCGCTCCCCTTCTGCCGGATCAGCCCGCGCGTCAACACGGATGAGCCTCGAGGGTTCTCGGCGCTCTCGGGCCGGCTTAGTCCTGGCCAAAGGAAGCCTCGAAAAACAGCAGTGAAGCA
>NC_051409.1:24899906-24899999 GCF_015228065.2 Penaeus monodon | reverse complement strand
CAGATGTGTGTATATATAACTCGTCTTGATTTTCTGAGAATGTAGCCTCATAGGATCCGCCTCCCCTTTATTTGTGCTTCCTTACTCCCCCCC
>NC_051409.1:24899293-24899876 GCF_015228065.2 Penaeus monodon | reverse complement strand
CCCCCTAAGGTGTCTGGAATATCTGCACTTTTACCGGATGGAAAAGCAAATGCCAGCTGAATGATTATATGCATTTCCTGAAAACTAGAAATTGTTTTTGTCTGCGCAAAGAAGTAATAAAGATAAAAGAAAGAAAATAAAAAAATCCATCACCAATGTATAATCTTTAGTAAACATATATTTGATGAGGTTAGAGTAAGGTTACAATTATTTTTTTAAAGAAATTAAGCAGTTTATCGAAAAATTTGCCACAGAGGAAAAAATCTATCCAACTTTCGTCATTTTTAATAGTTTCAAATACAAATCAAAATAAAAGCAAAACGCGAAATAACTAGTAAAAGAAAAAGAAACAAAAATGGAAAAAAAATGCTCATTGCACGGTTGTCTCTGGGTCAGGAAGATAAAGGAAAAGTTTATGTCTCTGCTCAAAACAGCTGAAGCTCCATAAGGAAAAGATGTTTGTTTTAGCTCCAGAGGTTTATATACGACACATTGGATAGGAGATCTGCATAGATGAAGCTTGGAATAAATTCTTGACCATGCGCACCGTTCGAAGGAGAGAGAAGAAGAGAGGAAGAATAAA
>NC_051409.1:24898579-24899183 GCF_015228065.2 Penaeus monodon | reverse complement strand
CAGAAACAAAGAACAAAAAAGAGAGGGAAAAACAGAAAGGCAGACAGATATCAGAAAGGCCGAAAGACAAACAGAGAACAATGACAAATACTAAGCACCAGAAAAAGAAAGAAACAGAAAATCTTAAACACCCAGACGGACGGCGTGAAAGATCGAAAAACAAATGAAGGTAAGCAGAGGCAAGGATGGGAATCCTTGCCCCTCTCTACACTCTAAGAAAAATTTACATGAAATCTAAGCGTTTAGAGACTGTCTCTCAAAAATTACTCTCCTCACTCTGCCCCTCTCAGACCCGGCAGTGCACAAGTAACATCAACAAAAACCTAAGAGTAGGACCTGAATTTACTGCTGGATGAAGAACTACCCCTAGACAGCGGCGTTCTGTCCCATCCTCACGCCCCCTCCGTTCTGTCAGTCTCGGCATTCGGAAGTTGAGATCCAAGGATAAGGACGCCGCTTGGCTAGGGTTCCTCTGAGGATAATTACCTTGGGATCGATGAAAACTTATCCTAATTTACATATATCTATTTTCTATCGACATAGGGGCACGAAATACAATTGTCAGTTTACGTGATATTATATATCGTATGAGATAAGTCATGAG
>NC_051409.1:24898293-24898425 GCF_015228065.2 Penaeus monodon | reverse complement strand
TCAGGTATTATGCAGCATGAGTAGTAGAAAACTAAATGGACCACATGATTCAACGAAAGATTTGTGCATCTTGGATCAAATTATACCCAAGTATTGGCGCACTGTACGATGAACGAAAGTAGTAACACATTC
>NC_051409.1:24897919-24898066 GCF_015228065.2 Penaeus monodon | reverse complement strand
AGTAAGCTTTGGTGTACTTGAAGGGGCAAGTTCGGATTCTTTTGGGGTTTTTATTAGCAAAAACACAGAAACCAGAACAGCGCGGAAACCACAAACAAAACCACACCAACAAACCCCACATAATAAACACCTACACATTCACTGTTG
>NC_051409.1:24897404-24897869 GCF_015228065.2 Penaeus monodon | reverse complement strand
TTTATATTGTAATTAACATATGCACATGGCTTGTTTGTTTGTGTGGGATATATAACGGTGTGGGGACGGGTTTGACCAATTCTTGTTGTGGTCCAATATGGGCAATTCCGTTTGGGGAACGGCCCTTTTGACCCTCGAGAAATAACATCCCTGTAGCAAACTCCGGCCTTTGTGAGACAATTCAGCCTAAGGAATGATGTGTTTGATTCAGGTTACCGGTGATATGTTTTCCTAATTAGAAAAAAAGGGGGTGAGGACGCACATAACAAGCCCAGCAATTGACGGGAAAGGGGGAGAACAAGGAGGACGCCCGGCACAAACGTCCTAATCAATTTAATATTATTTATAGATTTTAAAAGAGTTTTAAAATTTTATATAATATTATAAAAACGTTCGCGGCTTATTGGTTATTCATCCGGACACTCCGTGTCCGGGCCTCGCGTCCGAGCAGCAGACGTCCAATTC
>NC_051409.1:24896867-24896979 GCF_015228065.2 Penaeus monodon | reverse complement strand
TTAATTATATTTTTAAAAACACAACAACGGGGCATACGCACACAAACACGTATACCACAACACACAAAAAACCCCACACAACACACACAAAACCACCCACAAAACAACACCA
>NC_051409.1:24896668-24896747 GCF_015228065.2 Penaeus monodon | reverse complement strand
GATACGGCAAAACACACCACACAACAAACACAACCACACAAACAAACAAAACCAAACACCACCACTCACACAACCACAC
>NC_051409.1:24894386-24894854 GCF_015228065.2 Penaeus monodon | reverse complement strand
GAAATACATGATAATCCATCCTTTCCGAAGTTCGGTTTCTGAAGCAGCTGGATAGAGCGTTACGTAAAATTTTTATCTTCTACATCGCCAATATCTCCCTTTTTCTTCTTCTTGTCCGTACTTAAATACCTTCTTCTTCCCTTCGCTTTCCACTTTCAAATATCTGATTCAGTGTTTTATCGGCCGAATGGTATATGCCTACCCCGTGTACGTGATAAGGGGCGCCTTGTGTTGGACCAAAACTTCGCTCTTTAAACGATGATGTCGAACACCCTCGCCAAGAAAGAGTCAAATCGTTTTACACTAACTCCGCCATTAATACTTCCTTGTAGGGGCTCAAGGCGAAGTTTGAGCGAGGCAGACAGAAGCAGACGGGGAGAGAGGGAGCTAAAGAGAGAGAAAAATCTTTTGCAGTATTCATTTACACAACGTCCATCATTTTCTAATAAGGGCTCAAGACGATGACAC
>NC_051409.1:24889317-24889396 GCF_015228065.2 Penaeus monodon | reverse complement strand
AAGATGTCCGGTTTCCTAAAGAGCTCAGAAACGGCTTGAACTCGGAGAGAGCCGAGAGGAAATAAAATGGAGCTGAGAC
>NC_051409.1:24889035-24889182 GCF_015228065.2 Penaeus monodon | reverse complement strand
GGTAGGGCGCAGGTTAGTCTGGTGTACACGCTGTTTCTCTTTTGTACAATTATTGACATTGCAAATTAAAATCTCCGGCACTTCTGCCTTACACACATTTTTCCTCTTCTGAGAACTACAGTGCTGCTTTAAGCTAAAATAGAGGCT
>NC_051409.1:24887417-24887585 GCF_015228065.2 Penaeus monodon | reverse complement strand
TTGCATTCCCTCTGCTATGGTTTACAGCTCTCACCCATGGCACCTATTTATGCCTCCCGTCTTTTCTACTGGACATCATCCCTCGCATCATAGCAACGACAATAGATAAGCCCAATCCGAGCAATAGCGGCGTCCTCTGGAGTTGGGACAGGCTCGCCATACATTGGC
>NC_051409.1:24886063-24886367 GCF_015228065.2 Penaeus monodon | reverse complement strand
ATGATACAAGTAATAGCTTGTGGAATAAAACGATAATGTGTATGCTCAAAAATCAAGCCTTCTGTTACCATTTGAACCGTCGCGAATTATCTATTAATTGTGATACAGAAGAGACGATTGCGCATTTATTTACCTTTTGTTGTATTTTGATTAAAACATTGATTTCGGTTAGTGCACGTTTTTCAGCTTTTCAGTGTGACATGTACATATGAAGTGTATTTATATAGGTGCATAAAAAATATATACGTACCATACCTCGTTCAAACATGAACAGATGACTAAAGAGTGAATTGAATTATCCTCT
>NC_051409.1:24884315-24885509 GCF_015228065.2 Penaeus monodon | reverse complement strand
AATTACTAGCTTCCTTGCATTGTGAAATGTGGATTGTAGTCCGTTGATTTAACTTCACATGTTAATTCTGAAATTCAGCTTCCAATGTGTGATTAAATTTGTGTATGGATTATGTGCTATTAAAATCTAATATATATGGTCACGGGTAGTATAGTATAATCTGCTTAATATGCAGATATGCCTGTAATATAAGGGGTTTTGTACTATGAACTGGTGTTGCGTCCTGGTGTTATATGCAGGTATTGGATAACCGGTTCCCGCAGCCCATTGTCACGTTCGCACGCTCATGCTCGGCGTTGCCCTCAGCATCATTCAACAACTGATTTAATAGGGAATTCAGAAAACAAATAATTTTGAACTTATGACAAAGTGATACTTAAAAAAAACATTCCTTATCTTTAAAAATCACTGGGTGGTATTTATTCTTAGGGGAAAGGGAATATACAGTATGATTAAATAGCGATGCAACATTATCAAGAGAAACTTCCACCGGTAAAAAAACACGTTTAGGTGATGTTCTGCGTCTTTATACGCTGTGGCAATGATAACCTTCGTTCATTCTGTCCATCATTCCTTTTACCACTGGGAGAGTTGTGGGTGTTGAGGAATGTAAGGAAACTGGGAGGAAGAAAAGAAAAATATTGTAAAGTGCATACCTCTTACACAAGGGAGAACGAAACAAAATATATATAATTCTCAGTTGCAGATTCGTGAAAAAATATGTTCAGATACCTTAAACAGAGTACTAGGAGGCTAGAAGATGTCACGTTGACATTCTTATTCGTCATTTTTAATTCCCATCAATTATATGAAACAAATAAATTTCCCCTCGTGCCATGTACAGCGTTTTCTAATGCACGCCGCCTATCGGTCAATATGCAGAACTAATGGCACTTAAAAACAAAAATTAGATGGAAGATCAAACGGCGCCGTGTGATCTTTTAATCCCTAACGATCCATACATCACGTCCAGCATTATACCCTGCGACAAGAACACATAACACACCCTAAACAGGGAACGTTACTATACTACCATGGGTGCACTGAATGGGTGAATACTTACGCATAAGACAACATTCTTAACTCTCAACATTATATAAAAAAAAAAAAAAAATCGCATGAGATAAGCTTATATAAATTAATCCGGAGACATTATTGCAGAGTCACTTAAAAACACGTGTAAGTAAAAAAAAA
>NC_051409.1:24883721-24884086 GCF_015228065.2 Penaeus monodon | reverse complement strand
TATTGCTCCCTCACCTTTTGCAACAAAATTCTTTTAAAATAATTTTTCTATTACTTTAACTGGATTTCCACTTATTCATTATAACCTGTGTCTGAGATTATTATCATTCATATCGATCTATATAAATGTGGGAAGTATTTATTGCAATACTAGCGGGTGATATCGAACACGTGGCCAAGCCAAGACAACGGACATATATCGAAAAATTGCTAAGACTCAGTTAACGCTATTTATAGCATTGACGTCGCAGAGCTGTTTATTGTAGGCAAAACAATGTAGCACAGCACAAAGCAGCAGTTTATTCATTCACATCAAAAACACGCTCTTTTGTCATATTGTATCCTTTTCTAAAACTTTTAGGTGTC
>NC_051409.1:24881709-24883704 GCF_015228065.2 Penaeus monodon | reverse complement strand
GCCTGCCATGGTATGCACGTTGTGGGTGTTATCTTAACATTTAACCCTCACTTATTCGGGATTTTGTCATAATATTTCGAATACTGATATTAGTATATAAAGAACTCCGTGAAAGACTTAGTGAGGCGTCTTATAAATACCTCCCGTGGTGATACGCGCCACCTGTCTGCAACAAGTGTCTATGCAATACAGCCATATGTTATTGGTGCTGCTGTCGCTTTTTAATATGCTGATAGGCATGCAGGTGAATGAGTTACATGGAAACATTCATGTAACCTTCTCTATTAGGGGCATGGCAGGTAGATTCTGGGGTCATTGCAAATATATGCAAGCTTGTATTTACTCTCATGATCCAAGTGTCTGAACCCGCTCCCTCTTCTACCCTTCGCCCTGCCTGCACGACGGGTCGCATGAGGTAGCAAGGCTGGCGGGAGAGGTCTGCCAGGGGGCACTGGTGTGACGTCTCACCCATTGGCTCACCACACATCGTATCGTTCGAATTTGATACCTCAATGTCACTTCGTGTATGGGACTTTAGATTACGTAATTGATCGATGATATTAAGGCGATATCGCGAAACCACTTTGTAACGACTCGGGTGTTATATGTTGCAGACTTGCAATCTCGAAAAAATGCTGTACTGATAGATTTTAATTTTGATTTATTATAGTATCATTGTCATGTACATATATCTATTTTATTGTGAGAAGTTCCAATTTTATTTTCGAGAGAGGGACGCTATGTTTTGATAACCAGCAGCTATCAAAACCAACTCACCTCAGATTCATATTTTGATGTTCTCCCAAGTTCGGTAAAGCACCTAACTTGTTTACTGTGTTTTTTAAGAATTATTTTTAACGAATTGTCTGCCTTTATTTTTGTAGATATGTTCATGTTTATAGTTTGGCTAAGTTGACGGATCCTCAGCTGAAATGAACAATGCCTTCTTCAACATCTGCAACTCATGTTTGCCTTCTGCTTATCTTTATATAAGAATATGCGTTGTTGTCCCTTTAAATAAAAAAATCATCTGTTGTTCTCAGATGAAAATGAATATTGTTTATACCTTAAGAATTGTACAAATAGAAAGTAATATGTATATTTTTATACTAGGATCTCAATGTGTAGATTATTTCGAAGATAACAAATGTGATTTATAGTTAATATGCTTATACTTTGCTTACTCGGAAATTCCATATATGTGGTATTTTGCTAGTCCTTACAATATACATATTTTTTTTATTTTGTATTCTTTACTCCTGTTATTTTAGTCATTGGTTTTGTTTTGCAACTATGAATGAACACGTTCTTAATTTCCTGTTTATCCACAGGCCTCTTTCTCTACCTGTACATCTGACCCTTCAGATTTCCTTGTCATGGTTGTCTGCCTGTTAGACTTGGCGGAGTCCCTGTACCTCTGTCAATAATACAATGCTGCAGTTGGACATTTCTCGCCTTGGCCCTCATCCTACAGCCATTTGCACCTCTCGAACAGCAGAAGGATCGGCACCCACTTACAAACCTGGCAATATTTACAAGTTTTATAGTTTTTACTGTAGTCTGTGTAGTCAACTTTGCCCAGTAAAATCTTAATTATTACATTCTCGTATCCTGTGTGAAATTCGAAATTCTCCAAATAAACGATTCCTGCCGCATAAACTTGCCGATTTTATCATTCTTTCTGACAAATAAAATTGTTAGAAATTTATTTTCCTTCTACCACGCTCCCAATGTGCTGATTTAGAAGACAGTCTAACTACCGCGGTAACAAACGGATCGGCTCGAAGCTTTGTTCTTGATTTCTTTTACCCTTACTGGTATATTTGGTATTTATTTCACGTTGAATGTATGATAATAGCAACACCCAGTTAAGTAACTTCAAAGGTTATATTCTACTGCTCATGGCGATGTGGTTTATTCATTAGGATGAATCAACTGTCCGCTCGTCAACCGTGAGTCTGTTGCGCATACTGCTCAGAACAAGATAATCATTTT
>NC_051409.1:24880976-24881247 GCF_015228065.2 Penaeus monodon | reverse complement strand
CTACGTCACTCCATTTTTGTCTCTATTCAGCCCTGAACCGCTGAACACCTATGTTCAGCAGGCGTAAACGCATGTTTCGGAGAGGCTGCATTCCCTCTTAGACTCTCAACTTGTCATACGACATTGATCCCAACTACAATGATTTAGGTTATTTCCTTAAAACATTACTTTATTAATCACGAAATCTAAAGTCGTATACGCGAGGGAGTAATGTGATGGTAAATTTATACTAAAAGATGCGCTGTGATAACGTTTGTAGAAATGAGTGATT
>NC_051409.1:24876651-24879451 GCF_015228065.2 Penaeus monodon | reverse complement strand
ACACCAAGGACATTAGATTCATAGGGTTAAGCCATTGGAATTTTTCATGGATGTAGCTACCAAGGCATTTTCGCCAATGAGACATCTACCCTTATTTAGCCTGCTACCAGTCAGCAAAATACTTGAAAGTATATGCAGTTAGTGACCATAAAACCACAGGTCAAACAATCGAATTGAACAATGACCTTGCGCACACTATTTAACCCTAGGCTTTTGTCCAACACAGATATTGAGATGATTAGAGAAAGTTTAGTGTGCTCACTGAAAGCAAAGAATTTCGCCTTTTAGTGCATAAGAGCTTTATGTCTGGCTGCTCTGCTCCCTACACACTAATGGCAGACCAATTGTTTAAGAGCATCAACATTAGCCAATATTAAGGATATGAAGTATGAAACTATATTCTCACACCTCTCATCAGATTACAAGACTGTGTCTAAGGTGGTTGCTCTTGGAAGAGGACAAGGTGAAGGAAGCACTCAGGATGGCAAATGAGATGGCTTTTATCCATTAGTGGGAGAGCTATAGTCCAGCACCAGGTACTCTATTGCTGGAGCTGAGTTCCAGAGGCTCGTCATTAAGTGCGCATGCCACTCATCAGTCATTCAGTCGTCCAGCCATGTGCAAAGGACAACACAACAACAGAAGCTTAAACCCAGTCCAGGTCCTTTTTCATCATCCAAGATGACAGGCAAGTGAGCCAACGGACTGAGTAGCTTGGTGCCTCATTTGGAACCAGAAAGGATAGATGAACATGGGCACTAGGGAATGAGTCCTCACTGCTCTCAAAAGTTACAAGATCCCTTTTTCCACCCTACCTCCTTTCGCATCAGAGCCCCTACTTTCTGGGACATACTCTCCAGGTTCAAAAAAGGGCAAGGTTTGTTGGTCCTGCTACCAAGAGGAAAAGGGGCAGCAGAAGTGGCACCAATGACACCAGTGTTCTACAGCCACCTGTTTTAGTAACCAAGACAAACTGAGGTTACCAACCCAAATTGGTTCTCTTTGTCCTAAACATATACATCTATGAAACCAAGTTCAGAATGGAAATAGTGAGGATGGTAATGGCTGCTATATTAAAAGAGGATTGGATTGTTTTCACCCACTTCAAGAACACCTACTTCAAGTCAACCACAAGTACTTCAGGTTTACCTGGAAGAACTAAACTTTTCAGTTCCAGTCCCTCTGTTTTGGACTCTCCATGGCCCCACAGGTCTTCATATGGATAATGGCTCCGGTTTCAGCAGCTTTACATCACCAGGAATTCGCCTTTTCACATACTTAGACAACTGGCTCATTTTAACCCCCACGAAATAGGAAGACCGCGACCTTGTACTTCACAATGGAGATAATCATGAACTGGAAAAAAGCTTCAAAAAATTTCAGCACAGACAAAACTCTTTTTGAGGGGTGGAGATTCATTCCTCTTTTGAACTCCTCAGCGACAAATGTGTTCCTTTATCCACTTGACAACAGGATCAAGACAAACAGGACATTATGCTACAGCTTGTTCAGACATAGACAACATTCTTTTACTTTGGGACAGTATTCTTCAGGACCTTCATTGGTGGTCAGAGGAACAAAATCTATATGTTGAGCAGTCTCTCCAGATGAGCTCTCCAGACTTGTAACTTTAGAAAGACACCTCAACCAAAGATTGAGGAGCATCACTTCAAAAGGAATCGACAAGCAGATTATAAACAATTCACAAAAGATCTTCAAAAAATTATATTCACTAATAAACAATTCACAGAAGATCTTGGAGTTGAGTGATCTTCGTCTAGGCCTCTTTCAGTTCTTGGGGATTATACAAGGCAAGGCAGTTGCTGTGTTCTCAGACAACACCACAGTACTGCTATACCTGGCCAAGGAAGGGGATACCTATTCAACATTCAATATGTGTGTTCATATTGTAGAATGGGCCGAACACTCAATATCTTTACCAAATTTGTCAGAGGGAGTGCACCTTCCATATGGACTTCCATCAGGATGTTTGTAAACATCTGTAGGAATTATAGGGCAATGGATACTTTCTTATACAACTGAAACCATTAGGAGTTGAAAGTGTCCAGAACTCATACTGGTGACAGTATACATGGACATGGACCGAATATAACAACCATACGTCTGCAGGTTTCATCAAGCTCTCCCCACATTTCAGCTGTGTGGAGACTATCAAGTGATTCCTGCATCACTGTGGTTATTCCTCAAGAGTTGCGCAGTTCTTGATTTAATCTAATCTATGTTCCATCATTATAAATTAGCAAATCAAATGGAATAAGTACAGACAGTGGTGTAAGAGAGAAGGCAACACTATTTCAACCCCATCCAGCCAAAAGTTTGTAGACTTTCTGTTTTTTTCTGCAGCAAAAATATAACTTATCAGCCTCTACCATTAAAGGTTACAAGGCATTTTTCACATAAGGCATCTGATTTGTCCAAAAAACAAGGCCTGCAAGACATCATTAAAACATGTTCAGCACAACTTAACACATCAATTTGCAAAGCGCCTTCATGGAATATGCTTACAATCTTAACACGTCCACCCTTCGAACCCTTTCATGAGGGATTTAACCAAAAAGAGGCTAAGAGCCTAGCAATACTCTATGCCTTTTCCAATACTATAGCTAAGTAAAGGGAGGAGTTATCTTTCCAGTAAAGGCTTTAAATTGGCACCAGCACAAGAAGTCTTCCACCACAATACTTAGGCATTTATTTCTCTCTATAAGAGACCAGAAGCCTCTATCCAATTTCCTTCCTAAAAGAGACTATTAAGGCAGTGCAAGGGTCCAACCTGACTCTG
>NC_051409.1:24873354-24873436 GCF_015228065.2 Penaeus monodon | reverse complement strand
GGACTCTTTATGCCTGTCCGTAAAGGAACGAGCGTATAACGTTAGTGGCAAAGCACCTTCATCCTTTTATGGAAGAATAGCC
>NC_051409.1:24872546-24872811 GCF_015228065.2 Penaeus monodon | reverse complement strand
GAATGCAAAGGAGTTCGAAACTGATCTGAATTCAGGAAAGATCCTTTACTTGCCCGAGTGCCATCAAGTACCGTCTAAAGCCGTGAAGTGCCATCGAGGGATTGCGGAATTCATGATATCCGTTCTCTCCTTACATGCCCCTAGGGCTGGTGTCCAAGCCATATACTTCGATTAATGACTATTGTACATCTGGCTGGTGAATCTTAAGTCATGTTCACTGAAATGCGAATAATATACCCTTTTTCATATATTGATTGTAAAACAA
>NC_051409.1:24871088-24871456 GCF_015228065.2 Penaeus monodon | reverse complement strand
ACTGTATGTTTATCTGTGATAATAACACTAGTAATCAAAATAAGATAAAAGAGTGATTTGGGTCGACATCCCGTAGCGATCGCGTTGCAACCGCCATGCCTTACACATTGCAAGCAATACGTCGCGAGTGAGACCGGCTAAGTCACCTCTTGGGAAAAATCAACAAGTGCTCTCACTTGCCGGTGCCTCGGGGTTCACGAGGGTACTTTTTGGTCCTCCTTCACGGCCCTGATCCCGGCGACGCCCCTTCCTCGCCCAAGGGTTGCGCCCACACGAGCAGCCGGGGCAGCAAGCACACACGTACATCACACGCGCACGTGCGTGCAACGAAAGCAGAATTATAATAATTATCATGTGCTGGTGCGTTG
>NC_051409.1:24869116-24869294 GCF_015228065.2 Penaeus monodon | reverse complement strand
GGAGTATAACGGGCGCGGGGTGTGCTCCCACTCTGAGAGGGAGGCATCTGCAAAGGACAAACAATACCACAAACTCACGACCCAGTTTAAGAAAACAAATGTTAAAGGTTTGCGGTATATTAGGTGGTCTAAATATCATTCAGGTGTTAAGTTACCAGCAATAGTGTACGTTATAGCA
>NC_051409.1:24867654-24867790 GCF_015228065.2 Penaeus monodon | reverse complement strand
TAACTTAGTATTACAATAATTTTAAGAAATTACCATGTTTCAGCAAAGATAAATCAAAACAAGAAATCCTAACATTTGTATAGTTAATATCAAACTGGTAAGTAAAACATATAAACTCGTTTTTAGATTATGCCTA
>NC_051409.1:24867497-24867613 GCF_015228065.2 Penaeus monodon | reverse complement strand
GGCAAGAACAGAAATCGTGACATTAATGTTTTTGTTGGTGTTTGCCACGACATGTGATTACGTTAAACCACATTTTATGGAATATATGTCAGTTGGATATCAATACATGTAATCTG
>NC_051409.1:24866992-24867202 GCF_015228065.2 Penaeus monodon | reverse complement strand
TAAGTGTTCTGTTCCGTGGCACGTGGGAAGAAAGAGTGCTTGTAAGGGTCGGTGTTGGTGTGGAGTGTAAGAGGCTAAGTTTGACTTGTGATATAATCCAATATATATAAAGAATGTTCTGTACATTAAATCTAAAAAAAAATGGTAAATAGTAGAATTTGATAACAAATTACCAATCCATCGATCAATATGTAATCCCTGCTTACTGTC
>NC_051409.1:24865955-24866423 GCF_015228065.2 Penaeus monodon | reverse complement strand
ATATTTATGTTCTGCCTTTTCAGTGTTGTGCCATTCATAAATGGCGTCTTTTCGAAAATACCTTTTCATGTATAATTGAAATGTAAATGTCCATCAGCTTTCATGCCTCTTTTAGCAGTATTCCATTCCTTTAGAAAAAAAATAAATGTGGTTGGTACGCTCCTGTACCTGTTTCGTTGTTCCTTAAACACTCGAAGGTTGTTTCTGTATTTCTGCATTACGTCAACATACATTTTATCATATATTGTGAAGAAATAAGGTACCTATTTAATGTGTATGGGATGCGATAATATAAATAAATGTTATATAAATCTTTATCAATAAATAATTTTCTACATTAACGACACCGGCAGTGTAGTTATCTAGTATTGAACATCTGTCGGCATTCACTCTATCAATTTTATGAAATTACCTGGATTGAGTTGTCCCTGGGAAGGAATAGTCAGTTTTTCGAAATTATTCACTCAT
>NC_051409.1:24865306-24865891 GCF_015228065.2 Penaeus monodon | reverse complement strand
AACAGTTTATCAGTAACATTAATCTGTTAATTGCAAAACTGTGCTTTGTTAACCTAATAATGAATTACTCATTTCATACTCTGTTTCGATTTTGTTTCATGATATATGAAATAACTCGTTTACATATGCACATATCTGTATCAGCTGTTAGTGGTGTCTTGAAAGCTTTTATAAGGCTCTTGTAACAATCCAGTTAGGGTTATTTCCTATGGAGAGCTTTCAAATACTCGTTCTTTTGTTCAGAGAGCAAGTGAGTGAGCTTCCCTTCCAGAGACTGAATGCCGCCGTATTGTGCATCGCTGGTTTTTGTTTAGGTTGTATTCTCTCCTGTCGTAATCTTTAACTATGTAGTTACTGTTTTGAGAATTGATTTAGGAACCCTTAGTTACAATAAATGTCTGTTGTACCCAGGTTGTCTGTTATCATAAATGATAAAGTTTAGCTCTTTTTACATAAATTGAAAACAAAAGAAACATTAGGATGGAGGATTTTCCAAAGATGCCTACTACCTAGATAATCAGTATGAATATAAGGTACTATATACATTTCATATACTTAACATTTCACACTAAATAACAATGTTTT
>NC_051409.1:24864405-24864477 GCF_015228065.2 Penaeus monodon | reverse complement strand
AACCACAGCTACCATGAGGCTGGTGACATGTACATTCCCTTGCGTACAGCCTGCATTGTAGAGCCTTTTTAT
>NC_051409.1:24863153-24863360 GCF_015228065.2 Penaeus monodon | reverse complement strand
GACTCTTTTACTATTTTTTCTGCCTACCCGCCCTGGGTAGAGCAAGAGGTAGGTAGAGGTGAGGGTACATGTACTAAGAGATGTGTGGAACGTTTAGAGGATGGAGAGGGGTAGGTGTAGGGGCAGTGGTACAGACTAGGGTGTGTGTATTTATTGCAAAAGATTTTGATTAGACGAGGAATGGGATAGAGGTGAAAACATAAGATG
>NC_051409.1:24862801-24862871 GCF_015228065.2 Penaeus monodon | reverse complement strand
ACATGCGACGGTCTTTAGAGTAGGCGAGTAATTTTTTTTTCCACAACAGACCAACAGCCGGTAAAATTTT
>NC_051409.1:24860829-24862308 GCF_015228065.2 Penaeus monodon | reverse complement strand
TGTAAAGATTGAAATGACAACGTAACATTTCTATTGTACATTGTGCGATATTTCTCTTATAATATTGCTTCCTAAAGTTGCAGTCCATCAATATCAGGACATTTTTCTTTAAATATATGTCCAACTGCCACTGCCATCAATAAAAATGGAAAATAAAAAGCAAAGATAATAAAAAAGTTTAATATTCAATTAATAGTTTGGTTGGTCATTGGGTAAACCAATGCAGTATAACCAATGCAGAACTACTCTACGAGTTTCTGTTCTATTCTAATTACATAAGTGTGATAAGGGACAAGATTTTTAATTATAAGGGAAAAATGATAACAATGCAGTTTATTGTAACAATTTTCCTTTTAACTTATAATTTTAAAAAAGTGGTTCCCAACTGTTTCTTTTTTTACGGGCCAAAGCCCTTATTCATTTACAAAAAAAAGTTCCCAAGGTTATCCTTGCATATATGTTTATTATCAATTATATTTTTTTAATGAAGCAGTATTTCGTATTAGAAATATTCCAGATAACAGCATCTGTCATTTATCTGCCTTCAAGTCCACAGGAATTGTTATCATATGCTGTATAACACAAACTTTAAATTCAAATTTCTTTTTATGGATTATGGATATGAAAGTTTTGAATTGTTCTTGATTATAGAAGGATTCTTTCCAATATGGAATGCTTATAATCTGAATATGAATACGACTTGCTAAGCTGTCATTTTCACTGAATCTGTTAATGAGTATACAGATGCTCAAATTATTCTACTTCTCCTTATGAGGAAGGGTATCTCCATAAGGTTGTTTTCGGCAGCTAACCTGTTATCACAGCATGAACACTCCAGGATTACTTCCCAGAGTGAGTTCGGAGATGCCGTGTTAAGGCATATTTGTCAACAAATTTTTTGTGAGAATGAAAAATTTTTTTAAGGTCTTCACCTGTTACAACATGTGACTTGTCAAAATTTTTACTTTTACAGGGAAACTTTTGTCACAGTAGGAACACTCAAAGGGCTTTTCCCCCGTGTGAGTACGAGTGTGCCTAGTTAGGGCATACTTATCAACAAACCTTTTGTCACAGAACGAACACTCAAAGGGCTTTTCTCCATTCTGCATGACTTCAGCCATTTAGCAAATCTCTTGGGGAAGTTCTGACAAAATGTACTGTTTAAGTACAATCTCTTACTTATATTTCTGCACCCAAAATGTCTGGTAACAAACTAGTTATCACAAGTACTAGCCGCATAAATATTTCACTGACATGAGTCTCTCGCTGCAGAAAGCTTGGAATATCTGAAATGGAAATACAAAAATAATTAGAACATACTCTTTCAAAGTACACTGGGACTAGATTATTATGGTTTATAATCATTCAGAGCCTATGGCCCACTAATGGCATACCCTAATATCAATGGCTTACTATCCCTAAGGACTTTGATGAAAAAATAATAAATCAAGAATAAAAAATGATAAACCTTAATTGGCT
>NC_051409.1:24857124-24857237 GCF_015228065.2 Penaeus monodon | reverse complement strand
TAAAAAGGAAAAAATAAAAAATAAAATAAAGAAATAAATTTTAAAAAAAATATAATAAAAACAAATGAAAATAAAAATAATCAAAAAGGAAATAAAAAACTAAGAAAATAATA
>NC_051409.1:24856275-24856420 GCF_015228065.2 Penaeus monodon | reverse complement strand
ACATAATGAATGAATGATTGATTGAAATAATTAATAATAAAATTTGTTTAAGATGATAAAAATATTATGGGAGTAGATTATATGAATTAGTAGATGGATTATATAATCTTGTTATAAGATATAGTATTTAGGAGATATGTATTAT
>NC_051409.1:24855526-24855602 GCF_015228065.2 Penaeus monodon | reverse complement strand
ACTCAAATAACCCAAAATTAATATCTACTTTTTTATATTAATAAATTTTTTTAAATATATTAAAATAATAATAAAA
>NC_051409.1:24853484-24853550 GCF_015228065.2 Penaeus monodon | reverse complement strand
GACAACTTTTGGTATGCAGCACATGTGCCACCACACCGCCGCCGCACGCACCCGCACCACGAAACC
>NC_051409.1:24852796-24853393 GCF_015228065.2 Penaeus monodon | reverse complement strand
TTTTTCCCAAATCACCTGTTTAAAAATGAGGGATGGCACCCAACCGGGAAAAAGGAAATTTGTTTGTTTCCGTTATGTGTATCTCTATGAAATGGTTTTAATGTCTTAGGGATTTTATTTGTATTAGAAAAAGGGAAAACCCCAGGGTGATTCTTTTATAAGAAATATTTAAAAATAATAATCACAATACAATGGGACTAAAGTTTTGTTTTTTCCTTTCAGAAGTCTTTTTTTTCTTAAAAGACAAATAGCCAGGTTTTTGCAATATAGCAATGTTATTCCCCCTTCTACTTTTATTAAAAAAAATTTAAATTTCATTATAACAAAACCCTTTCTGCTGTCTTTATTTCTTAATTGTATTGCCTATTTTCTTTCCAGACCTACGAAAATTATCATGATCTGGAAGCGCATGCCTGCATCATATGCCTAAACCAGTGTCAAGCATCACTATAGCAGCCACAATTTCTGCACTTTAGCAAAGACCATCTCACAACTGACTTCCTCCAGAATAATATATATTCTGCTAAGATATAGTTTGGCCTTTTCTTAATAATAAGAAGTTTCCAGGGGTCTATAAACATGAAATGTATGTATGTA
>NC_051409.1:24852052-24852705 GCF_015228065.2 Penaeus monodon | reverse complement strand
TTAAGATTAGCTTAAGTAATGCTTTGCCTAGGAGGAAATATAGCTCAGTGGTTTATCAGTGGCTTCGCATCCAGCCCCTCTCAGGCAACTGAGTTGTGAGTATTGTGCTGGTGTCAGTCTGGGTGGGAAGGAACATCATCCCATAACTTACTGCACATGTTCCTTTATAGATTTATCTCCTATGTTCACTTGAAGATGGGACCAATAATAAGACTATGAACAAGATGGGCACATGTTGAATGATGCATAACCACCACTCATTAGGTTATATCATAACATGTTACAGTATATACAGTTAAAAGTGTAATACCCTAAGAAGTCAAGCTGACGTTCTGTTACGTCACAGAATCGTCAAGCCTCTAAGTTGTGGGCACTAAACAGTTGTTTTCCTGGAGACTTTGGGTTAATTAGTATACATCACAAATTACAATGTGTATGATATGAAATGTCTTCCCTTGCTGCCAAAATGAGACCCACACTACCATAAACCAAGTTTGTTATGCATCACACCATCACTTCCATACTCTTCTGAGCTTCTTTCCTTGCCCTTAACCCAAGGAGAGGGTGACAGGAACATCTTGTCTGGGAAAATTGTTGCCGAGTGTCTGATGATGGGGACATTCTTGTCATATGTGTATAAAACACTAGGAGTG
>NC_051409.1:24851228-24851894 GCF_015228065.2 Penaeus monodon | reverse complement strand
GCAGTCATCCTGGCCAACTGTTCTTTTCTATGTATATCCCACCATAGGTCTGTATATCTGCTCAAAACATTATAGAAAAGTCAATCAGACTGAACAATATCCATATGCTACCTTAGCATGGCCATGACAGGGAAAATGAAGTCAGAGTCAAGGTGACAATTCTGACATTATGCATCTGCAATAATTCCTAAACTAACATTCTTATGTAGCTACTATTACTTCCTATACTAAGCAGGTTTAGACAAGTAAACCTTATGGCTTTCACTTTCTTGCTTGTACTTTTTTCAGGTTTACTAGAGTAGACCTTATGAATTTTAGTAAAGAAGGATTTAAAGGCTGTACCTATTAAATACTGACAAAATCTTTCTCCTACTACTTAACCCAACACAACAGACCCACAATCTTAAGCCCAAGCCAGCAATCAACACAGCATCCACATCTTCATCACTCCAACAAAAGGGACTAAAAGTTTAACCAGGATAATGAACAAGTCTATTATATCATATGTCATTTCATCTATAGTAAATTCTGTTACATTATGCCACCTATTCGACAACATTTTGGTTTTGAATATATCAAATCTATAATCAAATGCAAACATTCTACACAAACATTCTCAACAGATTGGTGTATCCCAAGAATTTTTTTCTGATAGTAAACATGATA
>NC_051409.1:24850882-24850949 GCF_015228065.2 Penaeus monodon | reverse complement strand
TTCCACCACTGGATTCTTGAAAGTGTATTTTCTCGACTGAATGTAGGGTAAGTTATGGGATATATGA
>NC_051409.1:24850315-24850776 GCF_015228065.2 Penaeus monodon | reverse complement strand
GAGAAAGTTCACTTTAACAAAACCTGGTCAAAGAACACCTTTGAACATTCAAATCATCATATAAATTTACCAATACATCATTTCCATATACTGTTTACCTGCTAAGTTGTTTTCTGTCCTAAATAAGATCACATGAAGAGATGATGTAGTCTCCATAAATTTGCTCACCCACAGAGGCCAGAAAACTCCAACCCATATTTTCTGGCATAGTAGAATATTTGACAAAAAAAATATTGTGACAAGTGAGCAAGGACAAAGAGACTGCAAGGATTTGAATCATGAATCATTACAAGTCATCTTTCTTTTATCTTGCTGTAAACTTATTTACTAATAACTGCTATTTTTGTTCCTTTATAAGGTAGCATTGTTTTGTGTGATCCTACTGTGGACAGTTACTCTGAAACAGAGCCCAAATTGTTATAGTAATTATTAGTTTCAAACCTTGCAATTATTATTTCTTA
>NC_051409.1:24850134-24850244 GCF_015228065.2 Penaeus monodon | reverse complement strand
GCCACTTCCAGGAATCCATAAACTTTGCCATAAAAATCCATTCACAGCATTTCCCAATCACAGGATCTGCCCCCATACCACACCCAATTATAATGGGCTTTATATTTTCT
>NC_051409.1:24849552-24849653 GCF_015228065.2 Penaeus monodon | reverse complement strand
ACCATCGTCAGTACAAGAAATTATCTGCAGATACAAATAAAGGACAAAAATGGAGGGAAGCACCACCCACAGCCTAAGTCTACTCAGAGCTCCTCAGTATT
>NC_051409.1:24847832-24849291 GCF_015228065.2 Penaeus monodon | reverse complement strand
TTGATTTTTGCCGTTCCATTTATTACAAGCAGAGTTTACCTTGGAATATATGCCTCTGCAAAACAGGAACTATACCATTTTTTTATACGTGTCAATAGAAATATGTCAATGAAGTAAATAATCCTTAACTGGTTTGTAATTACTGGAAACATTTTTTGAAGACAAGAGACAAACTAAAGAGGGTAAATGGGAGAATTACGTGTATTTATTATTAATATTCTTCATACATATACATAATCTTAAAATTTGCATCTCGTGCTCTACAGTCTTTAGTAATGTATATATATATAATTATTCCAAAAAGAGTCTTCTGACTTTGAAGTGAATAGCATTTCCTATTGACGTTCGAGACTGAGGCTGACAAGCGGATTATACCCCAGTCATTTCTCTCTCTTCTCATTACTCTTCTGCCATTAGATCAAATTAAGCTCTTCTCTCAATAATGCAGAAAAAATAACATTGAAAGCCTGTAGAGTAGAATAACGACATAAAACGTAATGAAAGGGGCATAGCATAAGTTCCAATACTCCTTTCCCGTGGAGAAAGAGCAGCATCTATATATGCTACTCATTTCCTCGCAAAAAACACGATAAAGAGCTGTTAAAAATCCTCATAACTTACCGACGATTTTAAACGGATCTCCTCATTAATCCTTCCTGAGTGATTAACTTGATAGAGAGTGATAAAATCCCGACTTAATCCGGGAAATTTTTGTTCCTCTGCGTGAGTCTAGTGACGCCGTAAAATTGCCAGCAGGCATTTCCATCTCTCACTTTTTGGTGTTTAGTTCCATATACTTACGTTTCTTTTTTGTTTAGTTTTACGGTGGATAGATACACCATGGATGATTGAATGGTATAATTTCTAACAAAGTTTGACACTTAAATTTTTCCTCATAAAGTAATTTCTTGGTAGGTTTGCCTGATGTACGATGACACGTCCTCTTTATTTAATATATAGGAAAGATATAAGCTGCTTCTTCATTATATTCGTTATAGCATGAATAAACTTAATTTTTATCTCAACATATGGAATATGAATAACCAAAGATTGTCCAAGAAAGTAAATCAAAATAACACCAGTCTTGCGGCGTTGTCCATAGAGGGACGCTAGGCTCTGCCACATTCACACTTTGTTAATACATCCCTGAAAATACATCAAACTTTCAATTGTTCAAGATTCTCCTCTAGTTTGAATTGTTATATGATATTTAAGATTTTTCCTTTCACACTCTCATAAAAGTTGCCTTTGGATGAAAAGAGCAAGGAAAAAGAAAAATAACGTAATAAATGTAAGCATGGGATGTATATGATAATATTAACTTAGGACGAGTTATTTTCTGTTTAAGATCATTACAATTAAAGATAACTAAATTGTTTACACTTGTTATAGAATCAGGAAAAAAAGTCAAAGGATTATGACCATCAAAGACTTCTGAAATAATATGTAATTCCATAAC
>NC_051409.1:24847049-24847184 GCF_015228065.2 Penaeus monodon | reverse complement strand
TTATCCCGCAATTCCCCTGGTACCTGGGGAGGGGGGGGGGCTGATTATTGGGTAAGAGAGTGAGAAAAACCTTTGGGTCCAAAACGTCGCGATGGGTTTTGGGAAAGGATTGGGAAAAACTGCCACATTAACTTG
>NC_051409.1:24846751-24846965 GCF_015228065.2 Penaeus monodon | reverse complement strand
GGTTTTAAATATTCATACTTCAAATATGAATTTAATATTAAACATAATACATATACTAGTAAAAAATTAAGGGATCATAATATGTATATTTATATATAAAATATATTATAATATATTATTATATATTATATAAAATTAAAATTTATTTATGATGTAATGTATACGATTCGGACGGTGGTGATGAGGATATATAAAATAAAATTATTTAATTAAA
>NC_051409.1:24846584-24846705 GCF_015228065.2 Penaeus monodon | reverse complement strand
TCAAAGGTTTTCTCCAAATTGGCCAAAAATACGTTAATTGGGGGTTTTTTTAATTAAATGAGAAAAGTTTAAGTAAATCAAAACTTTTAGTAAACATCTTTACGGGCGATGGGATCCCTTC
>NC_051409.1:24845780-24846510 GCF_015228065.2 Penaeus monodon | reverse complement strand
CACCACCATCAGAAGTCTGTATCATTACTGTAGGAAGTATACCTCTCCTTTTTTTATTTTAAGTAATTCCCACTGTCTCTCCTTCTTTTATATGTTCTTAAGTATATCTTCCATTTTGTCCTGCTTCCTGCTCACACATATGAAACTGAAACCTTCGGTTAAATCAATATGAACAAATACATTTTCTGCACTCCCCGCAGAAGCCCGACCTACCAAATTCGTCTTTCATTCGTTTCATCTGCCATGTTTCTAACCGGCCCAGATGCTTTATCCTAGGTCAGGAGTTCCCACCAGGTTTCTGACAACCGGGAGAAAATTTGACGGGTTGGTTCTCAAGAGCTCTTCTCCGGAAATTCCGTGGAGCCAGATGACATCTACAGGCGGTTGAGTGGATAAGACTTGGATTCGCACCACTTCAATCCCAGCAGTTGCAGATCAAGTGGAAGCACCGTTGTTTCCCCGTCACTCGCAAAGGGCGCCAAAAGCCTAGTGAAAGAAAGTCTTCTAGGATGGTAACGGAATTTTCATGGCTGACTACATGTATCGTTTGCAGATCATCACAGCTGACTACTTTTCTTGATTAAAAGAAAGCAACCAAAGAGAAGAGGGGAGAGAATCGGGGCGAATCCCTTCCAACAGGACATCGGCTGTTTTTAATGGCTGAATAAATGAGCTTAAAAAAACCCAAAAATTACCTGACCTGAACCTAAGTGATGTTTACCTACCGCAA
>NC_051409.1:24844957-24845292 GCF_015228065.2 Penaeus monodon | reverse complement strand
TAATAACGTCGTTTACTTTCATATGTGGTCGGCCGTTAGAATTGTGTACGGCACCATAACGTCTCTTCTTCATCGGGTTTCTTTAGTGCAGACATTTATTCCGAGTTTCCTTTAGTTATCTCATCACTGGTGCCGAAGCGCAATGGCCCTCATTTGCCTTTGCTAGTGGTACGAATTTTTTATTGTCTGCCTGATTTTATTTTCGTTTCTACCTTTTCTCATCACTATCAAAAGCTTGTTGAACCTTTGCCTCTCGTTGTTGCAACCTACTAGAAATTTCCCTTTATTATCTCAAGATCGCCATCGAGAACCGAATATTTTGTAACGCCGATGAT
>NC_051409.1:24844121-24844356 GCF_015228065.2 Penaeus monodon | reverse complement strand
ATCAGGGGTTCTCAAGCTCTTTAGTTCATCAATCCCATAATGAAATGTCAGAAGTTTCGTCAGTCAGGAGTCATAAAATTTTAAATGAAATATACATTATATTATGTTAAAATAAGTTAAATTCATGCATATTATTATGCAATTAAAATAAGGATTTTAATGGGCGTGAAAGTACGACGGACAGGAGTTTTAGTTATTAATGTTACTTAAGTTCTTTACCCAGCTGTGGTTAAAA
>NC_051409.1:24843693-24843846 GCF_015228065.2 Penaeus monodon | reverse complement strand
ACAGGTGAGGTGACCTCGCATGATTTCATCCCCCTCGCAATCGGGCCTTCAGAAACACCAGACATATGCATGGACTTTAATAAGCCTACAGTGATCCCCAGATCGTGACGGACTCTCCAACAGACATCTCTTATTTTACTTAACTCATCCAGA
>NC_051409.1:24843156-24843260 GCF_015228065.2 Penaeus monodon | reverse complement strand
AGAAATCTTTTCTATAAGTGCTCCATGACCCTATTTTGAGCAAAATGAGCCATATTATGATAACTGTGCCATATTATGATATATATTTGTTATGATGATCTCTG
>NC_051409.1:24838658-24842967 GCF_015228065.2 Penaeus monodon | reverse complement strand
AAAAGGCAACTCAGAATGTTTTAGTTTGGTTTATAATTTACTTTTGTTAATTTATCATTACTATGCCAGTGGTATTGCAATCTCATCTTTTCTGTTGCTTGACTGCATCTTTTAGTAGGTTCATACAAATGAAATCTAAATAATCATAAGGCCTATAATCCTGTCAGCCGGAAGTGATATCTGTTTTATTTCATGAATTTTGATAGACTTCTCTTTTATTAGAGAGTAAGATGTTTTCAGAATTATTTATTTTTATTGCAAAATTATTTCTATTGGTGAAGTTTTGCAACCTATATTTTCATTATCAAGGAGTGTATAAAAAACAGTGAAAATTCAAAATTATTTATTTTCGTATTATTGCCACTGTGGTGCATAACTGTATAGAAATTAAACAGATTGTCTAGTGTATAAATTCATAGACATAGGAACATGGAATTATTTACATTTTGAGAAACAGTATTTAGAAGATATATAGAAAATCATGCTCACTGCAGTCAATATATACATGAAAGCACAATATATAAACTATTTACAACATGTGTACTCTATACACACTGAAATACTGTTTGTATCACAACGCATCTAGCCACTCTGCCAGGGCGTCAATTTCTAAGTAAAAATATTTATTACTACATACAGTCTCTCTCATATATAACATTTACAATATATATGAACTACCTGGAATGGCACACTTCTTTTCATTAACATTTTTGTACTGTATAAAAGAATAATTTCCCAGGCATTGAGGCACTTGCCTTTGTCCTCTGTGGCTGTCTGGTTTCCAGCTATCACCACTGAGGACTTAAAATTAGACATGGGAAAAAGTTCAAGCTATGCCATGCCAAATTATTTGATTTTATATAATTTTATAGTATAATGTACAAGTGAAGATAGGCATTTACAATATCCTAGAGGAAAAATATATTCATAATTAAATCGTCTTAATTAGACTCATCAATATATATATCCTTGGGATTTCTGGTGATAACAAAAGTCTACCCCCACAAAAATTTCCATTAAACAAAACTGATATTGAATTTGTCATGGCTTTGTCTGGTGATGTGGATGGGTGCATCATTAGAATGTAGAGCATCATCATCACTTGTGGATGAAAAGGTGGGTGGGTTGAGGAGGTGAAGTTGGCGGGAGGGTGGCCGAGGAGGAGGCCCTCTAGTTCCCCCCAACTTTGGCTTTGGGGGAAGAGGAGGAGGTGACAGAAGAAGAGAAGGTGGAGGCATTCTGGAAACTGCTGAGACTGTGGAGTTTTCCATGGGTATAGGAGGCGGTGGGGAGAAATCAGGGGCATCTATATGCAGGGAGCTAGAGGTGGTCTCAGGCATGGGCACCTGGCAAAGAGATTCATCACCCTGGAGCGTGTCATCAAAGTCATCCAGGTCTATGTCAGGTGCAAGGAGAGTGGCGTTAGCTGAGTGTGGGCCTGAACTGGTTGGAATGCCTCCCCAGACCTCAGGGTGAGCCATGCTGAAGTAGTCCTCAGCTTCCTGGTGGCTTGGTATAACACCTCCTTCTGAGAAGGAGCATTCCAGGTGTGCTAACAGCTGATCAGCCAGATGTGCATGCTGGTTCTCCTTGTCCTGAACAAGAATAAAATTTTAGTTTTCTATATAAAATGAAAAATAATATAAAATGTCAATAAGTATTTACCTCACGAAATATGAAAACACCAAGAGTAAAATATTTGTTGTGCATATTTCATTTTATATGTATTTAAGGCCATGCATTCTTTAGATTAAAAAAAGTTAAGAAATGTACTTTCATACTTCAGCTATATAACATATTTTAATGATTTATAATATAATGCAGATAGATTACAGTTTCCATCTTTAGAATCTTGACAAAACATAACTTAATAAGAAGAACCATGCAAGTAAACAGTAATTAAAAAATAGGAAATTTATAAAAATATATATGAAATTTTGAGAAATTAAAAACTGAAGGGTACTTCCACAATTTTTTCACCTTTCATGCTTTTTAAACCAAGAACATAATAAGCAAGAGGATATCATAAGTCAAAAGGATGCATTCCTCTGTGCTCATAAAAAGGTTTAAAGTCCTCTGCTACCCACCTGGTTGCAGAAATGAACGACAGAAAATCCCAAGGAATCCCAAAGGGTTAAAGATTAAGAGTTAGTAACCTGAAAAGACAACATACAACATGCAGTACAAGTAAAGAACAAGACAATCAGATAAAGAGTAAAGTTTAATATTTTCAAAACTGATGATAAAGGTTTTGCTACAACTGAAAGTTCCATGAACTTCATAAACTAATAATCAATATTCAAAGATTTGAAAAACTTAAAATTATCAAAACCTTTATCAAAAGTCTTTATGTTAGAAACTGTGTTCTTGTGTTTGCTAAATTTAACAGAAAACACTTGAGCCTTCACTAAAAACACTAATCTCAAAGCAGCCAGTTCAACAGATTGAAGCCACAGGAATCATTCACTACTTAAAAGTGTTAATGATTTACCGAGTTGGAAGAGTGCATCAACATGCATTTAAATTGTAATTATATATGGATAGACTACAGAAGGCAGAATGACAGAAAAGTAGCAAGTTGAATGAAAAATAAAGATTAGTATTAATGATGTCACTGAAGCCTTAATTTATAATAAATAGATAGAACTACCTTCCAAGAATAGAATGTTCTTTACAATGTACTGCACCTGACCTGTAACAATAGGAACAACAGTAATGGAGCAATAGACTAATCAATATGAAGTATATACAATTACATAAACTTGGAATGATTTTCCCTTTAAATTCCTGCATGCATTATATTAGTTTGAAATCTTTAAGGAGACTGATTTTGCATTCAATGAAAAAATAAGATCACTGGAGTTTCATTAGATCAAACCTCCTATATGCAATCTATTTTCTCTAAAAGTAATAAAGTATCTACCACTTGCAATAGTGCTTCTAGATTATCTAGTCAAACTATAACCATAATTGGAAAATGCATGGAAGGAGTTTATAAGAAGACAAACTGTATCAAGCAACAGCAAAGATAGGCCTAAACCCTTTCAGTGAGCAAGTTCCTTTAACCCTTGGAGGACACAAGCACCCTGCTTGATCCCATCTCATGGTGTGCAATACATATATTTTTTTACTTATCATTAGCACTCTTCAATAACAAGTATCAATGTATACAATCAGGGCATCATTTGGGGAAAAGAAGAAGAAATACAAATGAACTTAGGCCAGTCAGAGTAGCAAATTGCAACCAGCTTTTTTACAGCCTGTGCTGGGCCCTGCACACCATGGGTTAAAGGCATCCATCCCAAAAGAAATCAAAAGGGAAATGATATTACCCCTACACTATTTTATTAAATAAAAATTGGATTGAATAAAAATCAGATTCTACTAGAGACAGAAAAAAGAAGGGTATAAATCCTCAAGATAATATTTATAATATTTATCTTTGAGGTTATACATACAAACAAGTGTTATGTGTAAAAGATAAAAAAGGTATTTGTGGATATTAATAAAAAGAGACCTGCAAAGATTGTCTTATGATTTGTAATACCATCAGTACTTAAGATCAAGTGAGTAACACCAAATTATGTGATCTTCTAGTTATGTGACAAAAGACTAACACCAGTCATACACAATACACAGACGTGGAGCAATGCCCATCAAATGGGTTAGAATATCTCCCAAATATACTATGTACATGCTTTGAATAGTGAAACCTCATTCTATGGTATTTTATCCATAACAATTGTATTCTATATAAGCACTGCTGAGTGAGAATGAGGTTTCACAAAGTATCAAGAGGGTATCTACAGTGGGTGGTTCTACAAACTCACCTGAGGTTGGTCACACTTGAGAAAATCAGGCAGTTCAAAATTAATTTCTGTCCCTCTTTGGTCATCTAGGCGGCTCCTCTGAGCACGTTTCAGTCCTTCATATAACTCTGGAATGAGATAAGAATGGAAGTCAATAGTGGCCTGAATTTAAAATTGAAAAATGTTCAGAATTTTTGTTCCTTTACAATAAAGTCCACTTTAAGGAAATTATATCTTGTTAAACTAAGCAAAAAGTTTAATTAAACTATAAATATTCTGGGAACTAACCATCATTCTCTTGTTTTGCATTGGCTGGGTTATTGCCACGCCGCTTTGTGACTATTGCATGCTCTGGTGGTGGCATCATCCCTCGCACACCAAGGTTTTCATGTACACTTGACCTACTGTTCGGTTTTCTTGGTTTCTTGTTTGACTCCTGAAAAAGAGGGACAAGTGACTCTCACATAACAGAATATAAGTATACACTGAAAACGTGAAAC
>NC_051409.1:24835217-24838629 GCF_015228065.2 Penaeus monodon | reverse complement strand
TAGATTGTAGATATCTGTGAGCTGAAGGGTTTCTTCATCTATAGCATGAAGAGAAACTCGTACCTTATCAGGCGCCAGGGAATTTCTCCTGCTGAAGCCGCCAAGGATGCCAGATGATCTATCACTGCTTCTGTCCGTCTGGAAGGAAAAAGTCCATATTTTACCATAAAACATTCTGATTTTTGAAGAACGTAGAGGCTTATAAATTTGAAATTACTTGAGACTACAAGTGAATATTAAATCACACACATTGCTAGTTTTGACTTACTCTGGAAGATCTGGCATCAAAATCTAGCACACCAAGTTCATCAAAATTTTGCTCTGATTTTCCATTCAACAGATCCTCAAAGACACGATTGGTGATTTCATCTAAACTGCCTCTCTTTTTTTGACGAGCTGGTTCTACTCCCCACTCTGCAGAAAAATCAGTACAGATTTTAATTAGACAATTGGATATCAATTTGATACTCCTATACTGATAAATATTACATTTGCATCTTGGTCTTTATGCTAATAGAAATAATGCTAAAAAATATTAAACAACAATACATACATAATATCCTCCTGACATTACTTTTTGAAACCTAACTATTTAAAGAGAAAATTACAAAATTGCTCTACACGACCTACCTTTCACTTCCTCCTTGGTCTGCACTACTAGCCTATCTCCATCCAACTCATTCACATGGCATTTTAGGTTAACTCCTTTTTCTTCTCCAACCTGAGAAAAACAATAAATATGGTTATAAAATCAACAGGAAGATAAAAACTTGAGTCTTTGAAAACTGTAACTGATACAAACAGGATTACTGTCACACTGTTGATGTTTCCAAAAACACTAGATATACAATGAGGTTCTTCAAAAGATGATATGTTGAGTTCTATACTTGAATCAATCACTGGTTTAAGACATATGAAAACTTATCATTACTGAGCTCTCAAGACATAAATGGAAATAAAACATATAATGTTTGTGGAAAAAATATGAAACATTATTATGAAATATATTTAAAATATTCATTCTTACCCTAAAATCAAACATGTTACTGAAACTCACCTTATGAATGGTCATGAGGTCGAGCTTGTAACCATACTTGTGCAGAATTGGTTTAAGAACTTCATTTGCAAGTTTATTTGGTTTAGCTTTAACACATACAGTTTTGCGGTTGGGAAGGTCCAGACGGAAGAGAATCCTTTGCTCAAGCCTGACCTCTAGTCCTCCCAGCACAGAGCTGTCCTCTGTCTTCTCCATCAGCTTGTAGGCAGGAGACTAAAGTGAGTAAACACAGGCAACACCGTGAAAGAAATGGTAAAGTACATCATATGTATATATTTTTTTTTAATGTAAGAAGACTGTTACATTGCATTAGATTATGGGTCAGTACCTTGTCTGATTTGTGTTGATACACATCAAAGGTAGAATAAGAGATTCCTCGGCGTTCTAATAGCCTCGTCAGTAGCACCTGTATGGACTCCCCAGGACGAACAGCCACAACAGAGTTGCTGAGATCAGGCAGAATGACGCGACATCTGTTGCAGCCTTCACTTCCACTTAGGCTTCCAAGCTCACCACTTGTAAGGGACTGTAGGGTGATACAGAAATTGTCAGTTACAGTCAGTACAAAACAACAGACATTGCCTCATAGTAATCATGATTTTCATACATTAACTAGAAGATAAACAAAACCTATATTTTCATCTAAGTGCTACTATATCATAAGAAAAACAAAGAAACTGCTCCTCAATAACAATCTTATTCTTAAAAAATTCTTGTGTCATATCTTATCACTTACATATAATAAAAAGCTTGTCACTCCTAGCCTTTTATCAACTTAAGAAGACAAAATTATAAAAGCCATCTACGTATAAAGTAGATTTGCCACACGATACTGTATCATTCAAGTTTAGTGTAACATGCAGCATCTGTCAACCAAAGTTTTAGTATTCAACTCACAGAAAACTATGAGGAGGAAATACAGAGACAGACAGACAGACATATAAATAGAGGGAAATAATATCACTTACTTCTTTGGACACAGCTCTTCTACCAAGCGCAATATCAGAGGAATTGAGAGATGTTCGGCTTCCACTCATATCAGACCGCACACTGGAGGATTCAGAAGGGTTGCGTTGACCCATCTTCTTCCTCCGCCTGTATTCTGCTTCTCCTCTGTCCTTGCTCTTGCTGCGGTCCTTTCGGTGCCATGGCAAGAGGGATTTCCTGCGCCGTTCATCAGCATCTGATTTGCTCTTCTTTAACTGCAGTGTACATAAGCCAATCAGCATTATAAGCTCCTCCAATTAACTGCTACTGTATAAATAAAATAATGTATATAACTCACACAAGTAATTCTTTCATTCCTGGCTCACAACCAACAAACCTTAACATGGGAATCCTCTTGAACAATCCTAAGGTCAGGGTCAAGTGTTTCATCTCCCGGGTATGGCAGAGTCTGGCCCCTTATGTCTCGTGATACACAGTCCTTGTACAAGTTTGACTTCAAGAATCGTGAATAACTGTCAAACTTCATGAGATTGAAGATTTGCTTCTGTGCCTGTAAAGAAATCATTTACATTTTCCATTAAAAGAACATAAACAAGAAAAAAAAACTACTGCATGAAAATTATCTCCTGATATAAGAGCTAAGTAAATGTCATAGATTGGTACTAAAAACCAACATTATGATAACTTATTCAGCATTTTATTACAGAGACACCAGAACTAATTCATAGAAAAAGTGTGTTAATCTTGCTGAATACTCACATAAAAATTCTCAAGCTAGATTAAAATTCTTACCTGTGCAAAGAGGAATTCATTAGGAGAATGCAGACCATCTTGAGCATCCTGTCTTGCCTGGGAGTCAACATTGACAGGTTCTGAAGCGCCAATGCACAAATGTCTCTCAAAGATCTCTTTGGCCATGGCACGTAGTTCATCAGAGTTGGACAAGCGTTTGTATCGCTCACAGGCAGTCCAAAAATAAATGTTTTCATGACTATATTCTTTTTTCAGGAACTCCTGTTGAAATACAAAGATAACATGTTTTAATGATCTAACTCTTGCAGACTGCCAAGAGAACCAAAAGCAATGTTTCTCCTCAGAAGATGGCTAACTTTGTCTTTTAGTATAGCATAAAGTTTGGATGTACTCAATTAAGAAATTAAAATATGGGTATAATGAACACAAATGTATTGCTCATAAATATCCTGCAATATCTATAATGTATCAGTCATAAATATATACTTACAGCAAAAGTGTGTAACCCTGCAGGGTCTTCCAAGAGCTTCTCAAAGGAAGTGGCCCAAGCACCCACTCTCCCAACATCAATTCCTCTCTCTGATGATACGCTGCCTCCTACTGAACCACAGTCCCCATCTAGAAGACTATGTGGGGCAGATATCTAAAAGAAAA
>NC_051409.1:24833497-24835176 GCF_015228065.2 Penaeus monodon | reverse complement strand
CTAGAAGGAATCTGACCTCAAGTGCTAAAAAGTTCTTATTAAAAGTCACAACATGGCTATAATGTGAGATATTTAAAGGTGTTAATTGAAAGGTAATGATTTCAAAGAAATGTTGCTTATATCTTCACAAAAAAGATAATAATCATTATATAACATAAATTTGGGTGAAATTCTCTGTCATACACACTAAAATATGAAGACACAGTCCTAGTATCTGCATGGCAAAAGGGACTCTACCTATATGGCAATATAACTATTTGCCAAAGAAGCATCTTTACACTTGAATATTGCATATTCAGTATTAAATTTCAGTTTATCAAAACATTTAAACGTAAACATAACAGATGAATTGATAGTATGAGTATGATATAATCTTATCTTAGATCTCTTCAAAAGAAGTTTAAACATTATCATATTATTAATTCTACTGCAATATTATGGCATTACTGATGGTCTTGTAGCAATAATAAAATATTATCATCATAAAAAAACATTTTGAATGAAGCTTAATGCATTCCCTTAAATACTCACCTTCCCAATCTCAGTATCTGAGTGTGCAGAGGGATCCTGCTGGTGGCCACTATTGTGACTGGAATGGTGGAAAGTGCGACGAAGAGAACTACTGCGTGTCCATTTTTTCTCCACTCCTCCATCAACCTGCAATAAAAGATAAATGTAATTAGTTTCATTTCTTCTATGTAAGGAGAGTAAAAGGCTGAATTACATGGTATTCAAGTGAAAAGAAGACTTACCCATCTAATGAATAACAAGATTCATATGCCCATATATGATATGACCCAAGAACACAAACTCACCACAAGGGTTTCCATAGACCGACTAATACCAGCTGGAGGCTTCCCTGGATCTAAGCTTGCAGCTATAACCATACTTAGCCTCTTGTCCTTCCTGAGGGACTGAGTGTGCAAGTTAGAGTCCCTTCGAATGGTCAAAAAATGGTCCAAAAGCAGGCTTCCGCGTCCTACTGTGTTTTCTTCCACAGTCACTGACATTTCCTCACCTAGACAACTACTGCTTACTGACCTACAGTCCTCATCCCCACTGTGGGAGTTATGGCTGGCCTTACGACAGCTGTCACAGTGACCAGTGTCCTCACAGTCAGCATAGTGGAGAGGAGACTCTGCTCTGGTCTCTGTTGCTTGGGACAGGGTCTCCTCTAGGCTGTCTGGGTCAATGGTCTCATCCCCACTTGAGGAGAGGACCTCATCAGAGGTCTCTGTCACCTCTGATATAGCTGGTAAGTTCTCCATTATAGTTCACAGACAATAACTTTTTCTTCACAAAATATCTGAAGATTCCATTCATTGCAGTAAAACCATAATAAATATGCCTCAGTGTCCAAGTCTGACAGCTGCACAAGATCTTGCACATTTTCACCTAAAGAGCAGCAACCTGTTACCCATTTGCAACTGGATTTTATATACTCAAAAGAGAAAAAAGCATGACATATATACCCAACAAGCAAGTATTTTATATATGCATAGCTTCTGAAATCCTTTGCAAAATAATCAAACACCCAGCCACCTTCAACAATCTCCCCTTCATTCTGACAAAAGCAAATATCCAAAAACAATTCAAATGTCTATTGCTATGACTTTATGTTCAATACTTCACCTAAACCATGTCATCACTTGCCCATCTGTTTTAATAATAAAAGAACA
>NC_051409.1:24832697-24833088 GCF_015228065.2 Penaeus monodon | reverse complement strand
TACAATATCTTATTTTAGAGTCAATCTGATACATATCTTTACCCTTAAAGATAAGTTGCAGTCAAGGTTGGACCACTTAAATATAAACCGGGGCCTCACTGCCAGAGTCACTTCTTCTGACCTATGAGGATAATAATATTTCAGAAACACACCTGTGTTTATAAACCCCCATACATATATCTCAATAAAGAAAGCTTCAAAATAAAACAGCTGGCGTCGTTCCCAAGGACACATGTGTTCCCTTGCCGTGACAGTAACCTTCTCGGCCACCACTCAGGATAATGCACTTGTTAACCAAAGGGGAACTGCAGGTTGTTACTGTTGAAATGAATATGCAAAGCAACAAAGACGCCAACAACCATACATATATAAATACACACACACACGCACA
>NC_051409.1:24832164-24832323 GCF_015228065.2 Penaeus monodon | reverse complement strand
AGTACCTACGCACACTGTGCGGATGGAGACCATGTGCAGTCGCAGTGACTCATGCCGCTCAAAGCCAACAAATAGAGTCGCGTGAAATAAGTCCAAGGAGCGGAAATGGATAAAAAGTGGTACAGATAGACCATGCATGACATGATCAAGTTATCTATT
>NC_051409.1:24831906-24832056 GCF_015228065.2 Penaeus monodon | reverse complement strand
CACTGCCACATATGGAGAGCGAGACCGTTGGCCTCTCAATGAACTCACATAGGGAGAAACGAAGCGCAAGTGTGTAAATTGCAGTTTGTGTGTACAGTATGAATTCGTGAATTCATATTCAAGTTCATACAGAAATGTGAAAACATGTAT
>NC_051409.1:24831549-24831804 GCF_015228065.2 Penaeus monodon | reverse complement strand
GCATGAGCAAGAGAGCGAGAAAGGGTGGTTGTCACATGAGTGATTTTTGCCGCAATTCCACGCGCCGCCCCGCCACCCACACAGCATCCTTCCGGCGGTGCAATAACCACGCCAGGGCTGCACCCTCGACGCAGCTCTCAGCTTCCCGTATCATTTACCGTGGCGCCGCCTGATCAATCGTCCATTGCATTCTAGCTCAAAGGCAACTACGGTGGCCGGTCATTGCACACGAGGAAGAGATGGAAGATGCTCATT
>NC_051409.1:24830914-24831320 GCF_015228065.2 Penaeus monodon | reverse complement strand
TTGATTATAAGACCCGTCCGATCTTTTGTCGCAACTCCCGCGGTGTCTTGAGCTACACTACAAAAACACTTTTGACAACATACAGCCCTGACATTTTAACAATATCAAAAACAGGATTTTACTTGGACATCAGTATCACATTGGATAAAAGAACTGGTCGTCCAAACGGGAAAATCCAATTCCCTTTCAAAATGTGATGTTACAGTTTCAAATACCAAACAACTGCAGCCCCCCCCCCCACCAAACAAAACACCAGCCAGCAAGGCCAACCCCCCCCCCCCCTTGAGTATATCTCCCGTCCCCACCTGCGGAGCGTAATTACATTCACAACCGCTGACCCCCCCCCCCCCCCGGGAAGACGAGGAAGGCAAATACCCGCGAACTGCTTTCCCTAATCGCAGTGCAG
>NC_051409.1:24830195-24830892 GCF_015228065.2 Penaeus monodon | reverse complement strand
TGCACTCTCTTTCTTCCAAGACAAAACGCACCACTGCGAAGATAAAGAACAGCTCGAGCCAATACAACATGAAGTCAACAGTAATGATCGAAGAGTTTTATTCCCCGGCATTCGTATTTACATAGTGTAATCACTAGACACATTTCCCTGTAAACATCTGCACTGGCAGGCACAGCGGCGACAAAAAGCGATGCGCTGCGCTTCTTTGCAAATTCGAAATACCGTACCTCGGAATCCTTCTCATCGGCTTTCAGCGAGGCTGCTGGAATGGTCCTCGTCGACTTGGTATAAAACGTAGAGCTGGACTTGGGAGTCGTATCGTTGTTGCGCTGCCTGACCTGCCGCTTGGCCTTCGGCGTGAGGTCGCTGCGCGTGCTGGCGGCGGCTGGCTTCTTGGGGGTTCTCCTGGAAGGAATCCGTCTGAAACCAAGAGGCTCCGCCGCGTCGCCGCCCACGCCGAAGAGCGCCTTGAGGGAGGCCATGCTGCTGGCGAGGGCGCTGGTGGCGCTGCTGGGGTCGCTATTCCTGGAGATGGTTCCCTCGTTCAAGCTCTCCGGCCGCCGCTGGCCGCCGCTCAGCCTCCTGATGCTGTCGATGCTCCTTCGACCGACGGTCTTCCTGCCGACATCTTCCTTGCCGACGGAGGAGGCCGACCTCAGCACCACGTCGCCGTTGACCACGGCCCTCTTCTTGAAAG
>NC_051409.1:24827297-24830170 GCF_015228065.2 Penaeus monodon | reverse complement strand
CATGGCTTCCATGGCGATGCGGATCGGCGTGGCGACCAGCATGTTCGTGTTTCCGGCGTTCTGCTTCTCCAAGGACACCACGTGCGGGTCCGAGTGCCGCTTCTTGTTCTCCCTCCGCGTCACCTTCAACTCCTTTTTCGCGGAGCGCAACATCTTAGCGCTATGGAGGCAACGCTTCTTTGCTCACTCCTGGGATATAACACAAAAATACACTGTTCACCAATGTTCTCACAGTTGCTCACAACGCGCAGCGCGCTCCGGCACGTCACATACTGTATCACAACACAGAATTCGAGTTCGTCCTCTACTTCGCACAGTCGCGACTCAAGTGACGTTGTGGCACGTACGAGTGTAGTTGGCACCGCCACCTTTGAGGGGGCTGGAGACGGGAGCCCCCGTCCCCGCGTTCTGCCGGAGGTGCGTGTTGGCGCCCTTGTCTATGTCATCAGCCCTCGAAATGGTGGCTCCCTGCTCCCTGCCCCTCGCCGTGTCCACGGGCGGGACATGATCCTAGCGACCTCCAGCTGTTGCTGCTGTGATCCGTCTGAGCAAAGCAGGGCTGTGTCAACACGGGTTTATTAAGGCTGTCACATGCTCGCTCATACCCGCCTCCCCGCTCACTGCGCAACACTCTCCCTGCTCAGTCTCCGTCAAAACTGGTCTCCGCTCACGGAGCTCAGACCCAGATAACCAAAGCGTTATCCGTTACGCCCGATAACTAACGGAAGAGGTGCCCCACCAGACGTTACGCAACTGCCACCACGACAGAACTGCAATCCTGCAACGGGCGCGACCTTGGACAAAGGCCCGTCAAGCGGTAAAGTCGGGACGCCGTCCCTGTACCGCTACACACGGCGCCGAAGGACGGGGACGCAGCAACGACGCTGCGAACACCACCTTCTACACCAGTCGCCTAATCGATTGCGTGATCGAATGATCGACAACGCAACCGGGCTGCTTTATGGGGCGCGAACCTCAAGTGCGCGAAAGGAAGCATAATGGAGGCGGCTCGCAAAAGCCTCGCGCGTTTGTCTATTTTCCAAGAAACATATCTAGGGAAACGCCCGATACAAAGCGCACGGCGACGGGAAGAAGCAATTAAACAGAGTTCAAGTTTCGTTATTCGACGAGCCGCTGAACAAAGAGTAAAACGAAAAGAAGAGGGATACGTAAGGATGGCAGTGACAGTGAAATTGGTTCGTGCTCACACATTGTCGTCAGTTTTATGTTTAGGGACCTACACTATACCAACAGTGTCAAGTTACACAAGTTACTAGATACTGACGAGGAAATAAACTCTAGTAAAAGGGATTGCCTTATAGAGCTAAAAGTAGTACCTTGGGCAGATTATAGTGAAAAGGTACAAGTGTAGGTCTAAGGAAATAATGTGTGCCGAAGGGAATCAAATCCAGGCCATGAGCGGGGTCGTGTGAGTCGCGCCGCCGAAGTAGGGGCAGTAGACACTCCGCCGGACCGGACATTGGCCATTAGGGCCGGGCCGTGTACTGTGCGGGCTGCGACGGTTATTGCACTAACTGCTAACTCACGTTTACGGTACCAGTCTTCTACTTTCCTGCTTATGTGTATATTTTGTCTCACTGAAAACCACCTAAAAAGTGAACAGGTCACCATTTCGTTCAGCTGACGGCCGTTAGTGCCTCCCCCCCCGTCCGACGCGCATGAACCAAGCACGAAAGTAGCGCCTCCAACGAAGTCCCTTCAGTGTTGCGGCATTTAGTGGTTCGTGCTTCCCGCATGGCCGTAAATCCCGAGTCGGGCGCCACGTAAGGGAGCGAGCAGGGAGCTACCAGCGTTTTTTATCTGTCGCTATCGTAGTCCGTTTCCTGCAGGCCCAGGATTTCCCTCCGCCACATCGAAGCTCAAGCTTACACTACTATTACTTTGTTTCTTATTCGTTTCTTTCCATCACAGTTAAACTACATATCGTTCTTTCTATATTCGTAAGAAAAATAAAACAGTGTTTCTATCTTCAACCACACGCACTATCGTCGCACTCCCTTTCCAAAAGGCTTCTGCCGTGCCAGCAGCATTTAGCCTTGTCGCCGGCAGGAGCCCGGTGCCCATAACTACCCACTTGGCTTCGGAGGGAGCACCGCACGGTGGAGTGGGCGCCGCGGCTGTATGCGTCGGTATGAAGGGCTCGGAATCTGATAGAGACCAGTTATCATATAGTCCCACTGATAAGAAATAACGCCGCGCGTCTTATCATGGTGAAGACTACCATGTTGTCTCTCGTCGGTCCTACTGACTTTCCTTTGCTGATGGTAAACATTTCCATAGACGCGTTCCATTCTATAAAAAAATATAAGCATTTCCAAAACTTACCTCGCCCAATGGCCTCTCACAGAAGTTGTAGTTCACAGAGTTGAAATCAAATGGCAGTCAACATAACGCAGAAAATGCGGAAAAAAAAAAAAATTATCACATGCAAGTTGATAGCAGAAAACAGCCAACCTCCGAACCTCCTATCTGGCGCCAATACCCCCTGCTCCCCAAGGGTCCCTCTTCAACGGAAGATTTGGATGCGGGAGGGGGAGGGGGAGGGGAGAGATAGTGACATAGAAGGGGAACAGGTGTGTCTGCAGACGTAAACAAAGTGTAGGGGCAACCCCCTTGGTGCCATGCTGGTCCCGGCGCCAACATAATTACCCAGATGAGGCCTCCCCCCCCCCCCAGCCCGCCGCGCACTCTAAACCTCGTTCCCATCTTGAACACGTGAACCATGATGTGAACACTTCTATCTACCGCCTTCTTTCCTAACCATGGATGGGGCTCCCAGCGTATTCCCCAGAGCACTCACGGAAGGATTCCCTCTTCAAAAACCCTCAAGCCATGCGTGAAATGCAAGCCAC
>NC_051409.1:24827188-24827264 GCF_015228065.2 Penaeus monodon | reverse complement strand
AACGAAAAGACCTAAGCGATCCACGGACATTTCGGGCCATCGGAACAATTACCGAGATGCAGGAGGGCCAGCCACG
>NC_051409.1:24826921-24827054 GCF_015228065.2 Penaeus monodon | reverse complement strand
GCAGAGCCCTCCCCCAGCCACGGACGGGGATACTGCAATCAACCAATCAGTCAAGAAGGAAAGCAATATCAGATTTAACAGTAAATGTGACACGCCACTGGAGCCGATAAGAGGAAAGGGGGCTGTGGCATGA
>NC_051409.1:24826291-24826801 GCF_015228065.2 Penaeus monodon | reverse complement strand
TACAAGAGGAGAAGCAAGAAGGAAGAGATAAGGAGAAAGAGGTCAGAAAGAGAAAGTGAGGAGGGAGGAAGAGGAGGAAAAGATAAGGGGGAAGAGGCACGGTCACTGACACACGAAGGAAGAGTTAAAGAGGAAGAGGGGAGAGAGACGAGCGAAAACTGCGCCTCGAGTGGCCTCGGAGTCTCACTTATCTGCAACTGCATAGTTATCTGATATGTCTCATGATTTACTACCCATTTACAGACAATCCCGCCATAAAGAAAACAGCGATAGGAGCCTCGGACGGTGATTTACTCGTGAGGAGGAGCCTGACCTCGGTAACTGCACAGGTCCTTCGCGAACCTGCAACAACGGATGCTCTTCTGCGAACCTTTATCCGGTAAGTCACGACCTTGTTCTACACCAGGTTCAAAGAGCCACCACGCTGCTTCCAGAGCCTCGCCAACCACAGGTTCCCTTCGGCGTGAGTACCAATAGGAGGGTAAAAACAAACACATCTTTCGCATCTTA
>NC_051409.1:24826171-24826238 GCF_015228065.2 Penaeus monodon | reverse complement strand
TCCCGCCATGACTGCCACCAGTGAGTGTCAACGATGACGTCACGCGCCGCAAGTGGCTCTAATTATG
>NC_051409.1:24825993-24826102 GCF_015228065.2 Penaeus monodon | reverse complement strand
AAGCAGTGAGAAATATCCTAATGACAATCAAACCTCACACGACTGCAGGATAGGGAGCAGAGGGAAAAGAGGGAGGAAGGTGTGTGGAGGGAGATCCTAAGGGAATATA
>NC_051409.1:24825234-24825370 GCF_015228065.2 Penaeus monodon | reverse complement strand
AGCGGTGCGAAGCGACTGGCAATAATGAGATGATCGAAGAGCCACGCAGCGGGTCATGGCGCTGGCGCAGAAGGATGTGCAGTCAGCGGGACAAAGGGTGAGGGACATGTGTTGCTCTTATTTCACTCATTAACGC
>NC_051409.1:24825057-24825123 GCF_015228065.2 Penaeus monodon | reverse complement strand
CACCGCCCACACCTCCCGCCCGGGTCTGTACATTTCCATAATGTATGTAATTTGCAACACCTAAGA
>NC_051409.1:24824366-24824881 GCF_015228065.2 Penaeus monodon | reverse complement strand
TCCTCTCCGTCTCTTCTCTCCTCTCCCTCCTCTCCGTCTCTCTTTCCTCCCTCTCCTCTCCCTCCTTCCCTCCTCCCTCCCTCTCCTTTCCCTCCTCCCCTCCCTCTCCTTTCCCTCCTCCCCTCCCTCTCCTTTCCCTCCTCCCTCCCTCCTCCCTCTCCTCTCCGTCTCTCCTCCCTCCCTCCCACCCTCTCCGTCCCTCCTCCCTCCCGCCCTGTGACCTTCAAGACACAGCTTATCTGACCTAATCCAAATGCTCAGCAATTCCAACAATTAGCTTGGAGGCTAATGGCTCAACTAGCAGCCTGATCCCGAGCGGCGCCCCTCACCGCGCCCCAAACGACGGCGAGGATCCCACCTAAGGACGCGGACATGAGACCCGAGGAAGTCCCGGGGCGAGATTAAGTGGGTGGAACAAGAGGCCGTGAGGCTGTAATGGGCGGCGCAGACCAGCCCAGGATGTGACATGACTGGCGAAGGCGTGACAGCCATGGCATAATGGTCCCGTGTCAGCT
>NC_051409.1:24822420-24824137 GCF_015228065.2 Penaeus monodon | reverse complement strand
TTGTCTCCCTCTTTTCCATCGTGACTCACATGGCGACCAAGATGACATCAACACAACGCTCGGCTCTCACCCCTTTTTTAGGGTAACGCGACACCCGCCTTCGCTATCACTATAAGTCACACCCCAGTCGCTCTCACTCCGCCCGCGCCACACAAACATTTCAGGGCGCCCTCGCATCGTGGGCCTCATGCACAAGGGCGGTTTAAAACACGCAGCTTGATGCCCCAAGTGACATCTGTACTTGCGTCACGGCACAGTGTGACCACACACTCAAAAGGGGGCGGGGATTGCAGCCAGGCGCCGTGAGGAACCGCTGCCTCGCGCCTCTTTCCGCTGCGCCGCACTGCACTTAGGCCACGCTGGGCAAGCTGTGCACGGGTTCTAGACCATATCATACAAACAAATAAACATGCACATAACATGCACGCGCACACAGACACAATGCATACTTCTAGCCGCGAGCAAGATCCACAAGGAAGGGAAAGCCCGTTTGCAGCAGCGCCATGTTCTTCGCCTTCCGCCAGGGCGCTGCTTGAGCCACGCAGGACCTCACAAGTGTCGGTCCTGCGCCCCGGACCCACGTGGTCGCAGCGGCATCCCTTCGGCAAATCCCCTTGCGAGATGCAGATCCACGTCCAACGATTACGTTGTAAGGATGACAACCACGGCGTGCCTCCGCGCCTTGCGTAATAAGCGCCCCTCACAGCGCCCAGCCACGTCTATCTCGCCGCCCATCCCCGCCCTGGCCTCCCTCTGCCCCGCGAGATCCTTCACCTCTGAGGGAAAATTTCAACAGCGGCTGCGGCCCCTGAGACGAGCAAGCAAAGAAGGCGGCGGCGCCAGGGCTGCACCGCGTGGAGGGTCTCCGTCCCAGAGGAAGGGTTTAATGGAACAGAATTAGCCGAAAGGTCATCACACGCGCCCAAGGTAGAGCGAGGTTCGAGACAGACTTGCCGTTGTTGCGGGCCGGCGTGGAGGTGCCCGGGGAGCCCCTCGTCACACGAGACCTGCCTGCTTGCCGAGTTTCCCCTCGCCCTCTTCCCTTGCACTCTGCCTGCGCCTCTCCTCCCCTCTGGTCTTTACCCGCCTTTCCCTTCCCTTGTCATCCTCCTGTTATGAACACTACCGATGTTAAGGAGTGCATTCCATTCACCTTTGTCACGCTTATTACCTTCTTTTCTAAATTGTTCTGTAGGTCGGTTTCATTTAACCTGTCTGTCACCCCCCCCCCTTCACCCTCTACATCCGTTCTCGCTCACTGCCTCCCATACCCTTGTTACCTTCTTCCTCTCCCGCCAGGAAGATCATAATAGCTCTTACCTGTCAGGCGCCCCACCCCCCTACCGCTCCCTTCAATGACCCCGCTGCAACACAACAACCAGCAACAACAATGCCTCCCTTGCAACAATCCTGCAACACGCCGAAGCCTGCCTCCTCGGCAGTTGACCAGGGCTCAACACGGGAAATACAAGATCCTGTGCGCGGCGTCAGAGGCAGGCACTGAGGCATTTTCACTGTAGCTTTCGCACGCTATAATACTGCATTGTCGCGTCACCTTCACTAGCACTTCATCATCCCGGTCACTATCACCGGGCCACCATGTCACTGCACGCCCTCGCGACGAAGGGAAGCCTAGCACGCCGCCGCTGCCGGGCCGTCGTCGCACACTGGCACTGCCCAGGCATGGCACCTCCTCCACCCTCGGCGGCGGCGGCAC
>NC_051409.1:24821576-24822384 GCF_015228065.2 Penaeus monodon | reverse complement strand
ACCCTTCCACCTCAACCCGATTCCACTCATCATTCTTTCCCCGGGTCCACTTCTTCCACATGTTTATCTATCACTCCCGCCGCAACCTCCATTCCTCTCCCACCCACTGACACAAAGGCAGTCCTCGCCCTCCTCGTAACCTTTGACTGCCCCGCCTCCTGCCCAAGAAAGGGTATCGGGAGAAGGGCAAAGGAGGGGAGAAGAGGGAACGCGAATAAGGTGGAAGGACGATGAGGGGAAGGGAGGATGAAGAGGGACGATGAGGGGAAGGGAGGATGAAGAGGGACGAAGATGAGCAAAGAGGAAAAGGGTGAACCGGAGAAAGCGAGACCCGCGATGAACCATACCACGAAGAGGTATATCTGAGGGAACAGACACCAAGGCCGAAAAAAGTGTCCCAGTTGCAAGCTCCTTCTCACTTGATCCCCTCACGAGGAGGACGGAGGGCGGAGGGGAGGAGAGGGGAGAAAGGAAAGGGAGAGAGAAAGAGGGTAAGATGAAGACGGTATTAAGATAGCAGTTTGCTCTTCAAATGATAAGGGAGGGAGGCAGATGATAACACTGAGAAAGTCAGATTGGTAATGAGAGAGAGAGATTCAGTGTAGGAGACGAAGAAGACGCATGGAGAAGAAAATCCAAAAATCCAAAATCAGACCAACATGGAAGAGCGTGCGCGCGCCAGCGGTCGGCCTCCACCCGAGCGTCCAGCCTGACCTACACAAGAAGGGCCTTGCCTCCTCTCACGCCCACTTAACCTCCACATCCGTGTGCTTCCCTTCCTCCCTCCGCCGCGCCCTCACCTGCCTCG
>NC_051409.1:24821479-24821545 GCF_015228065.2 Penaeus monodon | reverse complement strand
GGAGGTGGGGGAGGAGCAGAGTCCGGGAGAGAGAAAGAAATCAACGTCGAATAAAAGAAGAGAATG
>NC_051409.1:24821182-24821363 GCF_015228065.2 Penaeus monodon | reverse complement strand
ATTGCAGCCGCGTCGACACATAAGCCACCACCAACGAACCAAACACGCCCATGAAGTCCCTCCTCGTCACAAAACTACCAAGACAGAAGGAATGAGAGCGGGATGGAGGGGGAAGAGGCCCGAATGACAGCCTAGAAAAGGGGCGGGAAGATACTGTCCGCCTATAGTAACGCGGCGTCGG
>NC_051409.1:24820867-24821079 GCF_015228065.2 Penaeus monodon | reverse complement strand
CCCCTCCCCTTCCCTGCCCTCCTGTACCCCAGTGCCCTGTTCAGACCACAATTAAGTGTTCCTGTCGTGCTCCGTGACCCGCTGGCCGGGAAGGAAGGGGAGCGGGCCTCGACCCTCGCCCTTGTTGCCGAGTTTTTAGCGAATCGGCTCGACCCTCGCGCCTCGCTCTCCCCGCTCGCTCCGGATCCAGGGGCAGGTCGAAATGGCTGTGC
>NC_051409.1:24819354-24820593 GCF_015228065.2 Penaeus monodon | reverse complement strand
CGCCCCCAAATGAATAAAATAAATATCTAAACTATATCTAGCAATGACCTAGGCACAGACGAACAAACACTTTGTTCTCAGAAGAAATTAACCTTATTTAACTTCCGTAATTCCTAGAACTTACAGCTGTCAAGTCATTTCCCTTTTTCGGGGTCCATGGTGCACCAAGCCGCCTGTAGAAGCCGTGGCAACACGGGCTGAGAATTGAGATCTACCCAGAATCGTATTTGAGCAAGTGTGCACGAGAGCTTATGTACATTTTTCTGTGTAAGCCTTGGAAGCATTTCAAGGAAACTTTCTGACGCAACGCCAGTTGAAGAAGAGCGAGCACCCGATATCCTGATTTTTTTTTATATCATGTACCTCCCAGGTGTTGCATTGCAACTGTAAGTCTGCGGTGGTTGCACGCCAAAATGAGCGCCAGGAAATTCTAGCGCAGAGCTCGCCGGAACTCACCATGAGGTGAGCGGGCGCTCACAAGGCGTCAGTCACACGTCAGACACACAAAAGTGTTGTTACCCACAGTCTATAGTTTTATCCTTACCATTTCGATGACGATGTCCGGCGGAGAGGCTGAAGATGTGGGCGTGGTCGGAGTTGGGGGCGTCGTGGGCGTGACCGCCGCTAGCTCCACGGGCATCGTCGCATCGGGCGCCCCGTTGTTACGGCGCTCCGTGAGAAACTTCCGGATGGCGAGGGAGGGCGAGCGCTTGCGTAGCGTTGGCGAGGGAGAGAACCTCCTGACGAGCATGGAGGGCGACATGCGCCACCACCAGGGGGAGGTGGGACTCTTGCTTCGCCCCCGGCCGCCCGCGCTGGGGGGCGGCGAGGGAGCGCGCCCTAGGTACAAGTAGGTCTCCGGCGAGGGGCTCCGCAGATCCCGAGGCAAGGTGCGGCTCCGGGCGCTTAAGCGCTGGAAGGAGCCCCCTGGTTCGCTCTCCTGCGACGACCTGGACGACACGGGCGAGCCGTCCCACACCTCCGAGCAATAGCCGGACTCCTGCTCCAGGTCCAGGCTCCTCGGGCTGCTGGACGAGACGCTGCCGCGTCGGGAGTCCAGGGCGGGCGGGCGCTGGCGCCGGCTGAGGGGAGTGCAAAAGCCCGGCGGCGGCGTCAGCAAACGGGGCGATTTGTCGGGGGTGCGAGTCCTCGCTGCGACGGGACTCGCGGGCGCCTCGGCCGCAGGGGGCGAGTACTTGAGGCCCCGGGGCAAGGTGCCCGCCTTCACGCTCAGGAGTG
>NC_051409.1:24818786-24819310 GCF_015228065.2 Penaeus monodon | reverse complement strand
GAGCCCCGCCGCTGCAGGTGCTTGGTGCCCCCCGGGGAGATGATCCTCATCCAGAAGCCGGCGTCGCGCCACGCCCCCCGGCGCCGCTCCAGGGCCGCCTTCCCCGCGACATGCGGCGAGGGCGTGGAGGCGCACATCTGAGTGGGATAGCACCCCTGAAGGACCCTGGGGGAGCGCCCTTCCTCCCGCAGGCAGGCTAAGCTAAAGTCACTCTGGTAGAAGGTCTTGTGGTGCAGCATTTGAATCCCGGGGCAAAGTCCCAACTGAGCGGAGTGCCGTCGAGTGTCGTGCATCATGGCAATTGTCGTTCACTTTGTGTATACGGATAAGAAACGATCATCAATTCAAATGTTCCGATTGCGTTGGGGCTCACACAATCCTTTGCTTTAAACAACACTCATTTCTGTTTCTGAAAAATGCTTATCGTTAGAACTCAAACAATCGACAGCCTTGAGGCACCGCGTTATTTTCATTGTTGCTCAACGCGCAAGCCTTCAATCGCACACATCTGTCTCACATTCGAT
>NC_051409.1:24818525-24818718 GCF_015228065.2 Penaeus monodon | reverse complement strand
GAAAAATGAAGAGGACAAAACGTTTCTCCCAAAGAGTTCATAATAAAAATCTCAAATACAATAATTTCCCGAATAAAAAACATTTGCAAGGACACGGGCAGGGAAGTCAGGCCTTGGCGCAGGGAACCCAGGCGCAGCCCTACTCCCTGTGCCCACAAGAACGCTATTAGGCGATGACGGAGGCCGACCACGA
>NC_051409.1:24817320-24818485 GCF_015228065.2 Penaeus monodon | reverse complement strand
GTGACTACTTCGACCCTCCTAACGTAACGACCACCGCACCGTCCTCCGCCCTCACGGATTTTCGGCAAGACATTGTTTGTAACGCTGTCGTCACTTCCATCGCCACCTCCGCCCAGCACCTCCTCCGGCCGCCCACAGAACTAGGCGTCCGCAGTGTTTCTATCAGTGTGTCAATGGAGGAGCGGCAGGAAGGGGACAAGGGAGAAGGCAAGAGGGCGTCCGGGAGATGAGAGAGGAGGCACTGCTGATAAAGTAGGCATGGCCACATCAGCATCAGCAACGGTTCCCCCACATCCTTCATCACATCCTGGCTACTCCCCCTCCCGCTCCGCCACCTCCCACGGGCCACCCCGATCCGTGAAACCACACGCGCGCAGCCAACGGCCGAGTGAAACGGATCCGGATACAAGTTTCTTAATTCGTCATCGCGGCCCACGTCTCTCAGCGCGGTGGGCACGGCCGGTCGAGGGGAGGGGTGGAAGAAGGGGAGGGGTGGAAGAAAGGGAGGGGTGGAAGGAGAGAAGGACAAAAGGAAGTAGGGATGGGGAGAGTGGCAGAACAAATCACGGAAACAAGGTCAAAAGCGGTCAGGTCACTCAATCACTTCGCAACTTATGTTACAGGAAGAAATGGCTTGTGAAACCAGGAAATAACGAAAGGGAAGAGAGAATTCTGTGAGAAAATAAGACCTATTCCCATATACACTGGATCCGGACAGCAGTGCCTCGTGATCTCACTTTCCACGTTTCCCTGCACGTCAACCAGAAATCAACCCACACAATGATCAATACTGATATGTCAGCGTCACTGACTCCTAGCGGGAGAGGAGACTGGAAAGTATATCATCAAAACTATTATAGCCACACAATGACAATTCCTCTATTTTGATTACACGGCAAGTACGGACGGAATTGCGCACCTGTTCGTTTAAAATTCTTTGGAGCAGGATCCAAGGCACAAGTTCGCCAATTTACAGAAAAAACGCAACTGAATATCGTTGAAATCACTCCCGCCATGACGCACAATAACATGCGGCTGTGTGAGCGCGAGTATTTGGTGCTTGAGTGGCGCTCCGGCGGCGCTCGGCGTCTCGCTCTTGCGGGGCGCGGACATGGACCCAAGTGGGGGGAGGTGGTGTAAGCGTGTATATGTGTTTTATATTTAA
>NC_051409.1:24816377-24816511 GCF_015228065.2 Penaeus monodon | reverse complement strand
GGTATATTCAATTCTCTTCCCTCTTCCTCCGCCCTTCCCCGCCTTGCCACATCTCGTCTTGTGAAAATGCGTCTCAATCGTCGGCGCTTCCCTCCTCCCCGGAAGAGAAACACGAGGAGGAGGCAAAAGGAGGG
>NC_051409.1:24816176-24816315 GCF_015228065.2 Penaeus monodon | reverse complement strand
CAATTAGCGCGCACGTCCACCCCGCGTGCACAGCGGAGAGGCGCGCAGGTGTAGCAGGGCCCCGCATGTCCCGTCCACGTGAGGCCGAGCGCCAGCGATCGCCGACACGCCCTCGCGTTTTTAGGCTCGTGTATATGGC
>NC_051409.1:24815403-24816068 GCF_015228065.2 Penaeus monodon | reverse complement strand
TGAGTGTATGCGTGCGCGCATGTATTCCTGTATGTATACACACAACAGAGGAATCCTCTACGTAAGGGATGAAGCGAAGCAGCCGAGCGACGGCGTCCACAGGAGCGTGTTCGCGGCCAAGGTCTATGTAAGTACTTGCATAGACCTTGTTCGCGGCCATTTGTCGCCACCGCTTTCCTCCTCTTCTTTACACGCGTAATTTCAAAAGTAAATATGATCCCGTGTTCGAATTTATACAATTTATGAAAGTGAGATCAAGGACAAATCCGCCAAGGGGATTAAAGAAGGCAAGCGCGAGTCCTGGACACGGACGCGAGTGCCAGCGACGTCCCGAGGCACTTATCCGAAGGCGAACGTCCGGGCGCTGTGACGCAGGGCGCGGCGGGGCGCTAATGTCGCTCGGGGAAATGGCGGCTTCGTGTGTGCCGCCCTGACGTAACGCCGTGACACGTGCCTTGCCAACAGGATTATCATTATTGTTTTACGTTGCCATTTTTATTCTCTTTCCGTCTACTCCATATTTCTTCCCCCCTCTATTACTCATTATGTTTCAGTTAATGACCTGTTTGCCCCCACAGAGACACTAAGCACAGGCGGCATCCGACCGCCGTTCGTTACTACAAATCTGACCGAGGCTAACGCCTAATTGTTGACGGAAATATCCG
>NC_051409.1:24814932-24815325 GCF_015228065.2 Penaeus monodon | reverse complement strand
ATATTTCCTTTAAGTTTATATGCATCCCTCGCCTCATTTTTCTTCGCTCGCAGCTCGTGTTCGGTTCTCGAGTGGTTCCTCGGTCTTCCTGCCCTCGCCCTCGAAGTTCCATCTCGCGGTCGGACGGGATGAGCCTTCAGCGTCTAATGCTTGTACATATGAGATACGAAATTAGGGTGACGATAAGAAAAGAAAAATATTGTGTTTACTGAGGTAATTACGTTGCAGTCCCCTAGCCCTGTGAATTCTGAACGACTCAAAGGAGTACAACACTTGCAGACGCGATATAGACGCACGAATCCCGTTGCGAAGTTGCTTATCTCAGGCGGAGGAGGAATGAAAGGAGGTGGGGGGGAGTAAATTGGCCATGTGCGAGCCAGGAGTGGAGGAAGG
>NC_051409.1:24813379-24814701 GCF_015228065.2 Penaeus monodon | reverse complement strand
TAGCCGCCTTTAGCTCTGACAACACACTCCCAATACAGAACCACACTCACCGATACCTTCTATCACCCCCCCCCCCCTGCCTCGTAACAATCCCGGCCCTCTACCTGCTCCTCCTTCGCCTCGGACGCACAACCCGCCGGTGTTTGGGGTCCTTGTCAGCTTCGTCGCTCCCCCCCTCCCCTCTCCCCAGACGCAGCTCCGAGACAGCACTTAGCTCACCCGAACCCACTCACCAAATAAACACTTTATCAAACATGGCTTGATGAGCAATAAGATAAACAGGGTAATTACGGGACTACAAAAATAAACAAGTCCTCCTTTGCGAGACCAAAAAGGGCTTGGAAGTTCTCTATCATGTCCACTCACACAGAAATCCCGGGGCAAGACACACCAACAAATAAATATACTATATATAAAGTCACTGAAAGAAGAAAGAGGCAAAATATGCCATCTCTCAAGTGCCTGCAATGACTTTCAAATCACCAAGGAATGAAGCACAGATCCCAAATCCGGCGATCCGTGGCCATACTCGGCGCCGCACCCCGATACCCACTAAGCTTTTCCTCGCTGGTTTTCGGCACCTGTTGCGTCCTTCCCGGAGCGCGTGGAACAGACACGTTCGCCACTCAATCATCCACTCGTACTCTATCGGACACGACTGCACGCAAGCAATCACTCGCACTTGCACTTGAGCGCCCTGAGGGGCATCCTTCGCGCTGGCATTGGATTCCGCGCTCCATATAAGCACTTCCATATGCGGGCGCAGGCCAGTACCCAGCCCGGCAGCGCCCCAAAGTACCCGCTTGAGTTCCGCCCTTGAGGATCTCACGCCTCGAGAGCCGGTTAGATTACCGGGCCTTTCTAGGTGCCCTTTCCTCTCACTTCCGTTTGCTAAACAACCTGTCATCACTTTCGCCTATCAGAATATTCTCGAACCCAAGATGTCCATTTCCTCGGAAAATGTTATAAAGATCACTATTCTTCCACTGCACTGTTATTTCCACGACCCGAAGGCACCTCCGCCCAATTCGCACACCAAGGTATTTCAGCAAGCACCTTCACACGCACTGTCGCGGCCGCCCCGCCGCTGCCACCTCCATTGCTGCCAGCGCGACCCCAAATCACCGTCCGCGGCGAGGTGGTAGGCGGGAGTGCGGGCGGGAGTGAGCGACTGAGCGTGGGCGGAGGGAATGACCAAGAGAGAGGCAGAGAAGGGCCGGTATGGCACTCCACCCCCCACACACCACATGGCACCAGCGCCAACGGACCCAAATGAAATGCGATTCCTCTTATCAGCCTGCGTAACCGTTGCTCACACAAGG
>NC_051409.1:24813107-24813224 GCF_015228065.2 Penaeus monodon | reverse complement strand
AAACAAACACATCCCGTCGCAAATAAATTATATTAATCTGCAATAAATAACGATACCACTTGCCAAACCAAATTTGTATTTATCGAAAGTGAAACCAAACAAACCGAGTACTGCATT
>NC_051409.1:24811855-24812992 GCF_015228065.2 Penaeus monodon | reverse complement strand
ATCACCTAACTAAAACCAACACGGCGGATCGCGCCTCCCGCGGCTAACAAGGAGGGCGGAGGAACAGCAGCAACGCGATTCGAACAGGCCAACAAAGGCAATCCATCAATCGCTTGTTTACTCTCGTCTCACCTCTTGAACAAAAGGGCCACGAGTGCCCAGAAGTGCCACGTCCCCCCCACTCCACTCCTGCCCCCCCCCCTGCCTTCCTTCAAAAGCCGACAGCTGGCAAATAAACAAAAGGTTAATATATGCCTCTCTGGAATGAGCCTTCTTGACGACCTCGGCAAGTAAACAAACGGGAAGGCATCGCGCGAGCGTGAGAAGAGGGAGGAAGAAAGAGGGGGAGAGAAGAGGAGAAAGAAGGAGAAAGAAGGAGAAAGGAGGAGACAGGAGGAGAGAGGGGGAGAGGGAGGGGGAGAGAGGATAAAAAGAAGAAAAGAAAGGAAAAGAGGAGGGATGAAGAAAGGGGAGGAGAGAGGAGAAAAGAAGAGCAATGAGGATCTAACAGGAACAATAGAAGGGTGGCGGGAAATGGAAGAAGGTGGAGGCGAGACGAAGAAAGAAGTGAGAGAAGGAGGGTGGGGGAGAGAGGAGTAAGGTGGAACAGAGAGCGAGGGGGAAGGAGAAGAGAGAAACGGGAATTTCCCAGAATTCGTCCGCGCTCATCATTTCGAGAACTTCTGATGGAGTGGAGGCCCTTCCCCGAAGTCAGGTACACGCGAAACCCGACCTTGATTGCATCCAAAACGATGCTATTGTTATAACAAAATCTAATAAAAACGAATACATTTCTATGGCATTCCCTTTCCAACTACGAGAAATCTACATAAAGGATACAGAACAACAACGCAGAAGGAGAGGCCCTCAAGGAAACGCTCAACAGAAATCACTCGTACCGCAACCCCACCTTCATGTGCCCAACGGCAGCCCCCCCCCCCCGAAAAGGAACGGCGAACGCCGACTGGAGAGCGAAAAACATGATGGGACTAACGCAGGTCGTACCACGCAATGGGCGGCAGCGGTTCAGGCAGGGGGCCCAGCCAACTAACGGCACACCATGGGGAAAGAACAGACAGACATGGCGGCAAAGGAGAGGGGAAGGAGGGGAAGAGAGAGATGCTTATGCACACTCGG
>NC_051409.1:24811448-24811568 GCF_015228065.2 Penaeus monodon | reverse complement strand
GAAACACAGGGAACACGGGCTCCCTACGATGACGTCCACAAAGCTGCCCAAAACACCTGTCGAACACCTGCATCCCCGCTCATGACGTCACGGAAGCGCTGCTAACGTCTATCACACGCC
>NC_051409.1:24810274-24811094 GCF_015228065.2 Penaeus monodon | reverse complement strand
AAATTGTCTGAGATACAATAAAGCATATATGACCGTCATTTCATCCTGATAAAATAGGAAAACGATAACATACAGAAATAACAGCGCTGGCCCGGAATTTGAGCGAGATCACCACGACCGATAGCACAGAACGCCACAGATTAACGAGGAAGAGCCGGGAGTTGGGGAGTCGAGGGGGGGGGGGGGATGTTGACGAGAGGGGGTGTCAGCTCCGAAAAGAACATTCAAATTAAAACGAACGGGGAGGAATTTTAGATAGCTGTTCGTCTAAGATGATTTATGGGAAAAGTGCTTTAACGTCACCCAAGATCGAGATTATTTGCCAACCACCAATAGAAAACAGTAAAACCTTCCAAAGAGAAACTGCTCTCTATATGGTTGGTCTTGAATAAACGTTTACCCTTCACGAGTTCCATAAAATAGCCCCTTAAAAATATATCCTGTAGATCACAGTTGCCAACCATCATTTACAAATAAAAAAAAAAAGTAAATAAGTAAAATTGATTTTTTAAAATACGGTACAGCTGCTCCAGTTTTCAGTCACATGCAATTACACCTGGCCTCTCCCGTGCTAGCTAATTAATTATCACGTTTTCTCAACGCTGCCCAGTCTCACCTGTGCACCGACACCAAACAACCTCGCCTTGTTAAACTCTCGCTTACGCAACACTTCAACCCAACCACCACCCCAGCCACCCTCTCCTTTCTCTCCCGCCACGCCTCCTTCCCCTCTTCCCCCTCCCGTTCCCCTCAATCCATTTCCTCCATCCACCCACCCCCTTCTACACAGCTCTATCCCCCAGCACAACGGGGCTGTGTT
>NC_051409.1:24809918-24810193 GCF_015228065.2 Penaeus monodon | reverse complement strand
AGTCCACATCTCGATTGTATTAGGAGCGCTCTTCGCCTGTCGCACTTGCCCCGGCGGTTTTAAATTCTCTCGCTTCATAACCATGCAAACAAGAAAGAATATCTTGTCGCTACAAATGTAGAGGGTATTCATCATGACATTTATCATATACGTTTTTAATATGTTACAAAGAGCGCTCGGCTGCAGTCCCGGATGTTGGTGCGACAATCAGACTCCTGTGGAAGGACGGCCTCTCCCTCTATACAGTGTGGCACCATGGACGGACACGGACACGG
>NC_051409.1:24808916-24809719 GCF_015228065.2 Penaeus monodon | reverse complement strand
ATATACACACAAGCGCTCCCCCCCCCCCCACCCCAATCACCATATGTGTCACCAAGAGGATGACTGCGAGTTGCATGTAATGTTCCCATTTGCAATATGTTCATCTCTAATCATAAATGCAAAACAAAGAAGCACAATAAATGCGAACACACGTGACCATGAACTCTTCTTGATCACGCACTCAGCACAACAGAATTTCAATCTCGCCCTACCTTCCTCATATACGTGAATCGCTAATCACATGATTTAACCAGAGCCGGCACGCGAATGCCCCGTACACAAATTGCGGAATTAAAACACTCTTCCTCTCTCCTCCCCTCTCTTCCCCTCTTCACGTGACCTAAACCTCGGCGTTAATATTCGACCAACTGGCGCTGCCTTTTCTTCTACATTTGGTTCAACGGCTCGTTGTCATGGCGACAGAGGCCTCCCGAGAACTACCCACAAAGTTTTGAATTCGCCTAAAGATGAAAGAGGAATAAAGAAGAAGGCAAAAAAGAGTAAAAAATATAACCGAGATAAGCCTGATTTACGTAGCTAAAACCACGAATCAACAATAAACATAATCACAACACGTCAAGACATTTGTTACACAACATTGCAAGATTAGCGCTACTCACAGCCACATGATGACTAATAGCTCCGACGCATCGAATTCTGTTATGCAAACTGCCTAGCTTTTTAAAGTAATGTAATGCACGCCAATCGAAGAGCTCATTACATTGCTAATCTGTTGATCATGGAAACCCCTTAAAACTAACGGCTTTGCAGATGAAGCCTTCGTTACGGGGGAGAGCGGGGTG
>NC_051409.1:24808263-24808782 GCF_015228065.2 Penaeus monodon | reverse complement strand
CCAGGGATCCTTCACAGCCCCCCCCCCTCCCCAGCCCTCTCTTCCCTCAAAGGAAGGAAGGCAAGGCGGGGGGGGGGGGTACCTGAGGACAGAAAGGGGGAAGAAGGTGAAGCAAGCGAATAAACACACGCGGAATTTTCTAGGCGCTGAGGATGCCATGTGTTGCGGCGGAAACAATGTTTGGTGACGAGGCTGATGCTCATCGTGATGAAACGGAGAATGTTTATGGCGACAGTGTGATAAAAATAATATGAGGTATCAAGTGAAACTAGAACATAAAGGAACGGAAAAAGCGCAGTAACTGCTGATAACGAAGGAGGAAGTAGAAGATAAGGTTTTACATCGAGGAATGACGTTTGACCGTACTTGTTCGAATAAAATTTGGACACAAAACTTACCCCCCCCCCCCCCACAACATACACACCTCCAAGAAAGCAGCCCAGTATAGTGTTTCAGGTAATGGAAGGATATATTGGTGTCAGCAATGGCGACAGAAATACTTTACACTCACCCCAATAA
>NC_051409.1:24807263-24808171 GCF_015228065.2 Penaeus monodon | reverse complement strand
CGTATTCTGAGTAACCACATACCATACCTATTAATGGAATCCCAATCCCACATATCAACACACAAAACATTTTAGCAGTGACGATTTTGTGGACAACAATACGTTGTCTAGCTTTGTTCTCTTCGTCAAGTAATGGTTCAAGTTATTTCCTAAATGCGTCACTAAGTACGCAGCCATTCCAGGTTTACCGACAGTTTCCTTCCACCGAGGAATGTCTCACGACACATAAAACGAGCATTTCCGACCGTCAGAATCTTAGCTTTCATGACGCATAGAAACCTGGAAAAGTTACCTTCTGTTCGAGTACTTTTCTCTTTCCCTCTTTATTTATATACTTTTTCATTCACATCTCGGAATGTTCCATGGAGTTCCGTATCTTATCACCTTCGCCCGTGGCACCGTTCACACCTCTTATCACACCTCCGCGTAACCACGACTCCACGCTCCAAAGTAAACACCGCCAACCCCGGCCCTGTCCTTGGCCGTGGCTGCCTGACACTCGCTCGCACAACACACCTTCTTCACAACACTGAGGCGCCGACGAAGTTCCTCGAGGCTCCGCAAGGCACCACGGCAACAACGTGCGGCGGTGCGAAGCGGCGCTGTTCCTGTTGTGTGCACGGGGCACGCGGCCTGTTAACGACTGATCTCGCAGCAGCGGCGGGCGCGGGCCGGGACCCCGCCGCACGCGTCAAGCCGTCGCTCCCCTGCCCCTTCCCTGCCCCCCATCCCCCCCCGAACCGGCCACCCATGGCATGCAGACATTCGATCCACGCGTTCCTCGACGGCCTAGCCTAACCTTACGGTCACACAATATGTCACGTGTTAAAGTCTACACTTGAAAAATCAAGCTAACAATCTCTAGCAACCGCCGTTGTCAGCATCACAACAAATCAGTAAGGATTAGC
>NC_051409.1:24806732-24807209 GCF_015228065.2 Penaeus monodon | reverse complement strand
CACAAAATAAATCCAAATAAATCCTTAAACCTCAGCCATTTAAACCCCCCCCCCCCTCCCCGTCCACCCGCCAAGAGTTTCCACGCCCTACGCAGGATCCTGGCTCCTCCGTGTCCCTCTCGCCCCATTGTACCGGTTCCCCGATTATATCCAATGAACATCCCATACAGCCTAAGTCACACCCGTTGGCATTTTCCCTTCACGGGAAGTGTTCCTGAAGGAGAGGCGGGCGACGGCGGTGAGGCTCAGGGCGCGCGGGCACAGGCGGGCGACACGCTCCGCCGTGATCGATATTTCATCCGTTGGCGATCAAACAGTTTAAAAGGCAGAACGAGCCTCCCTCAGGACGAGCCACGAACGGGATGCTTGTCGAGAGCCGCGCGTAGCAGTTGGCCGTGTTAGTGGTGTTGATCCAATCTCAGTAGGGACAAAGCAGTGGAAAAAAGTGAATGATAATGCTTTCATATCAAAGCGCCG
>NC_051409.1:24806312-24806638 GCF_015228065.2 Penaeus monodon | reverse complement strand
TGCCAAATATCGATGGATGAGAGTGAGGAAGGGGGGAGGGGGAGGACGGCCAGGGGACTGGACAGATGTTCATACACCCCCTCCACCCCTCCCCCCATCAACCCTGACCTCCCATCCCCTCGGCGTATCCCACAATCACCCTTCTCCCTCCCCCCTTACCTGCCCCATCCCCCCTCTCCTCCCGTTCCCTCATCTTACCATCACAAACGAATATTATAACGGTCGCCGCGCCAGCGAGCCCCCGCCCCGATGGTGCCCGTCTAATGCAGCGGGGATGGCTAAGGATTCTGTACAGGGCTCAATACCTGCGGGAATGATGAATGGAC
>NC_051409.1:24805297-24805965 GCF_015228065.2 Penaeus monodon | reverse complement strand
AAAGTGGCCTCAGAAGTAATTCCCTCTGTTCCATTCGCCCGCCTCCCTCCCCAGATCCGACGGGATGCGGCGATGCGGCCGGAAGTAGATCTCAGCAGCGGGAGAGATCTAGTACACTTCCGGAGAATGCTATCGAGGAGGACCTCATGTTGCGCGCATTATGGTGTCAAGCTACAATTACTCATGCTGCATTCTTTGGCCACCCAACGGAAGCGCATCGGATCAGGAGCTAACACTAGTCATCCTAAAACAAACAGCTGGTTTGCAGGTGGAGAGCGTCTTGTCTCTTCGCTTTTTTTTAACGCCCAAGGAATCTTAAGCCCGAGCGAAGAGAATTGACAAAATATTCATTATTCTTCAAATATGCGGTGATAATTTTTATAAACCCTCTCTAACAGCTAATTGTTTGTTGGAGGGAGAGGGGGGATTGGTACTTTTTCTCTCATCTGCAACAGGATACCGACAACCACGACCACGAAGGGAGTTTATACGAGTTTACTGGCTCTTGCCCTTACTACGGTCGCTCCTGTTCCCTCCACCGCAGTTTATTCTCTCCCCCCCCCCGCCCCCCTCCTCTCAGCCCCTCGTTAATCCTATTCTCATCCCCTGCCTCTCATGCGGCGTCGCGAATGACACGCGCCCGCTTTGAGGCTCAGCGTACCTCCCGG
>NC_051409.1:24803104-24803218 GCF_015228065.2 Penaeus monodon | reverse complement strand
GACGGCCTGACTAACGCCTTCATCAAAAGGTCGACTAAACAACCTCACTCTGTCGGCCGAGTCCTTCTTCCTCTTCCCAACTTCTTTATCAGACGTGCCAAGATTCGCCTTGTA
>NC_051409.1:24801718-24802430 GCF_015228065.2 Penaeus monodon | reverse complement strand
CATCAAGCGATGTGTGGCTGATATAATTAGATAGTCAAAGTAGATGAATATAACTCTATAATATAGATATACATATACTCGATATCTCTAGAATATCTATATAATATATAGATATATCTCTTATCTATACTCTATCTCTCTATATATAATATCAATAGTGATATTATAAGATATCATATCAATCATCTCTCTAATACTCTATATAATCTCATATATTATATATGCAATCTCTTATCTACTATTATATATATATACTCATATACTTTATATCATATATATCTACTTTCTAAGATACTATATATCTCTACATTATCTACTCTAGCTTTGGTGACACTTAAATTATGAACATCTTATCACAGCAGAATAAATAAAATGCAACATAAACGCTCATTCTACAGCCTGTGCACATCTCTTGCATGTCTGACTAATCTTCCGACCATTGATGTGTGAACGTCGCCCCTGCCAAAAGCCACATTTGCGAGTGGCTTAGACACTTCCATCACGCTCATGTAAAAACAATCAACCGTCAACGCCAGACGACCTGCATGAACAATCTGCCGCGCTTTCCCGGCCCATCTCTCCCACAGGGTCCTATGGGACAGCGTTTCCTTCGAGTCATCTAATTCTTTCCAAGGCAAGGGATTGGCTCCTGTAGCACGCGTTTCCTGAAAACTGAAGCGCGTCGCCATCTGGCAGGTCTCACCTCTGCGGC
>NC_051409.1:24800935-24801664 GCF_015228065.2 Penaeus monodon | reverse complement strand
AACTGGGCTCCCGAAGTGAGGATAAATCTATTTTTTACGGTCCATGAGGAGCAGTGGCCGACGGAGGAATGGGCGAGCTCCTTTGCTCGTCCTCTCCCACTTCCTTTTGTTTACCCTCGTCTTAAAAAAGAAAGCAAAAAAAATCTTCTCTGTATCACCTACCGCCTTTGTGAATGGCTCAACGGAGCCATTCACAAACCCGCGAAACGATTCTACATCCTGCTTTACGTAAACACTCATTCCTCAAAGGAACTTACTGTTTGCTCAGGAATCTTCTCGTTCTCTCGGCAAAGCTCAGGGACACTCACCTGAAAAGAGAAAACAAATAAAACGTAAACAAACATGGGTACGTAATGTAATTGGAAGTGCTAATTAAAGACATAATAAACATCGCAATAACGGTAATAGATACACCAATAGATATAACCAAGTAAAATCACAACGAAACCAGGTCAAGGAAACAAATGGAGAGGAAAGATTTGCATTTCCAACACACTTTCCCGAGATTACTGTCAAATCTTTTCATTACCTCAGCCTCCGCGTAGCAACACCCTTTGCTGAGTGTCCGCCCACCTCATCATCCTAGCCACGCCCACCCCGTTCCTACCAATCAGTGACCCTAATCACCTGTGGACCCCAGGTGTGGACATTTGCCTTCCGTTAGCTCGGCTCCATTTTCCGTGACACGGCACTTATGGCGCGCGCTGCCGCCCACGCCTATCACATTAA
>NC_051409.1:24798747-24799834 GCF_015228065.2 Penaeus monodon | reverse complement strand
CCTGGGGGTAAGTCATTTGACCAAGTCTACTCAAATATTATCCAGTTTTCCCACAGACGCTCCAACAGCAACACGTTACCCTGCTCTCGTCCGAACCCCCTGTTGCACCAACAGTCTTCCCTGGCATTGGAAACACGACTAAAACCGCTCGCTTCGTTTTCGGCGTCAAAACCATTGTTTTCTTTTATCTCATATCCGCAGCAAGACAAGTTCATTACTTGCGCACACAATGTTGCCTGGGATCTGACCTTTTCGGGTACCCTTTAGGACGAGTTCGTAACGCTGACTCAAGATGAATAACAAACTAACATCGATCAAGAGAACGTTTTTTTAATCACGCTGAAAATGAAAATCTAGTGGAAAGGCTGGTCGTAAATGGAACAGAAGCGATGACGGAAGTGTTGCACTATACTGAGAGCGCTGCCGAAGAAACAGAAGTCCGTTGTGTGACCGATCAGTGTGTCCATAATGTGTCATCCGATCAAAACCCGTTACTGTGAACGCGACTATACGTTACTTCTTCAGAAAAGCATGAGACTGTCTATCGCATGAAAATGTTTCAATCATGAGAAGGCCAGAAGCATGAGACTGTCGGGGCGGGCGGTCGTGTGAATTCCAGTCTGAAGGAAAGAAATGAATGATAAACAAATTAATATTTCAAACGTACGTAAAACATATTGTGTTTTTATCTCAATTTGTTTGGTGAACGATGTTTCTGATTTCACAGTCCTACTCATAAAGTTCACGGAAGAAACGAAAGTATAAAGCAGCGAATACTTTGAGCTCTGGCACAGAAAAATGGGAGGCGCTTTGGACACGGCACCGCGACATCGATGTCTCTGTTATCGCTAAGGTGCAGTCAACTATTATGTTATTTATACAATAACATAATAGTTAATAGAGGGATATGTCCCTGCATTCCCATCTTTCAAAACACTCGAGGGAAAGAGAGTGAGAAGGGCAGGCAAGAGGGAGAAAGGTCACGAGACGTTGCTCTGGCCCGGATGTTATGCTCTGCTGGGTAATTTGACTTCTTATCACACGCAGCGACACACAGGCACACGTACCATTGTTCATGCACACACGA
>NC_051409.1:24796568-24796738 GCF_015228065.2 Penaeus monodon | reverse complement strand
GTGTCAGACATCTGGAAAGGGAAGTGCGTGTCATGCGAGTCGGCTCTTGGTATTCAACCGTGAGGCTAATAAATTGCAGGCGGCGTCTCAGCGACACATGTCATGAGGGCTGGGGGTATGGAGGTGGGGGTTAAAGGGGGGGGGGGATCTGTCATTGGATTTCTGCACGG
>NC_051409.1:24795327-24795503 GCF_015228065.2 Penaeus monodon | reverse complement strand
ACATAAAGAAGGGACGTCAACCCGGCATCAATATTCGCTGCATTCATATCCACAACGACAGCTTCTCCAAGAAGGAGTACCACCAACAGGCGCATTCAGTACATACTGCGGCCGCGAGAAGTTCGGTCTGCTTCCATACCCCAAGTACATAGGCCTATGTGGAATGCTGCATTCGG
>NC_051409.1:24794912-24795082 GCF_015228065.2 Penaeus monodon | reverse complement strand
AGTTTTACAACCTCACGCACTATGAGATACATTGGGGCCTGAACAGAAACCGGCCTATTCCCCCCAACCGTTAAAAAAGCGTGATATAGGAGCGACTGCAGCGTATTAGCTGTGCAAAAGATTATTCATGACTAATTCATCAACGGATAAATATTGTATTTTTTTCCTGG
>NC_051409.1:24792262-24793334 GCF_015228065.2 Penaeus monodon | reverse complement strand
GTTTATACAGATCATATCTTCGCTTGGACGGCTTGGTTATGAACTGCTCTTAACATTCTTCTTATTATGCACTTAAATTCTTCCTCGTCACACAAACCTGCCCAGTCGCCATAACTACTATCGCATTTTATCGATAAGACAGGAAAAATATACCGTACAAATACTCTCAAAACTAAGCGTATATTTCGGACCTGGTCAACAGATTTGCCTAAGTTACAAATGGTGACCAGGAATATACTTAATGCATCAATAAATACCCTATCCTGGGACACCACGGCAAAAGCACGCGGGATGAAGCAAGTGTCCATAAATTTGTCAGCGACTGGCTATCAGCATGTGATTACAAGAACGCCCTGACCACGACAGCTTGCCAAGCACATGCTGGGAAACGTGACTAGAAGAATGTAAGAAAAAACGTATTTCATATAAATACAACATTTGGCCTGTCTTTACAGGCGAAATGTCTCTACAGGTCCAGATATGTACATGGGTATACCTTTAACTTATGCATCCAGCTTACGTAAGTACCTAACGCCCAGGCGCGGAAGCACAGCCTATGCGCCCTTCATGTTTGGCTCCTGTGGTATTTCCGCGTCATCGCCCCCTCCGCGATGATCCTAGCGATCAAGCCTCTTTGGCTGCGTGTGCATGCATGTGTATTTAGACGCGTGGGCGCCTTAAATTTAATGTACTTCGTCCCTAATCGCCTATCCAACGCAAAGATCAGTCATGGACACGCGAACCACGGCACCCCCGCCCAAGGTCTGTATAGGCCTTGTCCCCGCCCAGCGGCGCCCGGGGGAACGCCCGAGCCCCCGCCCCCTGCTGCTGCGGGCCGAGGGGCGGCTCGGCAGACGGACTAGACCAAAAGGGGACGCGACAGGAGTTCGTTCTCACTAAACAGTGACATGGCGCGGCGAGCTATGGAATGTTGTCCCTACAGAGGCATTTCCGGAGCGCTCTGAGGTGTCGCTCGGAAATGGTGCTCCTCGCCAAGCCTTCTCTGCCGCCCGCACTCGCAAATTAGTCTTACTGGCTACCTAAACAACACGATACTATGTTAACATTGTGC
>NC_051409.1:24791949-24792063 GCF_015228065.2 Penaeus monodon | reverse complement strand
GTGCGTGCTGTAACCTAAGTGCAGACACAGATAAAATGAAGCTTGGCTATTTAGCATATTTTATACATTTCCCTAATTTTTGATCTACATAGATTTTATGGGGCAAGGTCACGT
>NC_051409.1:24791040-24791282 GCF_015228065.2 Penaeus monodon | reverse complement strand
ATGATTCCTCGGCCACACACCACCAGAAGATCCACATCTGAGCAGCGTCGATCCTCCGTGTCCATCTCGCACCGTCATTATCATTGCCATTTAATCAGCGTGATCGAGATTAAGCGTCAATCATAACCTCGTCTCCATCTAAACAGTCATAATCATAAACATAACATTATTTGATTTGTAAATATTATCACCTAAATGTCGCTCTCACCGACTCGCATCTCTCGCACAGCCGCCCGCACCGC
>NC_051409.1:24789724-24789999 GCF_015228065.2 Penaeus monodon | reverse complement strand
CAAACAGACCAACTGGCAGAAACACATAAGAAATGGGGCAAAGAGAAGGGCAGACAGAAAGACACCCAGGCAATATTGAAACTCATTATAGAGAGAAACAGACAGACTGACAAAGAGTGATACAAACTTCAAGAAACAGACAGAGATTTTATTAACAATAATAATACCACCGAGGCTTAACTCGTTATAAGAAAAAAATGATACATACACCGACAAACATAATAAACGACAAAACGACAAAAAATATAATTACGTTGGATAAGCTCCCCCCCCCC
>NC_051409.1:24789255-24789630 GCF_015228065.2 Penaeus monodon | reverse complement strand
TGACACCCAGAGCAGAGAGCGCGTTCCATCGCGGACACGGATCTCGCTCTCGTCCCGCTCCTCACGCCTCCTCCGTGCTTGTCGCTTAGATAAAACCACTTAAGCTTCACGTCAACCTAAGTATAAATTGAAAATGCCGCGAAAACGTTAGATAACAAAAAACAGGTGATACCGATAACGCGGATAAAGATAAAGCATCCTACATGAAATACGAGCAGTGTGAAGGCCGTTGCGCAACCCCAGCGCTCGTCCCGCGCGCATGCGAGTCACTTCCCAAGGCGCCGCAGCTCTCCTCGGCGTAAAACCTCCTACACCGCGACAACCGAACGCGAATCGTATGTCTTAAAAAAAAAACAATCCTACACATACCGAAAG
>NC_051409.1:24788826-24788925 GCF_015228065.2 Penaeus monodon | reverse complement strand
CACTGACAAGAACTTATACATAAAAAAATACAGGAGTCAGCTCTAAAGAAACGAAGGGAGGGTTTTCTCAGAAAAAAAAGAGGATAGAGAGGGGTTTCT
>NC_051409.1:24788296-24788512 GCF_015228065.2 Penaeus monodon | reverse complement strand
ATAAAAAATACAGAGTCAGCTCTCAAAGAATTACGAAGGCGTAACACGGCCGCCTTTTCATTCAGAAAAAAACCCGAGGCCATAAGAATTTCCCTGAATGAACACTGCGTATTCTGGCAGCCTCCGACACAGCACTTACGTTAGTGACACACGTGAAGGGCCTGGCACATTGCCCTGAGCTATTCTGACAAGACGGAGAAGCGGCGGTGCTTCGCG
>NC_051409.1:24787251-24787365 GCF_015228065.2 Penaeus monodon | reverse complement strand
GCCAGCTACGAGGCCACAGCATACGTCGACCTTCGTGAAGCCGCAACGACGTAAAAATCCTCAATACTTCAGGCCAAAAACGCAGTCCTTGACGCCGACAACACGCGGAAGTAA
>NC_051409.1:24786087-24786403 GCF_015228065.2 Penaeus monodon | reverse complement strand
AGAATTTCTCCTCTCTCTGGGTGTCTGCGCGCATGTATATCCTCACAAGTTTGTTGCCTTATCTTTCCCTGGCCATTCCCTTACCCGCATCCCCCGCGGGCGAGCGGCCTCCCGCAGGACAAGGACAAACGTCTCCTCACACCTGTCGAGGCAGCGCTGCACCTGATATGACTCATGTCAGGTGCAGCAACGTTGTTCTAAAGATACACGTGCGCACATTTCCTTATTTACAAGAATATGTAACTAACACTGAAACATTCGGCCTTGCTAGCCACACAACTCGGGGCTATGATTAACATAATGGCGTGAAGGGGGA
>NC_051409.1:24785728-24785854 GCF_015228065.2 Penaeus monodon | reverse complement strand
GAGGGCAGTCCACGTCCTGGGCGTGTGAGGCAAGGAGAGGCAAGGTGAGGCTCGGGGCCCTCGGGCGTGGTAACACTTCGCCCGAATTGGAGAACGCCCTTTTCTTCGGGCGTCAGAGACTACGAT
>NC_051409.1:24785258-24785355 GCF_015228065.2 Penaeus monodon | reverse complement strand
AGGGCAGGGTATCTTTCGTTTCCTTTTGACATCCGCATTTTTATCATTTACTTTATTTCCGCCCCCACCAATCTCCTCATTTCCTTCTCCATATCTC
>NC_051409.1:24784388-24784948 GCF_015228065.2 Penaeus monodon | reverse complement strand
AATAAATAAATCATCAGTAGAACACATCACACGAGAGACCTCTGAAAATCAAGCGCAGACCCGATTCTCTTATTTGGCACTTTCGAAGCTTTTCACGAGCATGTGTCCCACAAGCACTTAGTCTCCTTGAGCTTACCTTCTTCATGAGCGACCTGGAGCGCCGCTCGCCGCCGGGAGAGCTGAACAGCGTCATGGCGAATCCTTTACCATCGTCCTACGAAAGACGCACTTAACGCACTTGGGAGACTTGGTGAGCACTTGTCCTGCTCGACCTTGGCACGCAAACCGATGTTCAAAGGGCCTTTCCGACTATTTGGTATTCACACTTTGGGTTCATTTGTTAGCGCTGATCGACATGCCCGTTGCCGGTCCGATCACGCTGCCGCCTCACCTGCGCGCGGGGGACATTAAAAAGATGACTCACGGTTACTTCGAAGCGCGCACCGTCAGCGGAACACAATGCACGCGCCAGCGCAGCCGCTATATTAGCGCCGCTGAGTAATGCCAATGGGCTGACGCTGACGGTCGCCCCCCTCCCCCCTAACTTTCCTGAGATGGTA
>NC_051409.1:24784045-24784323 GCF_015228065.2 Penaeus monodon | reverse complement strand
AACGCGGGAGCCTCTTTTTCCTAACAATAATAATAACCTGACGAATCATTCAGCAAAAACACACCTCACGCCATAAAGTTGCAGAACAAAGTCGGAAGGACAGAAGTGGCTGTGCACTCGCACGAGCGAGTTCCCTTTCAGAGTCTTGTTGCCCAGCTAAACAGCACTGGTAGCCTACACACACAGCTCCGTGTGTCATAAAGGCTGCAATTTGGACCCGGTGAACTTAAGCTACATAATATACGACTACTGAATGAAAAATAGCGAAGGTGGGAAAA
>NC_051409.1:24783539-24783936 GCF_015228065.2 Penaeus monodon | reverse complement strand
AAAGGAAAACAGGAGAAGAAAGAGGAGATGGAGGTGATGAACTGGAATAAAGAGGATGGAGAAGGAGAATGGGGAGAAGAATTGGACGAATGATTAGAACGAGATGAAGATGAAAGATGAGAAGAAAAGGAGGAGGAAGGCAGCGAAAAAAGAAGAAAAGGGAGACATTGACGGAGGCCACTGAAGGAAGAAAGTGAGTCGTGCTGGGTATACGAAAAATAAGAAATGCGCTGGTAAATGTGAAAAGACGACTGCCACAAAATAAGATGAATGGGACAGGAGCAGGATAAATGGATAAGAAACATCCACAACGACGTAACAAAAACAACACCAAGGATCATATTTTCCATCGACATAACTTATCGAAATGATCCTCAGCAACTGTAACACCCTTCAG
>NC_051409.1:24783108-24783289 GCF_015228065.2 Penaeus monodon | reverse complement strand
CTATAGCGCAAGTAATAACAAGGACTTAAACTTTGGCGACGATAAAATACAACAACAGAAACAGCTATCCACCGGGACAGAGCACGCGAATAAGGACGACGCATTATTCATGGTAAGTTGCGCCTCGTCACAGCTGCAACCGAAAGATAATAGGAAAGAAACGACTGATTTCCGGGAAGGG
>NC_051409.1:24782630-24782788 GCF_015228065.2 Penaeus monodon | reverse complement strand
AGTATACAGATAGACACGATAGCCACAAGAATTAGGTAGAAAGACAGACAAACTTCTACACCGTCCCCACTACTACAATTCGCCCTGTTATGAATGCTTGTCCCTGGCCATAATGACTCCCACAACTGACCAAAATATTAACGAAAATATATATACAA
>NC_051409.1:24782080-24782336 GCF_015228065.2 Penaeus monodon | reverse complement strand
TCGCTAACCACTCTGACCAATTACGGTTCATTAAGAGTCGCAAGTGTGCCAGGGGCTGCGACCCCCCATCCCGCACACCTGGGGCCGCGGGGGGAGGGGGGGCAAGGCAAGTGTGGCGGGCGTGAATCATTTTTCAGCTGAAATTTCGCTGAAAATAGCACGAAGCACGAAGTTTTCACAAGGAGACTTACGCGGGAAACAAAGGCAACGGAGGGGAGAGGAGGGGAGGGTCGGTAAAAACAAAAGAGAAGCCGAA
>NC_051409.1:24781299-24781721 GCF_015228065.2 Penaeus monodon | reverse complement strand
AATATGTTCCATACGAAAATACAAAATATGAAAGACGGATCGAACGACAGGAAAGCCAACACAGAAAAAACAAAGAAAGGAAAAAGGGAAAACATAAATAAAACAACAGCAGATTCAAGGAAAAAACGAACTTCCCTTCTTCGCTCCGTCACTCGCCCACTTAGTCTCCAATACGCTTCTCTCTGGTCCCTAATCGCCCGCAAGTTTTCCCAAGCTGCGGTCAAGAGCTTACTCAAGGCGGGCAGAGTCAGAGGCAACGTCACGCTCAGCTGACCCCGGGTTGCAAGCCGCCGGGCCGCTCGCATCACTTAGGCCAATGACGACTCCCGTTACATTCTAATCACTCCGCTTTCTGCCGTGACGCATCGAAGCGCCGCGGTCACTTTCACTGCTTGTGATTGTTTTACTCTTACAAGGCAGGC
>NC_051409.1:24781147-24781260 GCF_015228065.2 Penaeus monodon | reverse complement strand
GTGGTTGTAAGAAATACCTTGAGTCAATAAAGACGCGAACAAATATTATGAAATATCGTTATGTTCATATATTTCGACAAAGAAACTTGTGCAGATTAGCTTATAAAACACTT
>NC_051409.1:24780512-24780914 GCF_015228065.2 Penaeus monodon | reverse complement strand
TCCCAGAGACAGCAGGGTAGGCCTTGGAAGTCCCGTTATGACATCACAACTGGACCCATCAGCCCCCCCCCCCTCCTAAAGCACCCTGAGGATCTTCCTTTTCTAATCTGACTTCCCGCTCCCTCCTCATCCCCACACGCTCCGTTCCCTGCATCTTTCATCAACATCTATCTCTCTCCCTTTCATTCGCTCCCTCCATGCTGACCGGTCGCATCTCACCCCCCCCCCCCATTCAGCGTCCGTCCTTGGGAACCTGTCTACAGCCTCCACACCCCCAACCTCTTCCTCCGGCCCCCCCTCCCCGCTTCTTTTCCTCCCCCTTCCTCCCCTCTCCTCGCCCCTCCTCCCCTTGTCCACCTGTCTCGCCCTCCGCACTTTCCATTGTCCCCCTCCCATCCCCCG
>NC_051409.1:24780202-24780291 GCF_015228065.2 Penaeus monodon | reverse complement strand
GACCGCCGTAGGTGGTCGGAACAAAAACGAAAACTTTTAAATCCATTCGTCTTCATTTTACCGCATTCTCTCATTCCCAAATCGCTCTC
>NC_051409.1:24779456-24779872 GCF_015228065.2 Penaeus monodon | reverse complement strand
CCAACGACTAAAACGACCGATTTCAACAGCAGAAGAAACAGCAGCACTACAGCTGGTGCTGCTATAGCATTACTAGCGATTACGATAAAAGCGATAATACCGACAATCATAGACAATGATAGCAACAATAGCAACTGTAGCAACAGACCCTAACAACAGTACATCAACTGCAACATGGTGACGATACTGACGAAAAAAGAAGGTCCAATTAATATCTGCCCGAGGTTACTTCGCCCCCCCCTCCCCCCCCAGCGCCAAAGAAGGGTTGCGTCCGCCGAGATAATTGCGAGGCGGTTGTCAGCGCGTCGCCCGCCTGCATGGGGCCGGCCGCCCGCGCCGCCCACCCGACACCGCGCCTCCAAGTAGGACGGGGAGCCGTTACGCTGCCGCCCTATGGGCTCTGCGACGTTCTACTG
>NC_051409.1:24778533-24779131 GCF_015228065.2 Penaeus monodon | reverse complement strand
CACGCGCGTACAATTCCACACAAAACATATCGCACAGGTTATGTAATGGCTGGCATTCATCTAGGTTACCATATTACCGAAATCTCTAAACACGCCAACAACAGCCATTAACCTAGAGCAAGTAGTCATTTTGAGGTCGCCACGGCTACCTTCGCCCGCTTGTGGCGATCTAGGCTACCTGATCACTTCATGTTAATGATTTTTTCCCTTGTCAGATTTTCGAGAAATGACATTCGCATATTTCCGTGTGAACTCAGCCGGAATCGTGTGCTGACCATATCGGCTGCACCGAATTTACCATATTACTAATTTGAAAAAAAAACATCCGTTGGCGTTAATCTCAAAATTATCACATTCTCTCTCTCCTTATTTTCGTTTTGATTCCAGTATTTCATCGTCCTACTTCGACAAAGAAAACGGAGATATAAAGAAAAACTTCGAAGTTACCCCTCCAATCCCAGGCAATTCGTTTTTCGTGAACGCCCAGAAAAAAAAATGAATTTCAAGCGCTGGCCACTCACGAACAGCATCGATACACATCCTAAACTAATTAAAGATAGGCACAGGATGCATCCTCCCTGCTTGAGTATTAAAGAAA
>NC_051409.1:24777411-24778117 GCF_015228065.2 Penaeus monodon | reverse complement strand
GTGGGGTGAGGAAGAGACAAAGAAAATAGAGCGCACCGGCACTCCTTCCATGATACACATCCGCTCTGCCACGCACAGCCACCCTCGCGATGCACTTCGGAAAACAACCTGCTTAAGAAAGCGGTTTCAGAATACGGGGATTTCCACGCTTGATGCTTGCATGCACGCATAAACATTCTAGGTTACTGGAATCGTTCGAACCGCCACATAGTGGTAAAATTTATAAACTCGAGCAAATGTCAAATTTCTCAAAAGACCCACTTGATTTTAACAACAAAAGTGATAAAGTTACAGACTTCCTTCTGCGGTTTCTAAAATAATGTGTCGAACTTCACTACAAGAAAACAAAAATTATTCCCCCTTCCTCCTCAAAAACTTTATGAAAAGCATTCTTCGAATACTCATTAACGCTGTCAAATTTCCCATCCACGTGAAAAGCCTGAATTTCACCCTCACTGTTAACCGCTCCGTGAATTATGTAAACAAATGCCACAACAAAACACACTACAAACATAGGCTTAAAAATACAATAAGAAAATAAAAAGACGAGGCCTGCCCTTCAAAAAAAGGCGTAGCAAAAACGGGTTCAATTAACCTACAAAACATTTATCTGACACAAGTAAACAAACATCTCCGGGAATCTCATGGTAGAAAGTGAAGTCGCAGGAAAATGCTGAGGCGATTAACCTCAATAGCAACGCGCTTT
>NC_051409.1:24775808-24777100 GCF_015228065.2 Penaeus monodon | reverse complement strand
GTAATCAACAAAATTCATAAAAATAAGAATTTGCTTTCAGTAAAATTATATGAAAAATTACGGCTAGCACATCCTGTACACGGTCATCACAGAAGCATTTTCGAGACAATCTCAGCACGAGAAAAGCTCTCTACGCGTTCTGTTTCACTCACATTTGATATATAGAGAAAGGCTTCACGAAATACACAGAAACTTGATAACAAAAACTACACTGATGCAACTGTACTAATTCACGTGGCACCCTTGTGAAAATAATGCAGATATGTACGACGATACAACTGACTACAATGCCAGTGTGCCTATACACAGACGTACATCGGGTCTTGACACCAGCTGTCATTTCAGTCGACACGAGCGCACTCGGACACTTCCAGTCGGTCACACTAAGTAATTACAATCACTGGACGGACGCAACTCTTAGCACTGCAGGTCACCTGGCCAACCTCGACCCCAGCTGCAAGGCCGCTTCACTTTCAGTCCTTGTTGGCAGGTCTCGTCTCCTTGCAAAACACGTTTCCAATTCCTAATGCGCACAGTTGAATTCAAACGAATCACAATTCTCTCGAATCCTCTCACTAACTAGCCTATCTCTTTACGAAAGACACACTAGGGCATCCTCTGCTGAAGGACTGCCCCAAATCTTTGCTCCCGTGTCACTCGAGCCCCTCTCCTCCCTCCCTCTTTCCTCGGATCCCGCTCTGCACCACACTCGAAGGGCTCCCGCGCCCAATGGATTCCTAAGGCAGGACCTTCTCCCGCAGTCGTAGTCGTCCGCGTGTCGCGAGGACGGCGAGTAGGCGCTGGTCGGGATGGTGGCCGCCGCTGACCAGGTAAGGCGAGAGACTGAGCGGCGCTGCGCGAGGACGGCAGAGTCCCCCGTCGGCTGCCGCTGACAACCCTCCTGCCTGGCTCCTTCCAACATGCCTGCACACGCGCCGCCGTGCCCGAAGGACGAGGGCGTAATGAGAAGGGGAATGAGGGCATCCATACTGAGTGGCAGGGACAGGATGGAGGAAGGATAGGTGGAGGGGAGGGGCAATCTCTGTTCAATTCAAGACATCCGCCACACTCCGACGCCCTTCGGGCTAGGGACGCAGCACGGTGTTCTCCGCCCACAAGCACGGTCAGGCATCAGGCACAGATGGCCTGGGAATGAAAGACGTCGTGGGCGGGTCGACGCACGTGGTGGGCGTCGGGGAGGATAAAGCGGTGCAACTTGCAAGGACACACCTACGGCAGGTATAACCGTCGCTGGGACTCGCACTGCGGTTACATTCCTAATGAATCACACG
>NC_051409.1:24775354-24775719 GCF_015228065.2 Penaeus monodon | reverse complement strand
CTTCAGCCGAGAGTCACTTCCTCTGCCATTCCCATTCATCAATTCCCTTCCAGAGCCATTCGTATCCCTTGGTATGAATGAAGCAACGGCTCTCAGTTGATGCTCGCCATTTTTGTGGCTGTGACCCCCCCCCCTCAAGACATGTCCGAGAGCCTGGAAATGTTCCACTAAGGACTAAGGGAGCCGGAATGTGAGCGTGAAAGGCGGTGTGACTGTTGCAACATGCATTTACCAATATCCTTTTTACTAGGCAGTGAGTCAACTTCCTTTCTTTTTCCATCTCTTCTTTTATCTCTCTTCCTCTAGCGAGATTGTAGCTTATTCGGAATTTAAACGCAATGGATAATGATTATCCTAAAGTCCAG
>NC_051409.1:24773317-24774136 GCF_015228065.2 Penaeus monodon | reverse complement strand
TACAACCACAACACGCCCACCAAAGAGGCGACTGCCGACGTCACGCCCGCCGGCAGCCTGTAAGAGAACGTGCCCAGCGAACCACACGCCATTGACTCCAGGAACCGATCTCGCCGAGTCACGCAAGGATGACACGCGCTCATCTCCGAGGCGGCCGGGCGGGGCACGCGCGGCCGGTGGGGCATTCTACAGCTCGTCCTGGGCATCCTACAGCGGGAATCCGGGGAAGAAAGGGCGAGGAATGGATCTCTGCGGGCGGGACAGAAGGGAATGGAAGCGGATCGCGCTTGGGAAGAGGGATTAGAAGCCCGGGGTTGGGCGCTCCTGCGGGGTTCTAGCTAATGCGGGATAAGGATGATCACAAATTCAGTCTCTCTCTCTCTCGTCTCTCTTCCCTATTTTCTCTTTCCTCTTCCCTCTCTCTCTCTTTCCATTCCCTCTCTCACTCTCTTCCTCTTCCCTCTCTCACTCTCTTCTTCTTCCCTCTCTCACTCTCTTCCTCTTCCCTCTCTCACTCTCTTCCTCTTCCCTCTCTCACTCTCTTCCTCTTCCCTCTCTCACTCTCTTCCTCTTCCCTCTCTCACTCTCTTCCTCTTCCCTCTCTTCACTCTCTCCCTCTTCCCTCTTCCTTCTTTCACTCTCTTCCTCTTTCCCTCTTCCCTCTTTCCCTTTTTCCCTCTCTCCCTCCCTCTCCTTTTACTCACCTCCGTACCTGCGCCATCACCGTGAAACACCGCTTCACATACCTGGAAGCATATAAAAGTTGGTTAGTTAAGCGTGGACGTTCGTCAACGTGATATAAAAACAAAGGTAATCCGA
>NC_051409.1:24772863-24773193 GCF_015228065.2 Penaeus monodon | reverse complement strand
GGAGAAAAACTACTTTATTTGTCATCTTCCTTAGGCCCAACCCACACTGGAAAATCGCTACTACGAACAATCACAACGATAACTAAATCCCAGCGTTCTTGACACCTTACTCACAACAGCATAATCAGCAACGAACACCGTAATCACCACAAACACCATAAGCACAGCACAGCAATCGGAAGGCTGGTGACGCGAACAGAATTTCCAGCTTACCCAAGGTGAGTCACGGCGCCGGCGCTGTCACAACGCCTTCCTCTGGGTCAGACAACGCACTCACAAACTCGCATTTGATCTCTAATTTTCCGAAGTGAAACGGTGTATTCCAGAAGG
>NC_051409.1:24772490-24772777 GCF_015228065.2 Penaeus monodon | reverse complement strand
TTTTTTTTCTACCGTAATTTCTTCAACTTTAAAAAATGAACATGCGTCTTCTGAGAAACAAAAATAATAATAAAACTGATTGGTAATTTCGCTATGACCTTCGCCGAGGCTTTATAATATAAATATTCAAATCTAAGGGTCTTCGAGCATAAAAAATGAATAAAACAACATAAAAACCTGCTCCTCGAACAAACAAAGGCGCCTCGACAAGTTCACGGCGACGGCACAGACCTCACCATAAGCCTAGACTGTATGCTAATGGGTCCACTCCCCCCTCCCTACCATCG
>NC_051409.1:24771727-24772246 GCF_015228065.2 Penaeus monodon | reverse complement strand
GCGACCACGACCTAACCTACAAACACACTAAATTGCGTAATGACTTCAACATATCGTAATGGACGAGGTCTTGTGTCTCTCTCGCAACCGCATAATTTTGATGTGGGAACTGGATATTGGTCATGAGGTATGTAGCTAACAAAAATAAAACGGAAATACACATATAACAATAATCATAATCTTCATAACAACCATAAGGGAAAGTATAGTTATGGGACCAACAATCTCATAAAAATAAACCGAATCATTACGAATTGTCACGCCGTCAAAGAAGTCAATACACATCAACTCATAATGCGATAAAAAAAACATAACCAAAGACATAACCAAATCATGAACATACCATAAACACACACTTACCAACTGCCCGAACCTCATTCCAGAGCCATCAGGGAAACGTGATCATCAAAATCTCTCGAATCGCAGGGGAAGTAACACCTTTTGACGAGCCAATCAGCATTAAATCGGCGCTAACACGCTGACTTTCGCCTTCGAGTGGGCTATTGGCGGGACGGTGGC
>NC_051409.1:24771289-24771471 GCF_015228065.2 Penaeus monodon | reverse complement strand
GAGAGAGACCACTGAATTCAGGTCGGTTTCTATTGAGACGTCACCCAGTAAATTTATATGGAAATAAAGACTGTGTGTGTGGAGTACACCCAAATGAGTACTATATGAAACAAAGGTAGTATTCACATATATTTTATATGTACGTACTGGCCTGTGCAAGTATGCGTGTGCATTTGTAAGTC
>NC_051409.1:24770012-24771125 GCF_015228065.2 Penaeus monodon | reverse complement strand
CGCGCGCGCGCGCGCCCTGGGATCAAGGGCAAGGAGGCTTGCGCGTGTGACTTATCGTTTCATCCTCGAATGAGTAACAAGACCCGCATCAGGATCAGCGGCTCACCTCGTTTTCCTTGTTCCGGTACGACAGGAGCATCCGGTGGCTAAACGACGCGCCTTCGTGAGCGGCCTGCAGGCGGCCGGGCCCCCGCAGGAGGCCTCCGCCGTCGCCGTCCACCAGGTGGAGATTCCCCAGCGACTGCGAGGCCTTGATGGCATTGTGGGGCGGCGTCGTGATCCAGGGTATGTGGTCCTGGCCGCCCTGGGGGCCGTTGTACGACCCCAAGGAAGAGTCGTACACACTGGACGGGGACAGGTAGCACTTGTGGCTCATGTAGGAGTCGTCGAGGAAGGAGTCTTCATTACAAATCGTCTCAGACGAAGGCGTGGGCGTCACGTCTGCCGAGTCCGTCCCCGAGCCGAGGTTTCTGGACGCCTCGCGGTGGCTCGGGTTCCTCGGCAGCACGAGGGGCGTCGACGACATTTGCGGAAGGGGCTCCTGAAGGGGAGTGTCGTTCTTGCGGCGCAGAGGGCGCGGCCGCGGGTAACGGAAGCCAGCAATAGGTGTGGTGAAGGTGGGGAAGACGGTCCGAGGGGCGGGCTTCGGCTTAATGAGGGCGGAGCAAGACTGGGAGGTGCCGAGGGGAACGAAGCTGCGCTTCGCGGGGGGCGGACTGGTCGCGCTACAGACGGCACCCTCTTCCGGCGCTTCCACGATTACCCTTTGGGGGGGTGGCTGGCTTTCGGAACTGTTCGCCAGGCCCTCCCCGAGGCACTGTCGCGCCCTCGCTCGCATATGTCCTTGGAGGCTTCGGCGGGGCCACGCCCGAAGTCGGCGTCCCGCGAGCGCCAGTCAAGCCCGCAGGTGACACGTTTTCGTGCGACTGGCTCATGTGCGTTCCCTGTCGGCAGCGCCCTCCATCACGCGAGCTCGCCATGGCCGAGTGACTGACACTTCGGTTGTACACTCGCGGAGGTCCCATGGCAGCTCCTGCCTCGCGCCCCGCGTCGTCCAGGCGCTGCACTTTGTTGGGCAAGTGCTGGGCGGTCGCCGTCGGGCCAGCGGCGGCT
>NC_051409.1:24768488-24769956 GCF_015228065.2 Penaeus monodon | reverse complement strand
CCTGGCGGCGGCGTGCTTGGCAAGGCCGAGCAAGTGCGCCGGCAGCACACTGGTGGTGAAGCGTCGGAGGTCATCTCGGCGTCCTTTGAGCTTGGTCTTTGCGATGCTGGAAAGGAAAGGATCCTTTGGCGTCCTTGTGGTCCTTCGCGTCCGAAGGAGGAGCTTTGGTTGTGGCTTTGGTGAAGGTGCGAGCGGCGACGCCCGCCTCCTTGGCGAGCACCGAGTCTTTGGTCGAGCGGGAGGAACTTTCTTTGGTTGAGTCTTTGGTATTCTGGGCAGCCCTGGCCTTCTTCTCCCCCAGCACGTGGTGGCGCAGGGCCGGCAGCAACCCCTCCCCAACACCGCCGCGGGACTGGGCCTTCTGCCCGTCGTAGAGCACGGCGAAGGGCTTCCGCCGCGCCCGGAACTCCCGCCAGCCGAGGCTCAGGTTGGACGAGCTGCGACTGAGCGTGGCTGACGACTGCGACGAGTACGCCGACGACGAGGCGAGCGAGCGCGTGGACGGCGACGGGGTCAGCTCCGTCATCGAGGGCGACGCCAGAGAGTGGGACGAGGCGGACGGCGCCAGGGAGTGGCTGGAGGAGGAGAGCGCCAAGGAATGGCCCGAGGAGGAGTGGGCCAGGGAGTGGGCGGAGGAGTGGGGTGGCACAGCCTGCGTCCAGCGTGGTGCGCGAACGGGTCAGCCCGGGTCGGGGCGGCGACCGATGCACAAGCGCGGCAGCCTTGAAGCCCCCGTGGATGAAGCCGCCGCCACTCTTCATGGGCCTGGTGGAGCCCATCCTGCCCGAGGCCCTGGAGTAGTTTCCGACCGACCTGGAAGACCAGCGGTTCCTCTGGAGAGGCTGCGAGGGGCCTTCGGCGGGCCTGGGAAAGAAGAAGCAGGCCGTGCTCCAAAAGCCTGCCCTGAGGGCGTCAAACGTCCTGCACGCGGAGCAGCTGTGACTACCGCAGCCTCTATCTGCTCCGCGCATCGCACATCACAGCACAAACACAGTGACTTCTATTTCGACATAGTCCTTCCACCACATCCAGTTATCTAATAACATTTCACAACTATTTCATACACTCAAGTTTATATACCTGCTCCTTTATTTGGAATTGAGAAAAAATATATAAAAAATGATAAAATAATTGAATCCCCAAAGTACTCCAACCAATAAACTCTGCGACCCAAGCAGGTGGAAACAAAAGCAAAAAGGGAGAATCGAGGCCATAATTCCCAGGCGGTTAACAAAGCGTCGTGATAACTACCGCCCGCGGCCCGGCACCGCCGCCCTCCTCCACGCTGACTGCGCATTCAGAACATGAGTTGACTAAGCCTCGCGTCGAAGGCAGGCGGTGGTCGGTAGGCGGGCGGGCCTGTTATAAACATTTTCTTAGAGCAAGGAAAGAACGCAGTTTGCAACAAATGGGAATTCAAGACGAAAGGAGTCAATCAGAGAAGCTACAAAGACGCGCACACTCATAC
>NC_051409.1:24767964-24768216 GCF_015228065.2 Penaeus monodon | reverse complement strand
GAGGGAGGGAGGAAGGGAGGGAGGGAGGGAGGGAGGGAGGGAGGGAGGAGGGAGGAGGAGGAGGAGGAGAGGAGAGGAGTGGAGAGGAGTGGAGAGGAGTGGAGAGGAGAGGAGAGGAGAGGAGAGGAGAGAGAGAGAGAGAGAGATTACCCTAACAGCGAGTGGGTGAGGCCGGAGAGGGCGAGGTGCGCGTGGGCGTTCAGTCTCCCCCCCCCCCCATAACCACCCGACCAGCACTTCCGGCAAGGATGT
>NC_051409.1:24767450-24767881 GCF_015228065.2 Penaeus monodon | reverse complement strand
CCCGTGTCAGTCTTACTCAGTATGAAGAAAGAAAGAGAGATGTCACGACTGAAGCAGGTAGGTGGGGTCGAGACAAGGGGGGGGGAAAGGGGGAGGGAAGGGGGAAAGGGGGAGGGAAGGAGGAAGGCAGGAAGGGGGGGAGGAAGACACAAAAACAGGCAAATATATAGACAAGCACAAAGACATACAGTAAAACAAAGTTTGAACAGAAAGGCCGACAAATAAAGAAAAGAACAAGAGACATTGGGTTGTTATCCGTAGCGAAGACATTACCCTCACTGCTGTTATCTACAATTTAATAAACCAAAGATTCCCCTTTCTCGCCCCTTTACACATTTCTCTCATTCTAAGACCCAACAACGTGAAACGCGTAGACTTCAACTAGTTAACAATAAAACGAAACTAATTCTTTTGTCAGCGTTTTACTCCAG
>NC_051409.1:24766827-24767073 GCF_015228065.2 Penaeus monodon | reverse complement strand
CCAAAGCATTGTAACTGACATCGCACCACGAACAAATTACTTTAGTTACCCTTCTCCCATTTTCTGTGAAGTAGACACTTTACTTTCAAATCGTCGTCGTAGAAAACGTAGATGATGTATAACTAAAATATTTTAATATCAAACTCCTTATATGTCGTATGATATATGTGTTGTTCCCTTGTGACTGTTTTAGGGAGAAGGATATATTTTTCACAAAACCATCTAACCAGCAACCTTGGAAGGACT
>NC_051409.1:24766699-24766795 GCF_015228065.2 Penaeus monodon | reverse complement strand
TCCTAGTAATACACCCAATCGTCGTATTTCTCTACGGGGCACCATAAAGGTGAGTGTTGTTTTCCCTCTCTTTTCTATACCTTCGTGAGGTTAATG
>NC_051409.1:24764832-24765142 GCF_015228065.2 Penaeus monodon | reverse complement strand
GTTATTATATACGATTAGTAGTAGGTATACTACTATTATGATAATAGCTAAATAAATTAATTTCACTGTATAATGAGGTGTATTAGGATTATGTTCTCATAAATAGAACTAGTGTAGCCAATACACTTGCATGAATCGCATAACAAAACGCCTGTGACAGGTGAGTGAGAATTAACGAATAATTTCACTAAATAGAAATTTAGCGATAATGAGGTGATTGTGTGAATAACTGTCGATCAACAACTAAGAACTGAAGTGAGGTCATAGCAGTAATGATACAAAACGAGTAATGGAGCAGTAGATGTAATAG
>NC_051409.1:24764126-24764618 GCF_015228065.2 Penaeus monodon | reverse complement strand
CTGATAAAACGACAACAATAATCACAAAACCACTGCTGCCAGCACTGATCCCAATCCGCATTAACATCAAATCGCTCACGAAAACCGTTACGAGGAATCGCCCATCCGCGGCTCGACTAATCGCCAAAAGCGCACAATCACCAATTATTCTTCTGGACATTAAGACCGATAATAAAAAGAAAAAAACAGGGAAAAAGCGTGAAAAAAGTTCGTTAAGGTCTAGTTCATTATGGGCAAAACACTCGATACTGGCCCTTGTGTGTCTGCGAGGCCGCGGCGGGACAGGAACTACACCTGTCCAGAGAGGATAACAGGTGATCCAGGCTGGGAGGCAGGGGGAGAGGGGGTGGGGGAGGATAGGAGGGGAAGGATAGGAGGGGAGTGCAGAGGGAGAGAAAAGAGAGGAGGAGAGGAAGGAGAATAAAGGGAGGGCGAGAGATAGAAAGCAGTGGAGAGAGAGAGGGAGAAAGGAAAGAGAATAAGGAGGTTAGA
>NC_051409.1:24763846-24764066 GCF_015228065.2 Penaeus monodon | reverse complement strand
CGGCATTATAGCAGGTAGGGCAGGAAGGCCGGATATGAAGACAGAAATCCGTTGGAGCAAGTTCCTCTCTCCCTTGCCTTCAAATAACTGACGGCGAGGAAACGGACGCCTCCGTGCGCGAAACAAACGTGACTCTTTCCCGCGTCTGTCCCCCGCCCCTTTCGCGCCCACGGCTTCTGGGCCTGCGATAACTGATAATTGGTCTCCGGCCTCGTCGTGG
>NC_051409.1:24762914-24763736 GCF_015228065.2 Penaeus monodon | reverse complement strand
AAAAAATAATAATGATGATGATGATGATGATGAATAAAAACAAGCAAAAAAAACAATAACAAAAAGAAGAAAAAAGGAAGGGAGGGAGAGTGGGGGAAGGAGTAAAATGAAGAGGTGGAGGAGAAGAGAGAGGAGGTGAATATATAAGAATTGGCGTAAGAGAAGGAGTGGGAGGAATTGGCGTGAGAGGAGGAGGGGAGGAAAGGGAGGGCGGAAAGGTCACCATTATAATATGCATCCGAGAGAAGGTCGCTCCCACGCGCTCGTGAAAATTGGCATTCTAGGCGTGATTGGATTTTATCCAGGCACAAAGGGCGCGTGGGCGGGGGTCGGCAGGATGTGGGCGTTGACTTGGACTGAACGAAGTGGCAGCCGGAGTCTCGCTACCTCGCCGCCCACCCATTCACGTTCCCTTCCTCGCCGCCCACCCGCTAACCCTTCCCTCAATCACGCCCACCCATTCACATCCACTCCTTCAAACTCACCCATTCACGTTCCCTCCCTCGAGCCCACTACTTCACCCTGCCTCCACTCGCCGCCCACCCGCTCGCCTTTTCCTCCCTCGACGCCCACTCACTCACCCTTCCCTCCCCCGCTCCCCGCTCGAATAGGTCAAACCGAGCCACCTTGGCTAACTGACTCCAGCGAAAAGGTCTTGCGGTTGACGCGCCGGGAACCAAATTAACGACACAAAGGAAAGCACAGGGCCGTTAATGTACACTCTGGGCCCAAACAACAGGGAAATATTGTACATTCTTAATAATGGAACAAAGGAAGGGGGCGGGCATGTGTGCGCCTTTGGCAGGCACAACGCCAATGAAA
>NC_051409.1:24762265-24762491 GCF_015228065.2 Penaeus monodon | reverse complement strand
CCATTCAAGAGACCAGAACAGGAGGGGGGCAGGTGCAAATGTAAGTTGGAATAACGCGAGCGCGATTCACGGACGCCAGCCCGAGTCCCGATGCAACAGAGCGGTCACAATCAAGCTGCGCCGTGACGTGTGACGTCCATTTCTTCCGCAACTGGCACTTTTCTGTCCTGGTACTAAAGACGCAAGGACAGTGACTCTGATAGCTAATAGCGGAAGAACAATGCAA
>NC_051409.1:24761955-24762221 GCF_015228065.2 Penaeus monodon | reverse complement strand
AAGAAAGAAAGGTGAGTGCGGAAGCAAATTCCTGACCCAAGAGGAAAGCGAGAACGCCGCTCAAGACAAACAAAGAGGAGAGAGACGGACGACTAGGACGATGCTGGTAATGAACAACAATTGCCCGAGCAGCCAGTCCGCGACCAGGACAGCGGCGGCCCACAAAAACCGCGCCAAGTGACCCGCACGACCACGATAATTGCGAAAGTCGTTGGCGGGACGCGGGCCGGAGGAAGTCGCGGCGGAGGGGGCGAAGGGGTACGAGC
>NC_051409.1:24760417-24761395 GCF_015228065.2 Penaeus monodon | reverse complement strand
GTGGCGGTGATATACCGGAGGAGGTTGAGCGAGGTTGGGCTCCGGCCTGTGGTTCGAGGTCGAGGATATTTATACACACATCTCCAGGCAGCAGGCAACGAGTGGACGGCTCGCTCGGACCCGTTTGATCATCAGAATTATCCTCATTTGCATTTTTATGCTGTCCTTGTGCGCTCAGCTAGTTCTCTGTCCCGTGTTCTTGCTGGCCCTGCTAAACTGCAAGCGAAGGCCACCATGCGCGGCAAAACACACGAGCAAAGCGCAACAAAAATCGTCACACTCTCCTGCTTCGCGGCGGCCACAGCGACCGCCTTCTCGGAAACATCGCCGCCTCGTGCTCGCAACAGCTGATGTTCAAGGGACGTGTCTCAAGGCTGTTTGTCCCGGCCGCGGGTCTAAAGTGCAGGCAAGCGCCGTACTAGCAACAACGACCTCCCGCTCTCATTCTCACTTTCCAATTCAAATCGGAATCCTGGAGTAGAATGAATGACGTCACGCCGATTCATTCGAGGGGAATGACTCTGCAAAGAAACCTCCATTTCATGACTGTCTTGGACGAAATCCCTGCTCTTCCGCGATACTGCTCAATTCACTGTCTAAAACCAATTCATCTGAGCAGCCGAACACGAACATACAACTAGGCTACGGGAATCAGGACCAAGATGTCAAATAAAATTAACAAACATAAAATGAAAGAACAACGAAAGAATGTCTCATCTGCCTGTTAAGCCTCTCCCCTTGCATGGCACTTGGCCTACCAACGAAGTCCTCAAACGCTCGGTTAAACTCGCACGCAAAGACAGTGCTCGAGTTCGCCGAACCTTCAGCACAACACAGGACACTCACGTCATCTCTTTAAGTGCGTCCAAAGCCACAGAATGCCGAGGGGCTGAGCCATCATCTACTCTCATGAGGCAGCTTTTGCCGTCTCACGAACGCCGGTGACTAACAACCCCCGTGCTAAGATGGTGACTGGAT
>NC_051409.1:24760180-24760360 GCF_015228065.2 Penaeus monodon | reverse complement strand
TCTGTGGGGAATTACGGAGAGAGAACTGGGTGGAGGAAAGGTTAGAGAGATACATAATGACTGAAATGAAATGGGAAGGTAGGGAGGAGGGGGAAAGGTCACACAAAAAGTATATTCTCTCTCACGCACACACACACACAAACCGTATAGTATGAATTCATATGCTGCCCCATACCGATA
>NC_051409.1:24759716-24759904 GCF_015228065.2 Penaeus monodon | reverse complement strand
ATATCGGAACTTGATCAGCCCCGAGGATCATCTGGCGGTCCCCCTCTGCGACCGTCCCACCCTTGGCCGTAGACGCGCTACCGTTGCACCGCGACCTTGACTTCAGGCCGCAAAAGGCACTGCGCCGGGCGGAAGGGCTGAGGGGGGTGGGGGTGGGGGGGTAAGAGAGACCCGATATCTCACGTTCA
>NC_051409.1:24759591-24759672 GCF_015228065.2 Penaeus monodon | reverse complement strand
GCTCAGCTCATAATTACCTTCGTTCGCACAACACTACGTGGGAATGTATAGCCTATATAAGCAAGCAGATATACTGACTTT
>NC_051409.1:24759083-24759288 GCF_015228065.2 Penaeus monodon | reverse complement strand
ACCCAACCTGTCAAGCAAGTAGCACTCAGAACCCGTAGCCGCGAGTCCTCGCGCTAAACGTCAGAACATTAAGCGTCGCTTCAGTGCTTGACTCGCGGCTCCTCTCCGCCCGGGGTAGAAGGTTTGTGATCAACGCCCTTGCGGCAGCGCCAAGGACCCGCCGCCGGACCTGCTCGCAAGCCTCCCACGCTGGGGGGGGGGGAGG
>NC_051409.1:24758061-24758509 GCF_015228065.2 Penaeus monodon | reverse complement strand
TACGCGCCATCGCAAAAGCCGACTCGGGCCTGGGATGACCCCGGGGTCACGCCCCCCCCTTCCCGTCTCCCCTCGGTCGTGTCAAGGCGCCGTGACGCAAATCCGCAGCTCCTGGAACCCTGAAGGGCTCCCCGCGTGATTCACCGCCGGCGCCGCGCCACGTTGAGCCGCCGAGAGCATCGCGCACCGTGTCACATCCTCGAGTCACGCTCAGGAAATGACACACGAAAGTGTGGTCCAACTTTTGAATATGAGGGAACATGTACATAAATCATAACACACATACACACAAACACCGAGGATTTCGTAGGTCACAATGAAGCACCATTTCCGGTTGCCAATCTGATTAAGAATGGACTGTCACAAAAAAGGAGGGGGACGGGGGAAGAGGGCGGGGGGGTGCTAGACACTTTTTTGATTTTGACAGATTTAATGAGAGATCGAGTGA
>NC_051409.1:24757381-24757935 GCF_015228065.2 Penaeus monodon | reverse complement strand
CTTGTGACATGTTCTCCTAGCGGCACAGTTAGGAAAAGGGGAAACGTCGGCTCCTGTGACCCTGGATTGACCCCGATGCCTCGAACTTCAGCCCCCCCCCCCCCCCAACGACCTTCACCCCTGGCGCCACGGCGATCACCTCCATCGGCCTCGATACCAAATCACGTTTTGAGTTCACTGTATAGCTGAGCTAGTTGTTTGAGGTCCCTCATTTTCCGAAAGATAAATTATAGCCAGAGGCAAAAACCATAAAAAATTGTGAAACGAAAAAAAAAACTTAAACGAAGGCCTTTCCAAGTATTGCATAACAAAGCCTACAGTTATGTCTTGATGGAAAACTCGTGTCGTAGGCAAGTCCACGTTAAACAGCAGTCGGTCGAGGGCGTGGTCAACCAGCGCCTTTCAATGGACTCGCTGTCACGTATGTGTCATAAGCTAGCATTCACGGCACTTATCCCTTTCCCTTCGGAATACCCATCCGCCCTCCTTATCTGCTACCAGCGTGCTTGCTCAGTCCATCCGTCCTCTCTCGCTTCTCTATCTTTCCTCCTCTC
>NC_051409.1:24757095-24757266 GCF_015228065.2 Penaeus monodon | reverse complement strand
CTTCACTCCTCTGTTCGCTTGTTTGTCACTGCCTTTTTTTATCCGACCAACTTTCTACTCCTGCGCCTGTGCCTCTCATCTTCTCTCTATTCGTCTGTTCTGCCTGTCCCTTCCGCGAGTGGCTGCACAGAAGGAACGTGATGGTACTCACAGGAGTGTATCGGACGCGAG
>NC_051409.1:24756959-24757056 GCF_015228065.2 Penaeus monodon | reverse complement strand
GAGAGCCCAACCGTATGGATCACTACTTGCTGATGTCCCGTGACGAGGCTCGCATCACTCTCCCTCCTTTGCCTTTGCCCTACTTTCCAACTCTTGG
>NC_051409.1:24756424-24756815 GCF_015228065.2 Penaeus monodon | reverse complement strand
AAGAATGCTCGCACTAAGGGTGTATCACATGTAAGCATGATGATCACCGAGACAGTATCTATACCCCTCATCCCATCCATCGCCTCCGCCAGCGTCTCCTGCAGCGTGGCAAATGCCCCTGGCCGTCCCCCGCGAAGCCTTGATACTCTCGCTCTCGACACGACTTCGACTGCGGTGGAAGCGCTGCGTCGCCTCCCTCTGTAGCAGGGCATTGTTCTCAAGACAAAGGCCCTGCCCATAAAATACTTCGCGCAATAATATAGAGGAAAAATGACGCTGCTCCGGCTTGTTGCATGTGCACGCCATATCCTCCGCCGCGAACTTAAAGCCGAAGCAAACCGCGAATGGAGCAAGAAGCCGTAGGTGGGGCCACATCATTATCAATTCTGAA
>NC_051409.1:24755876-24756290 GCF_015228065.2 Penaeus monodon | reverse complement strand
CAATCACCAAACTCATATAACATTAATGCCACTCTTCCAGAGAAATTTTCCTAGTAATCTTGCAGGCGTTATGTAAAATATCCTCAATCCAGAATAAACACTCAATGATTCTGTACTTTTAAACACAGCACTATTAACCCAATTTTTCGTAAACAAATCATCACTTCAACACTTAGCACTGCACTCTTTTTTATAATTCTATTTTCCAATAGATCACAACAACCTCCACCACACACACGAAGTCTCCAACACAAGCGAAGGCCGTAGTAACAAAGGCGCCACGTGAGCGAGCGGTGTGATCGCCTCTTCGCCTCAAGGGACCCTCGTATCACTCACTCTCACGCGCACACACACACCTCCTCTCGCGCGTTCGCTGCGACTGTCAGGCGGTCTGCGGCGCCGGGACCTCGCCAG
>NC_051409.1:24755508-24755825 GCF_015228065.2 Penaeus monodon | reverse complement strand
TTCCCTTTCTCGCACACCACCTTCGTCTCACGCGCGCCCATTCACACGCGCTGCAAGACGCCCCTCTATCATCGAGCTTCACCTATTCTGCCTTTCGAACGCGACGTGGGGAAGAAAGCATATGCATTGCAAGAACATGGCTATTAATAAACTGCAGCGGGATAGAGTAAAAACGACTTTTTTCTACTTCTCATGACAAAAAAAAAATACAGACTAAGGGAATTTTATGCACATGACACAAAGAAAATATGTACGAACGCTTTTAGGCATGTTCCAAGTACACCCTCCCTCCGGCTCTTACACACCCATCCTCCCAC
>NC_051409.1:24755102-24755365 GCF_015228065.2 Penaeus monodon | reverse complement strand
TTCAAAATAGACCAACGGATGTGACGCAAAATGACTAAGAAAATGTATAATACCAAAGATATTTAAATCTAGCTCAGGCAAGGGATTCTTTCTCTTCGCTGCAATATACACTCTGAAAATATCTATAAATGAACGAAAAAGAAAGCGCTTCTTACTGGTCTCAGGAAGAACCGGCTGCGTGGACACTGATGGAAATGTGACTCGAAGTTTTTCAAAGGCCTTGGGGGCGGGCCGCTCACCTATCGATACCAGGCAGGAAAAGT
>NC_051409.1:24754403-24754711 GCF_015228065.2 Penaeus monodon | reverse complement strand
TTCCAGGCCGGGGACGGCGGCGGCGGCGGAGATCTTCCGGCCATTCGCTCAAATCGTTGCATTTTAGATTTTTAAAAATATATATTCTATATTTCCCTCTGTTGAGGCGATGGTGCTCTGTGACAGTTGCGATAACTGTGCAACATCGTCGTATTCATATAATCATCCCTATAAAACTGTCATGTTTCAACCTGTTAACCGTCACCTTCACATGTAAACTGCAAATCAACATAGCAGAAGACAATGAAGGCCAAATCTAAAAATCTAACACACTATTGCTATTACAACAAAGCGAGGTCAAACATTAG
>NC_051409.1:24753999-24754280 GCF_015228065.2 Penaeus monodon | reverse complement strand
CTAGATAAAAAAAAAACAATCAGTGACCCCCTCCCCCCCAGCCAGAATAGAGGCTTCTGCGAGGGGGGGGGGGGCAAGACATCGGGAAGGAAAACTCATCGCAGCCTGAGCGCTCGACGCTCCCCGGCGGAGTGGCCAGCAGGCGCGCGCCGGGTTTCCCTCAGCGACGGGCTTCAAGGAAAACAAAACAATGGGCTTCCTTTACCGATCCTCTGTTAGACCTTGCTTCTGATAATTTGCAAAAAAGACGTTTCAAGTACAAAGACAAACAATACATACAT
>NC_051409.1:24753239-24753748 GCF_015228065.2 Penaeus monodon | reverse complement strand
TAATATATATATCAACCGAAAAGCTGACTTCCCGGCGGCGCCCCAGCACCCCTGCTCTCTCCGACGGAGTGCGTGAGAACCTCCCCCTCGAGCCACTAAGACTGGGAGAGAGGCCAATCTCAGCATCGACAGAAAAAGGCCTTGATTGCACGCAGAGATAAACAGAGCGCCGCGTTTCCCATAGCGCGAAGGTATGGTAATTGCCTCGAAAACTTTCCCCGGCGTTCCGTCGCAGAGGCCGCTCGAGTGAGATACCGGTACAGGGGATGGAGGGAGAGAAGAACGAAAGAGAAGCAGGTGGAAAGGGAGAGCCAGAGAAACGATATATACGACAATGTTGGATAATGCAACAGAGTAGTGAAGAATGAGAATGGAGGAGTCGAGAATTCGAACACAACTGCGCGTCTGCATGCACCGTCGGGCGGCATGCAGGCTCCCGCTTGCGAAGGGCTCGGCGAAGGAGTGTCCCTTGGCATAACACGAGCAGTGCACGGAAAAGGCCCTTCTGT
>NC_051409.1:24752078-24753081 GCF_015228065.2 Penaeus monodon | reverse complement strand
GCGAATCCCGCTAGGATCTGCACGCCGCAAGGACAGACGCCGCATCAGCAAATAAGCTCGGTTACGCCATCCGGTCCATTTGCTTCTGAGGAAACGGGAAGTATGGTAAGGAAACGAGAAACAGAAGGCGATAAGAAGTAAAACAAAACAAGGAAAGACAAGAATTCCTAAGACCGGGATAAAGACCAACGACTCATGGCCTACACGTTCATTTTTCTTCATAATCAGCATAACACACGCCATTAGTTCGAACACAGTCCTCCCCCTGCAAGCTGGCCAGCGACTAGAGGTGTCCATGTCAACAGGTTCTCAAGGCGGCGCAAGCTGCACTTCCCGAACGCCGTCAAGTGACCCCCCCTCAACCCCTTACCCCCTCACCTCCCTCTTCCCTCTCCTCCCCCTACTGCCTTCACCCCCTCGCCACCCTCTATTCCTCCTCCCACCCTACCACCCTCACCCCACGTGGGCTCATATACTTGTCAATTTGCAGCTTTTGTTTACACTTGCATGTATTTGATGTTTGAAGAGTGTAACTATTTACAGTGAAGTAATTTAGGATTGCCCGAGATTAAATTACTCCCCCCATTCGCTGTCGTTACATACAAAAAAAAAACGCGCTCTCCATCTTCAACTTGAGATCTCATATTTATCACTAAAAATATCATTAACTATCACCACCAAGAAATGAGCACGCAACATACTATCTCGTGACAATAGTCCATTCCCATCTTTAATCGCACGTCATGGATACCGAGACACGAAGCGGAGAACGTTTGCTACAGTGAAACGTCTCGCATCTTTTTTGTAGTCGCCTTGGTGGTGGCTTCGTTGGGGAAACGTACTGGCTTCCAGGCTGGGGATTGGTGAGTGGGTAGGGGTGTGTGAGGCGACATTAAACGCTCTCTGTAGCCAAGATAATGATGACGTTGGCAAATCTGGTTCATTTGAATGCCCGAGCCCTATGATGGTGGGAGAGGGGGGAGTGGAGGAAGGATGGGGTAAT
>NC_051409.1:24751668-24752014 GCF_015228065.2 Penaeus monodon | reverse complement strand
TCAGTGGAGGGGCAGAGTGAGTGGGGTGGAGCGCAGGGAAGGGACCGGCACGGGCGTGCACAGCCCACGGCACCCTATTCATCCACTTACGGGCGCCTCCTGATTGTCAACGCAGGGACTTGACTTCCCCTTCCGCCTCAATATTCGGCACTTCACGATTATGGCTGCTACCAGTCTCTGCTCTTTAAGCCTCCGCCTCCAGATCAGTCAAAATAGATTAAAATAAGAGAAACTTAATCTCAAAGCACAATTTCCTTTATCCAATTAATTATAGAATAATTACCAAATCTCCCCTAGCGCGACCCCATCTCGAGGGCTGCCTTGCCTCGCCCAGCCAACGAAGGGA
>NC_051409.1:24751387-24751574 GCF_015228065.2 Penaeus monodon | reverse complement strand
TACAAATCCCCCCGCGAGATGAAGGGAAAGGGAGAGGGCCCTCCTCCCCGAGGCACAGCCCACGCCGCGGGCCACTAAGCTCCCGGCGCATCCTCGCGCCGCCACCTCTCACCCCGCCCGTCCGCCGACCCGGCGGCAACGCGACCGCAGAAGCGCTGATACGACACGACATCCAGCGAACGGCGCT
>NC_051409.1:24751190-24751283 GCF_015228065.2 Penaeus monodon | reverse complement strand
TAGCGGATGGAGAATATCGAAGATGAAAAGAAAGACGCAGGATAAAACAGGAAAGAACAATGGGGGTAGGAAAAGAACGGACGGAAGGTATAA
>NC_051409.1:24750708-24750980 GCF_015228065.2 Penaeus monodon | reverse complement strand
GAAAAAAGGGGGGGGCGATGTTAATGAAACCCCCCAAAAAGCAACTGCCGCGGAGGACGACTGCCACCACACACGACCTGGACCTTTTCCTTCTCCAAACCGTGCAAACAGAGTTGCAAGCGCAGATCCCCGCACCTTTGCATGGCACAGCGTAATGAGTCTGGAGGAAGTGACGGGGCTGGATAGCGGTTGCGGTCGCCGTAATGGCATCGGGATGATACAGGCCAAGGGGCTGCGGAGGTCACGGCGGCTGCGCTGTGGGAGCCGCGCCT
>NC_051409.1:24748633-24749033 GCF_015228065.2 Penaeus monodon | reverse complement strand
GCTAGAGGCAGGAAGAGAACCGACGCCGCTCGCCATCATCGTCATCGGGCAGGGCTTGTTTACCGGCCATGTCTCGGCCCATTTGCCTGCAACGGTCTGCCGGCCGCCGCCACGCCCACGCGTAGCCGAGCGGCCGCCGCGACCAGGGTGCACGTCCTCTCTCGCGGTCTTGGTAATTATACACTGTACCATTATAAAGAAAAATCGTGTGAGTTTCGGTAAAGAAATTTGCGCGAAGAGAACTGAAACAAGATTTCGACGTAGTGTGAAGAGTGATCTGGAGGAGATACACTAGCACAGAGGTTCCCAAGCTTAATCATTCTCTGTCCAATATATAACAATCTCCATGGACCCATTCATCAATAATTATTGAATCTGAAAAAATGACTAACTGTCATCT
>NC_051409.1:24748263-24748447 GCF_015228065.2 Penaeus monodon | reverse complement strand
AGTGGCCCCCAGGTTGGGTACTAGCAGTTCAATCTTCGAACACCACGATAGGAATCCCGAGAGAAACTAAATAAAAGCGGGAAATAAAAGAAAATACCGAAATCCCTTGCTTTCAGGTTATGTGGCTTAGACTCACAAACCGAGAGCAAAAATGAGCTTCAGTTTCACCAGATGGTGTTTGATC
>NC_051409.1:24748023-24748180 GCF_015228065.2 Penaeus monodon | reverse complement strand
TCGGATATCCGTTTCCTTCCCGCGAGAGACGAATGAGAAGGAGGTTGCCGAGGGCGGGAGAGACTTACTCCGGCGCCCACGCTCTCATTTGGCCCGCCCGCTCGGGGGAGGCGTCAGGAGGGCGCTTGTCGCCCCGCCGCTGCCTCTCCATCGCTCC
>NC_051409.1:24746914-24747329 GCF_015228065.2 Penaeus monodon | reverse complement strand
ATAATTTACACATTCTCAAACGCGAGAATATCCACTATACACGTAATATAAAATAATAGCGCATGTGACTAAATATAAACAAGTTCGAGGTTACCGTAAGTTATCTCACTTAAAAACACAGCTTAGTAATCCCATCAGAAAACGGGGAATATCACTTAACCTCTCTGGTCCAACGTATTGTTAATGCGTTACTAACACAATTATTTAGTTTTCTAAAAAGTATCATCCACTATCTCAATCGCAGATATCCATATATAATGCTACAATGTGTGTACGCCACGACAAATGTAGACATACTTAATTACGAAGTCCAACTTTTACTTCCTCTTCTAATCTTTCGAAGTGACTATCTTCCGTCCGTCCAGTGTATGTTTACAATTTCTTAAAGTTCCTCCGCTCGTCATGTAACGTTGTG
>NC_051409.1:24746737-24746803 GCF_015228065.2 Penaeus monodon | reverse complement strand
ACGCTACCCGTCCCCACCCCACCCTCCACCGACGACCACACAGCACACGTGCACACACAACCTTGC
>NC_051409.1:24746398-24746645 GCF_015228065.2 Penaeus monodon | reverse complement strand
CACCACTTTTTATTCAAAGCTCATTTTTTTAATATCGTAAGATGATTAACTTCAATCTCTCTTGTCTAACCCCCCCCTCTTTCCTACCCCACCCTCGTCTCGCCCTGGAACTGCGCTTTGGAAGCCTTTTTGTTCCTTCTTTCTGTATCTTGAATTAGGGTAATTTCATCTTACAACACTTACTAGGAAAGAATACAGTGTTATATACAACTAAAAGAAGCATTCTGGTATTGCTAAACATATAGCC
>NC_051409.1:24746129-24746299 GCF_015228065.2 Penaeus monodon | reverse complement strand
GCTATTCCCACCGGCGGCATGTTTTGTCTGTAGCGCCGAGACAGTGTTTCTCAACCCCCTTTCAACACGCAAAAGGCTCCCATCATTTACACATCGGTGGGGACCGCTTTCCCCTTGAATACCTTAATCACCGTCACATGCAATGCCACAGGTGCAGAAGCTTATCATGA
>NC_051409.1:24745364-24745586 GCF_015228065.2 Penaeus monodon | reverse complement strand
CAAATCTCCGACATACTTCAAATTAAGTTATTGCAACATAAAAATCTAACTGTTCATGAGCACAAATACCAACAACAATAATAGAAACATGAAGAACAACAGTAATAATTCATATCATACTATCTTTTTTAGTATCTCGGTGAGGTGGTTTCACAGCTTTGTTGGTTCTATAAATAGATATTGCTTAACCCAACCGCCACTGATTGATGTTGTCCCCTGAAT
>NC_051409.1:24744768-24744866 GCF_015228065.2 Penaeus monodon | reverse complement strand
TGTAAGTTTCTTTATGTTTCACATACATGGTATAATGTATAAATATCACGTGTAGGCTTGATATAGTGTACGTACGTATGAATATGAATAACTATAAT
>NC_051409.1:24743742-24744737 GCF_015228065.2 Penaeus monodon | reverse complement strand
TACCTCAACATTAGAGATTATTTAAACGTGTGTCCTAAACTTATCGCCTATCAGGATACCGCAGCACAATCAAGAATGATGTCCTGTCGTTTTTTTCTAAGTTATCCCTGATGTTGAAAAATCAGTTGAGCTTTTATAGAAAACGTTAGTTTCTGTTGTACCTATTGCAGGGGAGACTAAAGAAATTCGAATATGGACCAGATTCCTGTCACCGACGCCAAAGTAGCATGTAAATTACATTCACAAGTTACCCAAATTCCGACTTCCAATAGCAGAAGGGAAACTCACCTGTGACTTCAGGGCGGTGTAGCGCCGGCGATTGAGAGAGCGCGAGAATTCCCACGAGGCGTCCATGGTCAGCAGCATCACCATGTCGGTCGGTGCCCCGCAATGCCCGAGCCACGGCACTATCAGTGGGCGTTAGCGGGCACGGCTGGCTGGCCCTTTCTCCGTTAGGGCTGCGCACTAGAACGCGCGCACTACAATTTTCTTCCAATCAAAGTGCGCACACAACGTTATGGTCTTTCTTACATTACAATTTACGAAAAGTCTTGACGGCAGTATGGACAATATGCACTGTAGACTACTTTTTTTTAGGCTTGTTCATTGACACTCGCTAAATAAGTGATACCTATAAAGACAAAGTTCGAACAAGTCCATGTATCACATGAAAAATAATAGCATAAAAGCAATTCGTCCCATTTCACTAATACCACCTACACAGCTGGAAGACAGTAAGTGATGACCCGAACACATCAAAGTGATTATATAAAAACAACGTAATTTAACCAACAATACCCATCTGTTCAAAAATGACCGATCATCCTACTTAAAGTGGCCGTGAGAGCTCATCCGCAGCCAGAATCACACGTTTCTTCCAAGACGGAATCGCGGCACAACCAACCAACGAAACACCTACGACTGAATTCTAGAAAAATCTCGGACAGAGGCACTGCACGGCGTTGCAGCCATGAACTCTGGTCACGTGCTCTCAT
>NC_051409.1:24743436-24743665 GCF_015228065.2 Penaeus monodon | reverse complement strand
ACTCCGCCCAGAAGAGGGTCGCGCACGTTATGATTGCAGAAACAGACGCAGTGTTGAGGAGTGCGAGGCAAAATAAGCATTCTAAATCATTTTTTATGCACACGCTCGAGAAAACTGCACAACATAAATAGTGTTTCTGCACGGAGAGAAATTTGATCTGTATTCAAAACATAAAACATTATGTAGGGTATATCAACACAAGAAAACATATGCGCACCGATATATACTT
>NC_051409.1:24742771-24743193 GCF_015228065.2 Penaeus monodon | reverse complement strand
CGCGGGCGCGCTTTATGTCTTACTAACTCATAAGATTATACAAGTCAAATATTCAGTGCTGTTTTTAAATACTTTTTCATTAAAAATACGGGCAAATTTAGCATTCGGATTCCAGTGCTTTCATCATGCAGACAGAAAACAGAAGTGAAATGTACATCTGTTACGGTACTCGTCTAAAAGTGAGAGAGAAAAAAGTTTCTACATGTCTTCCCTTCAGCCCCATGTGGTTTTTGCATCAAATATACAACGCAGACTCCTTCCAAAGATGACGCTGCAGGACGAGTGAGTTTCTCACCCATGTCCCGAGAGAGAGAGAAAGACAACAGAAAAGCGAGTGGGAGGGGGGAAGAAAAAGATGGAACAGGAAGAAAAAGATGGAACAGGAAGAAAAATAGGGAGAGTGGAGAGAGAAGATAAGATAA
>NC_051409.1:24742196-24742517 GCF_015228065.2 Penaeus monodon | reverse complement strand
TAGTGCAGGAAAGGAAGTCCGACAGGGAGCAATTGCAGCAGAATGCAAACGGAGTGAAGGGGAGCCAAAAAGGGGGTGAAAGGGTGGGCAAAAACATAACAAACGGGGCTCGGAGAAAGGGAACAGGAGAAGGATTCGCCACGAGGCCTGTTCCTGGACTGGCCTCCCGAGGACCAGAAGAAGTCCCTCAAGGTCCTCACGGCGATTCGAGGCGAAAAACACGGGCGGATCGCTCTCTCGAACGCCAGGTGAGCCGCGGCCGGTGAGCGAGGCGGCGGCGCGGACCTTTCTCTGCCGACAGACGGTTTTTGCACGGCGCTC
>NC_051409.1:24741731-24741825 GCF_015228065.2 Penaeus monodon | reverse complement strand
AGAACGCAAGAACGCCTCTATCGAAGCGTCTCCTCCCCTGTGAATGGCACACCCCCAACGGCGAACAGTAACATTATTCCCGAGGATAAAGTTA
>NC_051409.1:24740977-24741697 GCF_015228065.2 Penaeus monodon | reverse complement strand
TTACCACCGGGGCACGAGGGAGGGACCCCCCTGGCCACCCGCCCTATTTCCCCATGGCGTCAACCTCATGACGCCCCTCATGTGCCGCTGACGCTCACCCTTCATGCCTGATTCATGGGGACGCCGCACGCCGCTTCACTTCGCTCCCTCGCGGCCCTCTTGCGTGCATAATTCCACTAATTGCCCCGCGAGATGTAAGGACTATTCAAGAAGGACTGGTTCTGGCCCGGCTAATTATCTCGGCCGCCAAACCCCCATGCACGCATATGCGCCAGCGAGAATGCATGATAAGTGTGCATGATGAGTATGCATGAGTATTCATCCTTCGAATACAAAATTCTGAAAGTAATGTTTTAGGGACTACATTTACATTAAATCATCTTTTATCCTTAAGATTATGATGAACTTCTAAGCACTATCATTTCCATGCAAGCCAGGCTTCAAGATTAATCAGGATTTATACATTGTCTGATTTACCCTGGGCTGTTTGTTCCCATTAGCACTAATTACTACAAAAAGCCAACAATAATTTAATCCCATTTCATTTAATTTCCTATTTCTTTACGATAAACCTTTTTGACCCTGCAAAACATACGCAAGCACGTATTTAATTATTGTCTACTTTCCCTGCCTCTATTTTTCCCGTTCCCCTGTGTCTCTCTCGATCGTTTAGGCACCCACTCTCGTTCACTCGAAGGGGTTCACGCCCCGCCCCCCAAT
>NC_051409.1:24740313-24740943 GCF_015228065.2 Penaeus monodon | reverse complement strand
ATTCCACCTGTCTAAGAGAGCGCGAATTATCGGCCATCGAGGAAGAGGGTCGGGCGAGGAGATGGGGAGGAAGTGACGTCACGGCGCCCTCGCTGCCCTGGGGACCTAACAACTTTCGCCGCACGTGAGAGCGAAGGGCTCGCTTATCTGGGACCCATCTTGACGTGGGCTCATGGCGGGGGTTGTAATTAGACAATGCCCGACTGGGGGCGACCGGGATGTTCGTGGGAGTCCGCTGCTGGATTCAGAGCCGTCGCCGGGCTCGCCTCTTGTCGCTTTGAGACACTGTCCACGGCGCCGGCTGGAACTCCTCGCCTTGAATACGGACTACAGCAAAATTCAGAACATGCACATCAGTAATATCAGTGATGTCATTCCAACGCCCAAACAGCAAATAAAAGCGGCATTCGTAACAACACATGAACATCAAAGGAACATCTAACAGCCGAAATCACGCACAGTCATGGTTCAGATGCTTTCACAGATATTGCACCGCCACTGCCTGGAATTAAGGCTTTGTTTTGACTAAGTAGGCCTCGACACCTTTGTTTTCTTGTAAGGAGATCCTATGACGAGCCGTTGCTGCAGAACTGCTTCGTTTGGCTGGGATCGGGTAAAGAAACTCCGTGG
>NC_051409.1:24738885-24739717 GCF_015228065.2 Penaeus monodon | reverse complement strand
GTATTTCTTCGCAACTGCACTCGATTATCAGCAAATGCTTTAAAATCATTCTGCCACTAATTCACCAAAGCACGGAATCAGTGATAGGGCCGCCGTTTCAGCTAGCAAAGTGCACAATTAAAGAACTCATAAAATGGGTATTGTTGCAGGAAGAATTTCCACCCAAATCACCAAAATTATCAAAATCCGTTTTCGAGATTCTCGTCACCAGCGCCAGCCTCGCCGTCTGCCCAGCGCCAGCGAGTCCCCGACACGCACCGAGTCTCTCGAGCGCCCACGGGAGTTACACTGACCCGCCATCGAGATCTGGCGGTGGAACTCTGTCCGCCGCTCTTCCTCTCACGCACACACGTACACACGCGCGAGCGGGTGCAAACACACGCCCCGAAAACTTTCATATCACACCCGCAGCCCACCCTGACCCACCAGGGCCTCTCAGCGCAAGCCGCGGAATCCTCCGGCCAAGGAAAGTGGACCAGAAAGGAGGGCCAGAAAGGCCAGGCGAAGGGTGGGCCATGGAATTGAGTCAAGGGAGAATAGTTGAAACAAGGTGGGTTTGGGAGGTGGGTCAGCAAGATAACTCAGTGGGTGGGTTAGAGAGCCGAGTCAGAAAGGTGGGTAGGAAGGTGGGCCGGGAAGGGGTGAGGCGCGAACGGTTCATTATCGAACCAAAAGTATTCCGGCCCGACACTCATACACTTCAGTCGACATCCATCATACATATTCAAGCATGGCATTAAGCGCGCCTTTGCTAGTCAATTATAGAGATATCATGATCGTCGTTACAAGCGAGGAGGAAAGGACGCGGGGGAGAGGGGTAGGTGGGAAGGGT
>NC_051409.1:24737171-24737732 GCF_015228065.2 Penaeus monodon | reverse complement strand
CACAACAGACAACAGCTCGCCACGCAGGTCAACTGAAATGCTCGCCCGCCCAGACGCCCATGCCCCCCCCCCCCTCTCTCCCTCTTCATGAGAAATGGATTGTGCCGATTATAAGCAACAAGTCATCTGGGCGCTGTGCTTATCTAGTTACATGCAAATGAACTGACCGACTCTCAACCCTCCTCTTCTCTTCCATCCCGTTATTGTCTCCTTCTCCCTCTCCCTCCTTCGCAATTCTCCCCCCTTTATTTTATTATGTTGCCTGTCTATCTTGCGATCTGTCTGTCTGCCGCGGACTCCCTTCCCCAACCTTTCATTTGCTGTTCCCTTTTCTCGTTGCTTTGCTATTCCCCTCTTTCGCTTTCTCTTCACTTATTCATTTTTCTCTTTGTTTTATTCCGTTTCGCTCTCTCCGTCTTGCGTCGGCCTTTCTTCATCTCCCTCTTTTCCCGGATCCCTTTATTCTCTCTCCTTTATTCCCTTTTTCATTCATTCTCTCTTTCTTCATACTCTCCCTTTTTTCTTCGTTATCTCCTCTAACCCTTTCTCATTTTATCTAAG
>NC_051409.1:24736453-24736679 GCF_015228065.2 Penaeus monodon | reverse complement strand
CCTTTTTCCTATGCCCTCCCCCCCCCTTCAGACCAGCGAGGTGGCCCGGCTGGATTCCGCAAGGTCGTTTGGGGGGGGGGGTCCGTGATGATGGGGGGGGGAGGGAGAGGGCGGCCGGGGAAACATCATCATAACTAAGAATTCTATTATTGTTGTCATTAAAAGCAGTCATGATGTCAGTTGTGGCGAAGACAAAAAAAACGGACCTCTATAAAGCCTCTAATGG
>NC_051409.1:24733707-24733900 GCF_015228065.2 Penaeus monodon | reverse complement strand
CTCCAAGAGAGCCAACAGCGAGCAGACCCCGATCGAGCAGCGCAGCGAACACTTCATCCTCACCACCGTAAAACTTATCACCACGACACCGATAACACAAACAAGCACAACGCCATTAATTCAGTAATCATCATTATCATAATCTCAGCACACACACCTATCCACGCCCCCCCCCCACAAACAAGGACGCATC
>NC_051409.1:24733525-24733681 GCF_015228065.2 Penaeus monodon | reverse complement strand
CGACAGGTGACGACGGCCGCGAGTGGGTGTGGAGAAGGCGAGTGCGTGTGGAGAAGGCGCGCGGATGAGGAGTGACAGTGATGGGCAGGTAATTAGGCACGCGGCAGGTGTATTTACCATTGGCTTTCTTCAGACCGCCTTCGTCGATGCTTGTGT
>NC_051409.1:24731332-24733155 GCF_015228065.2 Penaeus monodon | reverse complement strand
AAACACGTCTACGGCCGTGTTCCCTTACAGAACCTGCCGGGCGCGCCGTTCCGCGCTGGGCGACTCACCTTCTTCCTCCGGAGCGGCACGATCTCGTCCTCGTCGGAGGTGTCGTCGTCGCCCGAAGCGCTCCTCAGGTTCCTTCGCTGGCGCCGGTCGCGTCGCCGCCTCCGCTCCCCGACCGGCTCCGTTTCGTCACCGCCGCCAGGCGCTACAGGATGTTTGCCCGACGGATGCTCTGCGCTCCCCGCGCCTGGGCTCTTTGTCGGCGCTCGCTCCTCGAGGCCTCGGGCCACACTCTCTTCCACCTCCTCCTCAGCCTCGAGCCCCGCCTGGCTGGCTGGGTCCTTCGCCTCTCGTGCGCGGGATTCCGCCCATTCTTCAAGAGGTCCGACGCGACCGGATTGTGATGTGTCAGAGGAATCACCTTTCGGTCCTCCCACGTGCTCTGCTTTGTGCTCAGGCAGTTGTTTTGCTTCATTTCCATAGATTATTTTTTCTTCTTTGTCCCTAGTGTTTTCCACAACAGACGTGACTGACTCCGATACAATGGATGGCGTGGTTACGGCCACGAACATGTTGCCGTCTACAGGAGGCAGCTCGAGTTCACAAACATGTTCTTCGATCCCTTCCATAATGACACAGGTCACCGCCACGTGCACGTTGACTTCCATCGCAGAGAGCTCCTTTCGCGCGAGAGCCTCTTCCTCTGAAGGGCAGGTCGCGGGCGTGGGTGACCCTTCAGATTCCTGCTTATCGATAGCCGTGTTCGCATGTTCAGCCTGAGCATCATTTTCCGTCTTTTCCTTTCTTCCTTCTGTGTGTTCGGAAGGAAGGTTGGAATCGCCTTTACTATCTGCCATATCGATACGTGTTTCTCCCTTCCCGGCTTCCCCTTCCGACTGCAAAGAAGCTGCAGTTTCCTCCTCCATAGTGCCCTTTATTTTACTTCCTGCGTTAGCATCTTCGATTTGCTCAGTCTCGCGCCCTACTTCCGCTTCGATATGACCTGCTGACGCCTGCCTCTCGCAGATCGTACCACCCTGTCTTCGTGTCTGGTCTTCCGCCTGCTCCGGCTGTTTCTTGGGGTTTGAAAGCTCGGGTCCTTGTTCCTGGCCTGGCCCTTCCCGAGGCTGGCCGCCCTCCGGTGCCGGCGCTTGCTTAACCAGCTCAGGCTCTCCTTCCTGCTGGATTTGCTCTTTCGTTCCTTTCGGTTTCTCGGATTCTTTGCATTCTGTCGGCGTGACTCGCTGCTTTATTTGATATTGGCATTGCTTTTGCTGCTGCTGTCCGTCGCTTTTCCTGCTTGGGCGGGAAGTAAACCTCAGCAGGGTCGGTGTCGACCTTCGCCTGAAATCCACAGCAGAGGAAACGGCATCGTGGCGAGCTGGACCCTATCCCACAGCACTCACAACACCCGCAGCTCTTAAGCTCCTCCGTCGCAATACCTTCTCGCCTCAATACGACATTCACCCACTCTCTTTTGTCCGTCTTTGCTCTAAAGGCACTGGTAACGATGCTAGCTGGCACCGGTAGCGGCTCGCTACGGGCCGTCACACGCTTCTTAGTACACTGAGGCCACCGCTCCTTGACACTACGCTTTCCACGATAAGAGTCGAGGGACACGATAAGAAATCACAACTGAATCACAACACTGCCCAACAGAACGAGGCAGCGAGGCGAGGAGAGAAGCAGGGACACACACACATCACAAAAGGGATGAGGTGCGCGCCCGTGCGCACACAACCTCTGACTGCTCCGTTTCCGCTGCTCTCTCATTTGTCATGACAGGACACGCTATCTGATGTATTTCCTAAAACAAA
>NC_051409.1:24731228-24731308 GCF_015228065.2 Penaeus monodon | reverse complement strand
GGGGTGAGTACGAGTGAGTACATGATGAAAAGATTGGTTGTAACAAAGGCTATGAGAATGAAACTGAAAACTGAATGCGT
>NC_051409.1:24731106-24731187 GCF_015228065.2 Penaeus monodon | reverse complement strand
AAGGAGTCCAACATACGTTTCTTCCAAATGAGAATAAGTAAGAGATAAGCACTTTTGGTTGAGCGAAGTACTTGAAAGTAC
>NC_051409.1:24729685-24730569 GCF_015228065.2 Penaeus monodon | reverse complement strand
CCATTACGCAGACACAATAAGGACCTTTCCCTAAACCTACCACCACAAGACACAACCTCAACCAGCTTTCGGGCATATCCCTCATCAACCATAAAAAACCTTGTCATCCGCCAGATTTCGCAAGATAGCAATGACACTCGAAAATCTGGTTCAGTTTTGAAACAGAAAACGCGACTACACACATCGATTATAAAACCCTAATATTGGCTATCTTTCCAACAGCATCACGGCAGAAACAGTCGGCCGGACGTGCGTGGATTGTTCTAACACGGAAAAAAGAAAATACCATGAGCAAAATAACAACTTCAATAAAAAAAGAAAAAAACAGGCCACACTCACTCTCGCACAATCTTGGTCCTCGGAGCAAGGCGGGGCTGCGACACATACCTGCAAAAAAAAAAAAACATATAACACTATCGACAGAAAAAACAACAGAAACATAATGAAACCACGTCTAAAAGTCTAGGATAATATAATGGCTTACTTTTTTTAAATCATCAGTAATGTTTTTTTCTGGGGTTGTGTCTGAAGATCATATGACAACAGAAACTTGTCACACATAAGATGATACCAAAAAATTATGTATCCTTAAGAACAAACATAACATCAAATTAATCGGAAATTAATTAATAATAATTGAAACACTTACAATGCAGTAACATTATTCAACAGCCAAACAGAGGTTCAACTTAACGACTTTCCATCACAATGCATCATCTTTTTTATATTATGTCAGGCTCTCACATAAAATTTCCCGGAACTTATGCTACGTCACATCACTTGATTTCCGGCGATAAAAAGAACCGCTGATACGATTAACATTTCAGCTGATAATACATGAATATAACAGTTGCGTATCGAATCAGACTTCTATGCAAATAAAC
>NC_051409.1:24729224-24729430 GCF_015228065.2 Penaeus monodon | reverse complement strand
TAAACTGTAGCTGGGACGCCTTGCCACTCAACGACGCGGGGACTCCCACTAAATCTGCCTTCCCACGCTGAGGTCGCCTTCTGGGGCCACACACAAACCCACGGAGATTACGCCCTTGCTCACAACGCACATCTGTCTCTTGTGTCTTCTCTCGATTCTACTCTTTCTCATTATGTACGTCTCCACTTAATCTGCGATTTCTCCTT
>NC_051409.1:24728572-24729174 GCF_015228065.2 Penaeus monodon | reverse complement strand
TTTTCTTTCTTTCTATTTCCCTCTCCGTTTTTCTGCCTGTTTCCCTTTCTTTGTTTCCCTTTCTCTCTGTTTTTCTTTCTCTCTCCCCTCCTCGCATATTTCCTCTCTTTCCTTTCTCTCCTCACTCCCCACTTTCTCTCTCCCTCTCCCTTCCCCCCTCTTTCCCTCTTTTCCTTACTCCTTCAATCTTTCTTATCCCTTTCCCCCTTCCCTTCCCTGGTTTCAAACCTTTACTCCCTCCCCTCCCCCTCTTTCTCTCTCCTTCATCCCCCTTCGTCTCTTTCTAAACCCTTTCTACCTTTCCTTCCCCTCTTTTTCCTCCTTCATCCCTCTCTCTCACTTTTTCAATCTCTTCCCACCTACATTTATCTTTTCATGCACAGTAACACACCACACGTACATGCTTTGAAGAGGCTTATATTTCCCCATTGTGATAAACCTAATTCGAGACACTAAAAAGACTCGTCCAGACCAGAGCGGTAAAATGTGTTCACTAATTAAAGAGTCAAGGTCTTTAGCGAGGTCGGGATGGGAACTACGCACGATACCAATTACTGAAAAAATGATTGATCGACTGAAAAGTGTGTGCATTTTTTGTGTTG
>NC_051409.1:24725374-24725622 GCF_015228065.2 Penaeus monodon | reverse complement strand
AACAGTAGCGTATCCGTAGGTGGCTGATAAGAATGGTCACAGCGCTTCCTTTTGCTCTTTCATGTAAAGCTAACCATATGTGATACAAGATGCCAGATAAAGTACAAGTATGAAAAATATGAATTTTTTTTGCGAAGAAGAACAATGTCGACCATTCCCCCTTTCGATGACCTGATTCGGCGCCCTGTCCCTTCCGCCACTGTGACCGCGCCGCCCGGAGAAGTGCTCGTCCCCATGTCCCACGTGAC
>NC_051409.1:24723591-24725316 GCF_015228065.2 Penaeus monodon | reverse complement strand
CGCCGTCCCTATTCCCCGCCGTCCCTATTCCCCGCCGTCCCTATTCCCCGCCGTCCCTATTCCCCGCCGTCCCTATTCCCCGCCGTCCCTATTCCCCGCCCTGATGGAAAGCGTCGCGCGAGCGTTCGAGCGGGAGACGCGTCGCGATCGGACGTCGGATTAACGAGGCGATTTAACAGCGGCGAAGGTGAGGCTCCGAGGGCGTATGGGTCGCTGCCAGAGGGGGGTCTCAAGGTTCCCGACCTGCGGGGCGCCCCTTGGTATGTAAGCCCCTCTTCGCCCCACACCCGGTGCCCACCCGGCTATTTCCGGGGAATGGTCCGCATATACAAACATGCCCGCCCGTGGGGGGTCGCGCAGGTGTCGCTCGCCCGAAACACGTGACTGTTTTGAAGTCTCTTAGCATGCCTTGGGCTAATGTATTTAATTTTACAATGTAGAAAAACTAATCAATATTCGGTTCGGATATAAAAACAATATATGAATGGAAGTATTGGAGGTTACCTTTACTCCACCCTCAAAGAAAATTTCCTCGCACCATAAGGAGCTAGATCTCCGAAGACGATCGTGAGCTCGGAATAGACTGGGCAAGGTCATCCAGATTCCTTTCCAACTAACCTTTAACTAAGGCAAGCTTCCAATTTGTTTTCCCAGAAATAAAACGCCTATGGCAATTAACATATATTTGTATGGATTTTACGTTTTTGTATCATTTTTTCATTAATTATACGGTGATCTTTTAACTAAATTCAATGGCTTCAATGCTTTACTTCTAACATATATCTTATCTCCATATATGTACATGTAGAAATTCATCACGGACGATTATCGTCCGTGAGACGGTCTGAATTATTCTTACGGAGTTACCCTATTAATCGTCACAGAAAACTTATCGCGATTCCAAAGAGAGAAAACGGAAAAATGGGAGTCTTAAAACTACGGCAATATTACCGGAACGTAATAAAAATCATCTAAACCTACGTACAAAATCCAACCTATACATCTAAAAAAACAGATTTATAAATCATATTATATAAACTAAAAATCCCTGCAAGGTAAAACAAGGCAGCAACTGTTCATCTCATTAATTTTGCCATGCGACACATTGGCACAGGACGGTACATAAAATTTTGAACTGCCCACAGCTGCAATAAATGAGAGACACTTTTAAATCACCATCGTCAATCCATTAAATATGCACAACCACACTGAAAGCAGCTAAATCCAAGCTCCCTTTTCAGGCTTAATAATTTAAAGCTCATAGAAGATATGAACACGAAAAAGAGAAAAACGAAAGGAATTAATGTAGCAATTCACGCGAACACACAGGTATGCGTGTTCCCCATTTCATTTCCATCCGAGAACATACCCGTGTGGCCAGCCGCTCTGGGACCTCCATTTCACTCCACGCAAGCGTCCGCCGTCAAGAATACCAATGGAACGTGCGAGTCCTCTTCGAGCCGCCCGTGGAGAGCATGTTCACCACGCCACGGTATCATTTGCACGCCAACACATGGCTTTACGTGCACTCACACACACAGGCCTACACAGGACAGCGCACATCTCCGCGAGGCTGCTGCCGCCTCTGCCAACACGGCCGCTACTGCAGGCGGCGATGGGCGTTCCGCTCGCCGCGTGGAAGCTGATGGCTAATTAGCCCCACGCTTAACAGCCCCCCCCCCCTTCGCCCTTCCCTCCCCCATCTTCCAGCCCCTCCTCCCCCTT
>NC_051409.1:24723131-24723302 GCF_015228065.2 Penaeus monodon | reverse complement strand
CCTTTCTCCTCCAGAAGCCCTTATCGCCAAGATCTATCTCAGTACCATCTCGTTCCTTTCCTTCGCGAGGCCAATTAGGAAACTCGCTTTCCGAATCCACACGACAAAATGCTCGTGATAAAAGGGAAGGAAGAGTGCGCAAAGATAAGAATAAAACAGAGAGGACCTGGG
>NC_051409.1:24722561-24723065 GCF_015228065.2 Penaeus monodon | reverse complement strand
GCGGACGAAAACCAAGGAAGGACCACAGTGTCGGACATTAAGGCTCAAGAGCAACGGGGGAACCAGCGCCGTCCCGCCACAATGGCCAAGAGACCTCCACTCCCACGCGGCGGCAGACCCTCCCTTGCCCCGCCTCACCCATACAGAGAGAAAAATAAAAAGCGAAAGAGAATCATCGTCGACGCCACTTGTAGCCCCTCCGCCAACCAGACATTTACACGACCCAATCATCTGGTTCCCCCTCCCCCATACAGGTACCTCCTCATACAGGCACCCCGCTCTCCTCCTCCCCCGCTACCCCGCCATTCCCAGACCACTTAGTACGTACCACAAACCTCTCGAAGGAGCCAATTTGCTCCTACCTGACCCGCCATCGCCCCGACCGCTAAAATCCACCGTCAGACCGACCGCTTGTGTGCCTCACCCTCCCTCCTTGCCCTCCACCCCTGGTGCACCGTCAGAGACCACAGCCCTCGTGTGTACGTCTCTCTCGACCCCCTGTGG
>NC_051409.1:24721787-24722528 GCF_015228065.2 Penaeus monodon | reverse complement strand
ATTCGTTGTGCAATTCTTACTCATCTCATTTTCATTCTCATCTTCCCTTGGCTCCTCCTTCCTCTGCATCTCATTTTCCATCTATATGGGAATTATTTTTTTTTTTTTTACAATCACACGCATGTGATGGCATCTAAGCATGTGTATAATAAGCATCCTTAATTACACAGTTGGGATCACTGCAGGACTACAGTGTGTGCTTTGTTTGTATTTTTGCGTGCGACTGTGTGTGCGTTTGCGCCGTGCACTTCAAACTGTCGAGCCAAAAACAGTTTTCATATGACTGCACAGATAATCATTTAAACAGGAAAGTCACAGGAAAGGCCTGAGAATGGAAAGCGGAAGGAAACGATGCTTCCGAGTGGATATCCACATTTTCGTAAGATCAAGATAAGGAGACAAGGGGACCTACGACCCACGGCAGTCCTACGCTTCGGCGACGGGAGGAGAGAGAGCAAGGAAGCAAGACCTACAGAAACGATCTGTGATGGCGCCATGTCGTCTCAATTAGACGGAATGGCAGGTCCACCCTATCCTCGAAAATGAGACCTTATAATGTATCGGTGGCAGCAAATATAAAAACAAATTAAAAAAAGCAAATAAAAGGGGATATGCTGCGGTACGACACACCCCAGAGTCACAAACAAACAAATAAAGGTATTCCCTAAACATACATGACACTAAGAGCAGATTTATGCTGATGAGAGATGTCCCTGCTGGTTACTCGGGGAGGGGGGTGGC
>NC_051409.1:24721554-24721739 GCF_015228065.2 Penaeus monodon | reverse complement strand
ACGGATGGGGGCGCATGATGTGTTCTATGTTAATCTGTACACGGGATGTCGCTCGTTTGCTGTCATTCAAGAGGAGAATCGGCCGAGGCCCAGGGGCCTTTTTCACGAACCTACTGTAAGATGAATTCAGAGCCTACCAATCTATTTGGTATTCGACTCCCTCCAGATATCGAGCGAGAGCCAGG
>NC_051409.1:24715139-24715727 GCF_015228065.2 Penaeus monodon | reverse complement strand
TGGTGTTTGTACATTAATTGCATACTTATCCGTGGTTCCGAAAAGGACATGCCAATACGGACGAGTAGGGAGTAAAAGGGCCTTCTGAAAGTGAGGTTCTTTTCATCTTTGTCTTAGGCTGTTCGGTTGTTGCCGTGACCTGTGGGTCAAAAAACAGGTGACCCAGCCTCAGGTCGCAAGCTGAATGCCAATAGCCCGAGGGGAGTAAATAAGACTGTCTTTATCTGGACACTTGACCTGGCGACGAAGCATCTGTGTTTTTATCTTTATTTTTCAAATCAGTAACATGGCAGTCTTTTTACATTAGTAAATTTCGCAGAACAGGGATGCTAGAGTCATGGTACGGATGATGAAAAGTATAAACCAACGACTGTTATTGTCGGCACTTACCAAACTAAAGCTGAAGATCCATGAAATTAAAAGTAAGTTTCATTTTCTCTTATAGTACAAAAGCTGCCAGCATGACGAACTATACAATGAGTTTGCTTGTTTACATAGAATTCAGATGCCATATATCTGATGTAAGTAATTATCAACTTTTAAAAGATTTATCAGGTGGAACATTCCAGTTCTGTACTATACGTATGG
>NC_051409.1:24714843-24714924 GCF_015228065.2 Penaeus monodon | reverse complement strand
GTAAACGGTCAAACTGATTATGGATATTTACCCCTGATTCATTTTATGAAGATTTTTTTTAAGGGGATGGTCAACTAAATT
>NC_051409.1:24712865-24713861 GCF_015228065.2 Penaeus monodon | reverse complement strand
TTCCCCTTGGTCTTTTACCAGTTATTCTTCCTTCAATCACCTCCTTCAACAACCCGTTTTCACGTAACACATATCCAGTCCATCTCTTTTCGGTTTTAAAATTCTTTCCATCAATTATCTCTTTTCTCCCAACATTGACTAGCACCTTTTCATTGGTCTTCCTCTCTGTCCAGCTTATTGTTTCCATCTAACACGTATTTCAAAAGCCTCTATTCTCTGAATCATATCCGCTTTCACTGTCCATGTTTCTGATTCATACAAGAGTACACTCCAGACCACCGCGTTCACAATCTTTTTCTTCACACTCTAACTCATATTTCTGTTTAACATTCTTTCCTTCTACTAAAAGCTACCTTTTCCATTGCAATTTTTGCTCCATTTTTTGTATTACTTTTCCCATCATCACTTATCCATGATCCCAATAACAAAACTTTAGAACTTGTAATATATTTTTACCATTTAGACTGATATTCACAACACCAACTTGTTTATATATAACCATAATCTTTGTCTTCTTTACATTGATCTTCATATCATATTTCTGTGATACCTCATTTACACTGTCCATTATTATTTGTAATCCGTTCTCAGTTTCAGCAGCCATGCCTTGATCATCTGCAAACCTTACATCTGTTAATAATTCTCCTCCAACATTCATTCACTGATGTCATGTAATCCTTCTGCCGTCATCCTCTCTGTACAGGTTGAAAATAACAGAGGGAACTGAGTATAGCCTTGTCGAACTCCTCTGCCTATTGTGCATGGATCTGATTCTTCATCCATAACACTGATCACTGTCTCTTGCTTCATATACAATTCACAACTCAATCTTCTATTACGCCAGTTTATGCAAAGGCCTTTTAAGATATCCAGCAAATACCTTTGTATTGGTATCAGTATCGTGTTAGCTATTCAATAACAGTATCGTTTTATCGGCATCGCTAGGGTGTTTTTCTCAAGATGTATCGAAAAAATCGATACTTCGATACATTTACA
>NC_051409.1:24711878-24712661 GCF_015228065.2 Penaeus monodon | reverse complement strand
TTCTCTTTCTTATTCTTTAAATATTTAGATATACATTGGTCTATGCTGATACATAATTACAAGTATTCCAACATATTTATTAGCTAAATATTGCATTATTACTGCAGTCTGTCTTAAAGCTAACCAAAGCCTGTGCATAAGAAATTCATAACTCAACAACCAAACATTTACTGTACATTTAAAACTCTTTAAGTGGGGTTCATCCAAGGCAGCAAGTGTTCGTTCCACTGTTCTGGTAATACGCTAGACCGTCGCGGAGGCTGACGCAGGGGCTGAAGGTAAGATGTACGCTGATGACTGATCTTGAACATCATAGTGAGGGCAGCAATGTCCCTCCGCTACTGCGGAGTTCATCATCTTCAGTAAGTATTCTGGCCCTTTCCTGAATGGAAGGATGACAAGCGGCAGTGCACCCCTCGCCCACGTGAGGGGTGTGCTCCAACAAAGAGCGTATTTGGGTCTTGTAGAGATTTTCTCTGCCGCGAACATTAAAAGCTAGGTAATTATTTGCAGCGATGCTAGTTTCCAGATGCCTTTCTTCATATGTGTTGTTGAACGTCATTTTGTTATCGTATGTTACACCTAGTATTTCCACTCCATCTTTAAGTCTCAACTGACGATAATCGAAATTCAGGTGAACATGTGCTTGTGTCCTGCTAACAAGCATACGTTAAGATTTATGAGGTGAGAATGCCACCTATCATTTTTTGCCCCAGGCCACAATGTCGTCCATTCATGCTGGATACAGCTGTTGCTTCGTCCTCCCGATCATAACTGTCTGAC
>NC_051409.1:24710858-24711768 GCF_015228065.2 Penaeus monodon | reverse complement strand
CCCATGATTCTTTATAGGGTAAATTTCTTGCCACTCAGGATGACACTAAAGTATATGTTGTGAAAGTAATCTTGAAGGAGTGCCAGCAGCTGCCCTTCCACCCCGAGGGGGTGGAGTTTCACCAGCAGGGCCTTGTTCCACACCCGATCGAAGGCACCCCAATGTCCAGTGCCACGGCTAAAGTGTGATGCCCCTTACCTAGGACTTCATTTCAGGAAGAAGACATGAGTAGGTGAAGGTCACCAGTGGAACGATTTTTACAGAAGTCAAACTGTCGAGGACATAAAAAATGTTTTCTATCTAAATATTCAGTTATTCTCTCCACTATGACTCAAGAGCTTTACTTACTACAGCAATACAACTGGGTGGTAGTTTTAAATTTCTGACTTCCTTTCGGGGATAACAGTGCCTTTCTTCTATGCATCAGGCTATTTCCTTCTCTGAAACATCGATTAAAAATGTTTGCAAGGGGATATGACAATTCTTTCATACATCTGCGGAGCAGCGAGGATTTACCAAGTCTGGAACTGTTGCTTTGGACTCATTTACTTTTTTAAGAGATGGTTATTTTGTTGGAGCAGCAACGAGCGACGACTTGAACTTTCTCTTGGGTTTCAAGAGGCGTTCCCTGACCGGGGCCTCTGAGAGGTGGAACTGTCTCATCCCTCGGTTTTTCCTTCCTATTCGAGCATTTTTAACATTGTGATTTACGCTTTGTTCCCACAGATGAACAGCCCAGCGCTGTGTGACAAGCATGTGATCTGTAGCTTGTTTGTAGTGCTTTATATCCTCGTGTTGGGTTCCGTTTATATGGGAGCGTAGCCCAAAGGGGAACAGGCCACTGAATTGTCAGGCAGGTCCGTGAGCACTAAAGAGAAGCCTCAACAAAGTGTGTGGAAATTTACATGGT
>NC_051409.1:24709857-24710165 GCF_015228065.2 Penaeus monodon | reverse complement strand
TCAGGCACATACTGGGTCTGTTCGTCCGGCACATACTGGGGCTATCCGTAAGTAGTCTGTTCGTCCGGCACATATTGGGGCCCTTTGGAGGTGGTCTGAACGTACGGCACATACTGGGTCCCTTTGGAGGTGGCCTGTTCGTCAAGGCACATATTGAGTCCCTTCGGAGGTGGCCTGTTCGTCCGGCACATACTGGGGAAATTCAGAGGTGGCCTCAACGCACGGCACATACTGGGGAAATTCAGGGGTGGCCTCAATGCACGGCACATACTGAGTCCCTTCGGAGGTGGCCTGTTCGTCCGGCACAT
>NC_051409.1:24699180-24699944 GCF_015228065.2 Penaeus monodon | reverse complement strand
GCTTAGCTGTACGTTAAGATATTATGAATGGGCATTTTGAGTGATTGCGTGTATTTTTCGTGACGCCCTAACGTTAGGCGTGGCGCTGGCGGTACTTAGAGCTGTCTTGTTTTCCAAGGGAGAATTCGTGCCGCCCGCCGCCCTTCGAGGTTTTTTAAAGTACGACCCATACGTGGATGACGTCTTCCAGGGTGGGGCATGGGGCGGCTGCCTCAGTCCTCGTACAATTCACTGTATGACGCATATATTCCTTTACATCTTACCCCGGAATTGCCCAGATATCCTTCATATTCTCCCCAGGTCTGCAGGTTTCTGGGCAATTAAACTCCTACACTATACATCAACAGTGAGAGGAATTTTTATTATCGCTGTGATCCAGGATGCTCAAGCACTCGAAACACTTACAATCAAAATCTCACCGTTACTTTCTCCTTTTTACAAAATTAATTTAGCTCAACATTTATGACAAAGATACACTAGTCCCCCTTGAAACGCTCATTTTCTTTTTCAACAATACTTTGAAGAAAATATTTAATCAGGGGTAACTATGTTTTGCAGTACTCGTATTTTGTTTGGCAGTAAAACACTTTTCTTTCTAACTAGCATTGGTGAAAGTATTTTATAGTATAGTTCATGTATTTCTTCTCTATTACTTCATTTTAAGCAGACCTTCCGAGACCCCTCCACCGATAAATATTCTTTGCAATGCCTTAACTACATATTTCACGATGAATTAAGTATTATGTATGTTCGTATACAGACAT
>NC_051409.1:24697920-24699086 GCF_015228065.2 Penaeus monodon | reverse complement strand
AGGCTCAGGAACGTATATCGAGGTGATTACCGTCTTTTTGCTGCATTCTGACTTATTGGAGATCAGCCGTCTACGGTATTATATACTTCCCTTTATGTGTTATTATTATTTTTTGTTACTTTTCTTAATCTTGCAGCTAGTTGTCTTATATTCATTTGATCTGTGGCCTAGAGCAAATATCACTGAGAGTATTGTTCACACTGTAAGTCAGTATGGAAGGCACTGGAGTTCGTGGGAGGCATCTCTTAACAACCATATTGTTGCAGAGCCCCCCAAAAATAGCGGAGTATATATTGTTGTTGACGTTAATATGGGTAGAGTTCAGTGACCGTTTACCTTCATATCGACTAGATTCCTCATTTTCATTTAAAAATTAGTGAAATTTGTATCTTTACCTTAAAATCTATTACTTTATTTCACAACTGAAGTATTTTTAAGCTCAGTTTCAGTTATTTAGTATTTAGAGTGGCCTAATGTCCCGGCAAGTCTAAACATAAGACTCTGCATGAAAACACACGCAAACTGTGTAGAAACTTTTCTAAAATAATTTTCTGCTCAAATAGCTATTACAACTCTTGAAAATTTAACTTTCTTATTATAAATAGTTGATTTTCGGAGTGAACATACAGGCAACCCCGACAAAACTCACGCGGCTATCCACCACTTTCGCGTCTCGTAGATACGCCAAACCAATTTTTCAACTTCATATTATCTATAAACATTTAGCCATATTTATACGTATTTTCGAATTTCTAGTACTGTACCTACCTCTTAATACAGAAAAGGCTAGATTTATGTAATATCTACGAAATTAAATTCGAAAAGGGGTGGGCTCTTAAAAAAAAAATCCCAGAAAATAGCGGAATTTCATCAATTCTTTAAAAAACGTCAAAATCAAAGTTCCTTTTCAATTAAAAACTGCTTAGAACAACTTTCTAGTTCATATAAGCTACCCATGTTAACTCAACGATTCCGCTATTTTCTGGGAGTCCGCTAGTTACTTGCTCCGTTTTTCTGGGGCTCCGCACCAACATTGCTCTCTCGTAATGACAAAACACGTATGGTAATACCAACTACACAGTTTAGGTGTGTACCATACGTGTTTTGTCCTTCAGGTGTGCACTATTACATCCATTGAAAATAGTCTGATAAAAAAAAAAAAAAAA
>NC_051409.1:24697423-24697840 GCF_015228065.2 Penaeus monodon | reverse complement strand
TAAGACCAAAGAAGACTTCTTTTGGAGTTAAAAAGATGCTGTGGCATTTGCATTGGTTTTACAGTAGCTTTTAATTTTACTGGTTCTACATCACCCCGCATTACTCTATAAATTAAATATTACAAAGACTCAGTTAATATGATGTATAAGCTTCCCTGTCTTTAAAGATCCAATATAGCAATTAATTACGAATATGAAAACATAGCCAAATCTAGCAAGCAATCTCAGAAATTTTTGTTCCTTCGGATTTTAACATTTGCCTTTACTTCTAAAAATATTACTTTCACCTGTTCTGTATGAATTACACATACACTGTGATATGAATTTATGTGTGCCGTAGAAGTACCATCATGCAATATTTCAAATGAATTTATTAATTTACTTTTTTGCATATCTGGATATAAACACTGTCAAAGC
>NC_051409.1:24696986-24697213 GCF_015228065.2 Penaeus monodon | reverse complement strand
AGAAACAAAACTAATAATCATTATTACAAATACGACATGGTAATGGCATTAAAACATAAAATACAATAGCAATGATAACGTTGATAGCGAAAACTATGATAATGTGTACTGTACAGGACAATATATTCTGTCACACATAAAAAATGGTGCAATGCAACTAATTCCAAATAACGGAATAGATCTGAGCAACCTGAATATCCAGTCCAGCCTGAAAGGGCCCATTACTT
>NC_051409.1:24693478-24693945 GCF_015228065.2 Penaeus monodon | reverse complement strand
TGCGCATTTAGCACCCACCCACTAATGGGAGGCTCTGCAGTATGACAGCAGATACATGTGCAGAACACACATTTTTAGCCAGGGGTATGGTTCCATCAGACATTCTGGCATCAGCTCAGATGATGTTTGATGTGACAGGTCACTGTGTGCAACTAAGGGGGCCCAAGAAGGCACAGCTGGGTGTGGGTGGGCAGGAGGTGCAACTCCCAGTGTATTTGGCAGACCTGGAAGAGGATTGCCTCCTAGGTGTTGACTACTTTGTGCAGTCCAAGGCGTGCATAGACTTTGGCAAAGGGACCTTGAAGACTGCAGATGTGGAAGTTCCCTTGATTGTTGGTGAGATGACAACTGGGTGTCAGAGAACCAGGACTGAGGATGAAGTGCCAGACACATGAGAGACATCTTACGACGGAGTATGGAGAGCCTACATTTGTTTAAGTTGGCCAATTTTGGAGGATGCTGTGATG
>NC_051409.1:24691895-24692186 GCF_015228065.2 Penaeus monodon | reverse complement strand
AACCATCAAGGTCAAGAGGACACAGGTGTGTGAGGATGACCTGGATGTTTTGCATCTGCAAAAGGCTCAGTAGAAGGACCCAAACATTGGTCCTGTGGTGAAGTGGCTGATGGAGAGCCATGCATGGCCAGGATGGCCTAAGGTGGCTCCCCTGGGTCCAGGGACACTGGTCTACTGACAGAACTGGGATAAATTGAGGGTGGAGGATGGCATCTTGGAGGGCAAATGGGTGAGGCCAGATGGGCAGGTACTGTTCTGGCAAGCCACCGCACCATAGGAGTAAAGGCCTCT
>NC_051409.1:24690308-24690757 GCF_015228065.2 Penaeus monodon | reverse complement strand
TTTAACCAGGATGGACAGTGAGCTGGAGGAACAGCCACCTGTAAGAGCAGAAACACAACCACTGACTAAAGACGAGACGTTTCCTGTGACCGTGGATATCACATTGAGAGAATGGCAACCAAGTGTGGTCAGCGATGAACAGTCAGGGAGGCCCCAGAGAGAAAGGAGACCCCCAAGCTAACTCAAAAACTATATGGATAGGACAGATTTGTAGACCAGTTCACTCAGTACCTGTAGTGTGTGTGAAATATCGCCTGTAATTTGTATCATGACTAAGAAGCTGGCGGGTTAGCTTTGTGATCGTCCCAGTGTTGCTGATAACAAATGGTGTCCTGAGGAGCATCAGGATAAGAACAGCCTGCATTAGGGGCTGAGAAGGAGTAAGCAACCCGGTGGCATAACATTATATTTTAGTTCTCATTACATCATTGTCTTATTTGTAAAAATGT
>NC_051409.1:24689717-24690131 GCF_015228065.2 Penaeus monodon | reverse complement strand
CATCAGGAATCATAAGTCTCATTATCATTTTTGTCAGCATTAATAAAGAATTTATTAATCATTCATACATAAACAAAATATTGGTACTAATAATAGTTGTAGCAGGAATTATAATACAGGGTGTCAGCATGTGACTCCACTTACAAGGTGTAAGCCCTCCCCCATAGTTTCTATCACGGATGTTGTGACAGTGAAAATAGGGCTTTTTCATTTATCTGTTACTGCAGTTTATGTATGCATGATCTGAACACCTTTATAAGAAAATGATAATGCTGAATTTGGGTTCAATGCATCTCTCTCTTTCAAATATATCTAAAAATAAGAATAAATGGTTAACAGAAGCCTATGAATTAGAAATTTAACCATAGATAAAATCTGCCAACATTATTTTGAATTTCTTACCAATGCCCCCCC
>NC_051409.1:24689335-24689685 GCF_015228065.2 Penaeus monodon | reverse complement strand
TTGGAAAGGGATATAGTGTTCTGGGTTTATGCTGCTTGGTGGTTAAGTTTCTGAGCATTGCAGTTCCAGGCATCACATTATATTTTCATCATAGACATTATACTTGAACCATCCAACTGGGTCCCTTGCTGGCTCTAAACATTGTAAAATTAAGCTTCCTTTGTTTTTCAGAAGTAAATATTGATCTTATATAATTTTGTACTTTTTAGATAAAAAGAATGTAAATTTTTTCTTGTCAGAATAAATTTTCTCAACTTATACGTGTTTGCCAGTGATAGACTTTTGTCATTTTTTTCCCATGGGAACTTAGTTATTCTCATTTTTGTTTTTCATCTGAGTATATGAAAAAA
>NC_051409.1:24688718-24689295 GCF_015228065.2 Penaeus monodon | reverse complement strand
GTTAATGTATGCTGGAATTATATTTATAGGTTAAGGAAAAAGAATTGTATCACATAGTTTATTTAAATATTGTTTGCACATAAAACAAAAGACAAAATGACAGCTTGATACTCCAAATTGTATTGAATCATCCTGAGCTGAATATTGGTAATGATATCTATTGATATGTTTCAAAATAAAGAAAGTAATCAGATTAACATCATTATTGAGAATGCTTGCTTTTTAGTATAATGGAGTTGCATTAATACAGCAGTCCTCTAGAGAAATCTTGATTTTTTTTTTCCTTGTTCATTCCAGGCAATATCAAATATAATTTCATTTTGAAAAAATGTTACTAATAGATACTGTAGACTAGAATCACACAAAATATAAAATCATCAAATATATAAACAAGCAAGCATACACAATGGTATAGATTATGTTTTCAAATTGTGAAAATTCTCAGTGTACTTGTAACACTGAAATATACAAGTAATTAGTTCTTGCATAATTTCTGTTTACTAGAATTGGCACAAGTAATACACTTTTACTAACCTGCATCACAGATAGGTATTAAAATAAATATTTTGGCACTTTC
>NC_051409.1:24687714-24688626 GCF_015228065.2 Penaeus monodon | reverse complement strand
AAATGTAGCCGACACTTGTACTCTTACATTAACATATATGCATTTAGAGATCATAAATACTATCTGCATGAGAGAGAAACAAGCATGAGACATTTCAGTTACACAGATATTAAATACATCAGGAAAAAATACAGATATCAAAAAGACATTTGAAAAGTGACACTTCAGTTGATATACAAACAAAGGGAATGTATTTACCCATTTACTTCCTTTTAAAGGTCATCAGTTTGATTATAGAAGTTTTTTTTGAGAGAAATATTACTTATGCCTATTTCCATAACTAATGTTTTACAAAATATTTAGTACCATGGAAGTGACCCAAACTTCACTTCAACACTAAAAAGTTGTCCAGACATTTGTTATTAAGCATCTCAGTTCTCCAAAAGAAACTTCTTTTCAATAATGCAGCAATTAACTGACAGTATGGGCAATATCTGATATTAAAGTGGGTGTAGCCTTTAAATTATCAATGTGTTTTGCACATAAATGTTTAACAAGCAGTTATAATGCATCATCCTGCATACTTCACTTGAGTCACATCAATATTTTCCCTAATTTAACTCTGACATAGTGTACCGACAAACATGCACATGCCTGCATGTACCCAGACACTCATATGCTCGTATAAGTTTGCGCCTCTTTGATGCAGTGAGTAGGACCCCTACTATTCCTACAAGGCCAGGAAAGGTGGTGATCTATAAAACCTGCGGTTGAGTCTATATGACCGCATGCACCACATGACTGTTTGTTCCTAGCCATGAAGCTTTCAGCAGGTGAAGCCTTTTATGATAAGTAGTCAGATAAACAGTATATTCCAAAACTGCTGCTTTGCATTGTAGAAGTCATTCCAAAGGACTCATGCAGTATGTCACTGGACCCTTTTTATAGAGGGGCCACGAATTGTTCAACATT
>NC_051409.1:24687034-24687636 GCF_015228065.2 Penaeus monodon | reverse complement strand
AACAGTCTTGTACATGTAATCTTTGGTTTTATATATAGAGTTCCTCTTAAAGTACTTAGTAACTAATTAGCTGGATTAAGTAACTTGCCAAATTAAAAAATGTTAGTGTGAATCTGATCTGCCTTATGTCAAGATGAAATGATTGATATGTCATCTACTATGCCAACCATGGGGCTAAGATGAAATAAGAGAAGAAATGAAGATTTGATACAAGACCAAAAAGTCTGGAAGTAAGGATGTAATGTACATTTTTCTGCTCTTTCTTTTTATCCATTACAGACAACAAATGTAACAGTTCACTGATGGATATTGCTGTGTTTGATACCTGGATACTTAAGACACAACATCTAGGACTCCCTACATCTGAAGATTGAAGACCCTCTTGTTTCGCCATCCTTTAAGCTATCTAAAAGTCTGCACATTTAGTAAATACAGGAAGTACAATTAGAAGGATAAATACATCTCCAGCATTTATAGCGCAATGAACCTATTTTCCATTATATTTTAGTGATGTAGACACGCTGAGTGAACACTGCATAGCATTTGAGGCAACCCAAAGAGATAAGTTAAGCCTTGCAACCTAGGTGGCTCTCTGAGTTTGT
>NC_051409.1:24686381-24686750 GCF_015228065.2 Penaeus monodon | reverse complement strand
GTAATTTTTTTCTTCTTTTCTTTTTCACCCTGACTTTATATAAAAAATTGTACTATTTTGATTTTGTGCTACATTACTAAGTGATTGATGTACACATACTTGCTATTATGTTCTCTTTATCATTTAGATATTTTGTGTCAGAGGGCACACCAATATCTTTGGGGGGGGAGGGGATGCAAGAAGTTGAGCTGAGAGGCAACAGTGGCCAGCTGCACCACCAAAGGAACAAAGGGAAAAGAAAGGATGAAGGATAGAAATGAATAATGAAACTGTTACTTAATCACAGTCCTTTCAACACTGAAATAATGGCAGGATACATGTAATGCTTATTATCTGAGTCAAAACAATTTTCCTTTCTTTTGGCATAAT
>NC_051409.1:24684894-24686313 GCF_015228065.2 Penaeus monodon | reverse complement strand
AAGAGGCGGTATATTCCATCTTTGTCACATGCCAAACAAACCCTTATGATTACCTTTGAATAATACTGAATACTAATTGTGATTTTCTAGCCTACCATATCTTAGTTGATTTACTCACTAGTGAAAGTACCTACTATATCAAGAAACCTGTAGTTTCCATTTCTGTTATAGTAATGGAATGCTCCTTATTAGATTTTTTCCCATTCACTATTATTCACATGTGACATCACAAACAGGTTTCTCTTCTTTTAAAGTTCTCATATGAACTTTCATTACCTTTTCTGAACTTGTAAATCACATCCGACTTTTCAGACCTTTTTCTTTTAATTACTATGACCTGGGCTGCGTCCACAATTACCATAAGCAGGTACAGGCAGGCAGGAGAGGGTAAGAGCTGGTTCATTTGTGGATCCTCTATGAACCAGCTTTTGAATGAGTAAACTGAATGAGATTTTTCTTTATTGATTCTTTCATGTATTCTCATTGAGTAAATGCTTGAAATGTAAGATTCAAGCAGAAAAAATGATCTATAAACACTTCTTGCATTCACCTGCATCTGCTCATGCTTGCTCACTACCAGTGTAGATAAATCTATAGGCTACAGATTTACATTACAGTAGGCAAGTAGACATATAGATAAATAATGTAGTAAACTGATATAAAGAATACAATAAAACATTACTTTATGAAAAAATAAAGTTTGAGGATTGATATAATACAATATGAATTTATATAACCACATATAAGATTTGTGCTTTAAATATCCATTCTCTTATTGAAGCCCTGAGCTTACCCCTAAATTTTATAATGACACTACATTTTCCTAAAATTCTGTGATCGTCTGCTAAGAATAACAATGGCTTGGACCAAGTTGATGAGAAGGGACAGTATGAGGAGACCTCCAAGATAGGGAATAAGCCAGAAGTAATAGAACCTGCAATGGAAAATAGTATTCAGTATGCCTCCTTAATCAGAACTGGAGAAACATTTTAAACAAAACTCTGATGCTGTGTCCTAATACTATGATTATGTTTTAGAATCTTCCTCTTAAACATTCCAGCAATTACATTACACTTGCCCTGATCTTCTTTATAAACAGCAATTACATTTATACTACCAATGCATTAGATGCATATTTTATTTTAAACAAAAACAAGCTACCACAACATGCTTAACATGTGGTAAGCTGCTAAAGTTGCATCTATATAAAAATAAATATGCTTTGATATCAAAAATAGAGATCTTAATGAAATAAGCTCTCAAGATAAGTAAGAGGCTCTTTTACCCTTATCCTACTTCCTGCTTGTAACATTCTGTCCACATAACTGCTGACTGGACGGTTTCACCAGTCTTCTCTTGGACCTGAAAGCAGCAGAAACACCTCAAAGAAGACTGAGGTGATATAAAGCTTCTGGTAGT
>NC_051409.1:24684802-24684866 GCF_015228065.2 Penaeus monodon | reverse complement strand
TGGAAATGCATTTACATATACTAACACATCAAAACACACATGCATGGGTGAAGAAGCACACATG
>NC_051409.1:24683739-24684648 GCF_015228065.2 Penaeus monodon | reverse complement strand
AATGAACAAGCATGCATGCACCTGCATACACCCCCACACGCACTCTGTCTTTCAGGTGAAAATTGACATAATGAAGAGAATAAAAGAGCCATTCACTATACTTTGAGCTTATTTCATGATGTGCTTCCAATCTGCATTCAACAGATATATCATTCAGAAGGACAGAAAGAAGTGAAACTATAAATATTATTCAATCTGTCTTTCAAAGTTATGTAGAAAGTATAGCATACGTCATTCACAGGACAAGACAGGTGTGCTGATGAAACATTTCTTTTTGTGTTTCAAGAAAAACAACATGAGTGTTCGCGTGGTATCGAATAAAGCAAGTTTTTATGAGACCTCTACTGCAATACAAAAGCTGGGTATTCTTTAGGATAATTCCTTTAAAGCAATTCTTTGGAGGAATTTTTATGCTTATAAGGTATTCCATAAATATTTTTTTCAGAAGGAAGACTGTAAAAATTATATGCTGGAAAACATACAATTTGTAGGATTTTTGTTTTAAGTGATGCAGTTTTCAATTTTTAATAATCAATAATTAGATATTATTATATCATCACTTCCAAAAACCATCAAGGTACTGTGATTATGGAACGATATTATGAAAATAGACTGTACAAGAAAACCTAAAAGCTGTTAAAGAAAATCAGAAAGATTTGCACTTATGAGCAGTAGTTTGACTTTGTTCACAGCCTGGCATGTCTTTCAGTACATTGCCCATAGAAAGCCCAGTATTCATCAGGAGGGGGAAATGGAAAGGGTACTGGGGAGAAGGTCTATATAACAACAATTCTTACCACCAAGGTCCTACTGCGCATCTGGTCTTTTTTCCTCAAGCTTCGGCTTAAGAGAACACAGCAACACAGATCAGACAGACTACTTTTAATTATAGCAAGGGTCTGAGAGAAA
>NC_051409.1:24683436-24683580 GCF_015228065.2 Penaeus monodon | reverse complement strand
GGCTGGATTCACACTGGCAATTTTTTGTGGTCAGTGGCCACCACAAAACACAGTCACCATGAAAATTGGTGAGTACGAGCACCGTGCACACAATTTAATGACCTCTCACCTCTTCCTCAACCCAGGCCTCCCACAGTACACTGT
>NC_051409.1:24683068-24683155 GCF_015228065.2 Penaeus monodon | reverse complement strand
TATCCAATGCCCTAGTCCAACCATGTGACCATAGGAATCTTATGAAAGCTATACTGTTCATAGATGCCTACATGTACACTTTTTCCA
>NC_051409.1:24682390-24682912 GCF_015228065.2 Penaeus monodon | reverse complement strand
AAAACACGAGCCACAAATGAGGTCAGAATCATTATGGATCTCATAGAAGTGACATCTGTCTGCACTCTCTTTGTAAAGATGAAAAACAAAAAGTGCAGAACAGATTGCAGGGTGGACATCATAGTAACAGACTACCGCATGGGGCATTCCACACATTACTTACAGAACTAAAAGAGAATCCTGATAATTTTTGGATTACTCCAGGACCATCACCATATTCCTTCAGATTTAAATCATACAGAGATGGTCTCTTCACTTCTACAATCAATTGTTTCACAGTTAAAGAACTCTTTATTAGCCATTTCTTCCCACTCTGTGCTCATGGCAAAGAGTACTTGATGCTGTCATAGACAGGCCAAGACAGCATGAAAGCAGTGGGCAACATCAATCAACAGTGGCTTGTGTGTATGCTTCCAATTTGAAATTACCACAGTAGTGTGGTTTATAAAAAGGCTCCGCCCACCACAACTCACAACTCATTTGTGGCTACCACAAAAAAGTTACTCAGGTGAACCAAGCCAT
>NC_051409.1:24680336-24681878 GCF_015228065.2 Penaeus monodon | reverse complement strand
TGGCAATGAAATGCCAAACTGGTGTGTAACCATCACCAGCAGCTTCTGCTCTTGCTGTCCCCCTCCCTCTTCCCTGCTCCACCTTTCTCCTCCCTCATTTTATTTAACTTTGGATATGAAGAATAAGGTACAATCTGTTGGTTATGTGTAGTAATATATGCAAGGCTGGAGCACAGTTGGACTATGCTCATGAGTCCACTTATGAATGAATATGAGCTCATCTAATCAAGTCTATCCTATGATACTTATCATTTTTGTCACGTGATTTAATCTTTTTTTTTAATCTCAATTTTGTTGACCACAAAATGGAAAATTTATGCAAAATATCATTGAATGTGGCAAATAACATCTTACATTGGGACTAGCACTATGTAAAGAACAGGAACCCCTTTAGTTAAAGTCCCTCATTTGCTTAAAACTATGTTTGAAATTTCTGCTTTAATGTTATTCTTTATTATAAAAAAAACCTATATTTTTTTAAGAATAAAATATATAACAAGTGGAAACCGAGAATAGAACATATTGCTATATCCCGGCTAATATTAAAGGTTATCACCAAATTATGTTACAGAATCCACTCAACTACAGAAATGTGAAAGCAAAAAAAATGCTCAATGTTCTTAGTTGTGGTGTTATCTTGGTTTTTGGAAGGTTTTGGTGACAGCTATTTTTTCATTTCTCATGATTCTAATGTTTATCCTAAACTGGCATATGTGAATTTGTTGGTAGTATGAAAAAAGAATTTCTACACATCTACTCAGAATCTTTGTAGCCTAATATACTTAAAATTTAAAATGCTACATAAAGGTTGAAAAATGACATCCATTACTGTTCATTATAAGGAGGTCTTGGTGCAAAATGATAATATTATTGGAGTTAGAAAAAGATAATTTTGATTATCTGTTTCCCATGTAAACTGTAATATACGTTATATTATACTAAACTGGAAATCTACATTCAGACACCTTATATACAAAGAATTAGCCTTTCATATTCTACCACAGCTTTCACTCACAAATTTCAGCAAAACTAAACTATGACAAAACTTATAAAAAACTAAAAATTTTACAAAACAAACTGGGCTTGTTAAAATAAATAATTGCCATTTTTCTGTTCATAAATTACAAAAACTTACCTTTTAGACAAAATACCCTCCAGATCGATTCCTTCATGGAGCTTAATTAAAGAGAGGCCGAGCTGGAGTTGGGATCCTTCTGTCACTGCTTTGGATTTCAAGCAAGCTGGGTAAGACACGCTATTAGTGTCTGAGCATACTTTACGATGATACAGGTGGAATAAACTTGGATCTGGAGCACGGATTACCTGTAAATTATGTATATAAGTTAATAAGGATTTATCAGGGATTTTCACAATTTTAGTAGCACATTACTTACCAAAATATAAGCTATTAACTTATTAGATACACAAGTGATATTTAGGAAAAAATGCAAAATATGACATTTGGGTATTTTAATTTAAGAACATTTATCATATGTACATAAAAGTAATTTTAATATTCAGTATTTATATACTGAGTGTGTG
>NC_051409.1:24679931-24680009 GCF_015228065.2 Penaeus monodon | reverse complement strand
GCATACAGGATGGTGGAACTTTATCTATGGAAGGAAATTCAATACAAAGTAAATCTTCTATAAATGTCGTATGTAAAA
>NC_051409.1:24678305-24679636 GCF_015228065.2 Penaeus monodon | reverse complement strand
GTTACCGAACGATATCATATCACAATTTACTAACCTTAACATCTTTCATTTTGAGGAACTTTTCATAAAGGGCGACATCTTCTCCTCCCCAGCTGCGTATATCTGGGAAACCTCCAGATATTTCATAATCTGAGCGATACATACAGGCCATCCCGAACCCAAATGTACGCCAGAACCCTGACTGTACCTCTACAACCAACTGTTCACTTATGGGAGGTATACTCTTGTCAAAGAGTGGATATACCAACTTAGGGTTGTAGAGTGAGAACACAACAGGATAGTAAACCTGTAGAAATGAAATTTGAAAATATTTAAGCAAGGGTTTGATAACAAGATAATCATGCTAATCTATTAGTGTCTTTACATTGGGTAATAGTGCAATGAACTTTAACTAATGCAGCTGTGAATTTGACATAAGGCACTGATAGGTGTCCCAAGGTGGCATTGACATGATTTACTAATACATCATTTCTTCTGTTTATCTCTTTAAGGCAAACAAACCCCTCTCAGCTCCAAGTCTGTCCATAGGTTATATCAATCTTCTCTAGAGCCACTGTATGTAAAGTATACTTAATCTTTTGAAGATTATATTGACACCCACCTTAATAGCAGAATATTGTACTATGTAAAAAGAGAGAGAGATGGAGGGGACTACATGAATACTGTAGTGTTCAAAATATTTTTGAATAAAATCCTTGCAGCCAAAGAGACAACTATGTATTTCCAGAGCAAATCAACAATATCCCAATGAGGTCATGCCTGTTATATCTTCCATGCAATCTTACCTGATATCCTTTCCTTGTATTGCTTCTGCAGCGGGTGAAGAAATCATAGTGCATGAGGACATCAACATCACAGAAAAACAAAAGCTCTCCTGTGTCCTTCATTGCTGTGTTTTGGGCTCCAATATGCAAGCCATGACCCCGTGAAAACTCCTTTTCATCCACAGGGATGAAAGACCACTTGAAATCTGGTAAGCCCTCAAGTCTCTTTGTGGTGAAGTTCCGTACTTCAGAAATGTATGAATCACTGAAGTAGACGACGGTCAGGGAGAGGTTGGGGTCATGTGGCACAACATTCCTCACTAAATGGTCCAAGAAAGTAGTATACTTGGATACATGTCCCTTTAAGGGCACAATAATGTTCACTTGCTGGAGGAAAATAAAAAAAGAAAGGAAAATACATTACAATCAGTGGCAAAATAAGGAAGTGTTAATTCTATAAAATGAAACACAACCAAAGCAAGACACAAATTTCTATAAAAACAAAGAATTACAACTGCTTGGGGCAGCCACTTTACATCTATGAACTGTTGCTTACTCATTGAAAGA
>NC_051409.1:24677590-24678280 GCF_015228065.2 Penaeus monodon | reverse complement strand
AGAATATGCAGTAATGTGTATCAATTATTGGAATATCAGGGTATATAAAGTACTGTAACTGCTCCCCCACCGGCTCCGAGATGATCAGGAACACCCACATAAATCCACATCAATACATCTATATCAAGTGCATATGTAAGGTGCAGTGTATGGTAAATCCATTTAAGACAGTAACATGTTCTCATCACATGGCCATCTCCTGTTGTAAGGTGCACAGGAACCCTGGTAAGATCAAGAAGGCAGAGCCAAAGAACAAGAAAAATGGATCCCATAGCACCTTGCTTACTGTTACCCATTTTGCCTCTACATGCAAGGACAAGCTGAAGATTCCTTAGGAAGACAGAAGTGAGGAGCTGGGTTACTCCATGAGGTTATTTCTGGGAGCGATGTAGAGGTAAGTGTGCTATTACTTAAATCCTGCATGAGATCACTGACATCTGATTAGTTCTTACTCTCTGACACTAGAAAGTGTGCAGTGTGGCCACCGCTACACTGCATGTGATACGCGGTGATGTAGCGTTATGCGACAAGCAGCGGGGTGCTAGCATTGCAGCAATGCCACGACCGGCCAAACTGGAGACGCTAGCGTCGTGTGCAGGACAGACATATTCCTAGTAAATGTTCTCGCAAAAGCATGTTTTATAAAAATTCTCTTCTGAAGTAGCGAGAAAAATTACATATTTTAGTAAA
>NC_051409.1:24676791-24677528 GCF_015228065.2 Penaeus monodon | reverse complement strand
TAAAGTTTATCAGTTGAGGCCATGCTGCTTAGGCCACTAGGCTAAATTTGAGAAGGACAAGGTATTGTTCACTCTCTGGTGGCCTTAGAGAATCTGAACTTTTCTCTTTAGCTTCAAGGCATGACAGCTGCTCTATCACCCCTATGGTCCTTGGCCAATGCCTCCTATTAGCTGGCCTGTAGGTTCCCCCAGCTATGTGGATTAGGTTCTGGGTCCAGCCCTGTTTGAGAGTTTACCATAGTGGATCGACCTTCTACAGGTAGACCTCTTTGCCTCCTCCAACAACAATGTTAACTGGTTGCTACTACAGACAGATGTGATGCCAAGCAGCGGTCTGGATGCCCACACAGTTCTTGTTCTTTTCTCCTCTAACAACTATCATTTTGTGGGTGATTTTGCTGTTCATGTCCCTCAGGGCCTGGCACAGTGTTATCCTTACCTGCTACAAGGGGCTTCTACTCATCACTTTATGAGATCTCAGGTTTTCTATACTGGTTACTAAATACCTCCCTAGGTGACTATCACAGTGCCATGCAGAGGCATTATCATTTAGCAGAGGTTCTGGAGGTTCTTGCAGACTTCATGGACAGCTCAGATTACGCCCAACATGGTCCTGCTTTTTGCCTTAAGACTATTCCATGATCATCTATTGCATCAGTCTCATCCCACCAGGCAGTGGTCATGGACCTTGAAAGTTTTTTTTACCTTCGTATTTTTTCTGAGTATTCTGAAAACGT
>NC_051409.1:24675274-24675783 GCF_015228065.2 Penaeus monodon | reverse complement strand
CCCCTCATAATAATCACGAAGTTTGATATCCAAGAATCCTAATGAAACGAGGCAAGCAAAGGCAGCGGGGCCCGTGCCAATACGAGGTCATCCAGAATCAATAGTTGTCAGTTTATGGGGCGATTACAAGACACCACCTGAGTGTGCGCGTGTGTTTATTTACTTGATTTATTGACGTGGGAAAAGTAATGGTTGAACGGTAAGTAATTAGGGACACGTGGTGCATAACGAAACCGTGACCTTTCTGCGTGACATAATGACTTGTGACCGAAGTAGGCAGGGCCATTTGGGAAGGTCAACATAGTTCGTTGTTCCTCGGGTGACATTACGCAAGGCCAGCTGGGTTATGATGATTACGCTCCTGAAAACAACCGTTGAATTTCATTACTTTACTTTTGGCCTCATGGATGTAGCAGTCGAGTCTGTCTTTAAGGAATCGATAAGTATTTTTCATACCTGCTGAGTACTTGAAAAATAACGCCAGGATAATAACGATACTTGAAATATTT
>NC_051409.1:24674308-24674843 GCF_015228065.2 Penaeus monodon | reverse complement strand
TCACACACACTAGCCTAAAGTACTCCACTTGTATACTGCAGCATAGAATTCACTAAAACGATTGCATGTGCAACATATCACAATCCTAATACAGAAGTAAACTTTATGAAATAATATCAAATGATTTTCATACAGTTCTATGCACATTATACCTTCCTTTTATTTATTAATCGAGCAAATCTCTTTTTTAACCGAAGCGACCGCATTCAGAGAGAAAGCGTTATGAAAATCCACATCTGTCCGACAGCAACTTCACTCTCATCCACGTTATAATCTTCCATCCATGCGGCCCCTCACTCACTCCTCCTCACCGCGTGCTGGTCGACGGCGAAGGCGTTGATGACCTTCGGGGCTTCCAGCTTCTGGTACAACGTGATCCTGCTGCTGACTCCGGCTGAAGAATCCTCGAAGTACAGGTCGAACTCAGCGCCGGAGGGAAGCCAACGGTACCTGTGAGGAGGAGGATCATGCTGACCGAGTAGGACTGATGATGATTGTGGTGGAGGTGGTGGTGATGGGGATGATTGTGGATTGT
>NC_051409.1:24673972-24674057 GCF_015228065.2 Penaeus monodon | reverse complement strand
TTGATGATAATGAAAAAAATACTCCCAGAGCTCTATTTCCAATATGAATCAAAATATCTTATACATCAGGGCACTATGTGAAAAA
>NC_051409.1:24673818-24673933 GCF_015228065.2 Penaeus monodon | reverse complement strand
AAAATAGTCTTTCTGCTACTCGTCACATTAGTTTCAACACAAACAGCCGCATAAACTAGAGAACGGATAGCACTGGAATGAACTCGGCTGACATCTCCCTTTACAAACCGTAAAG
>NC_051409.1:24672401-24673712 GCF_015228065.2 Penaeus monodon | reverse complement strand
ACAGAAAGGCACATACAAAGGCAGACCAACCTGCCGTTGACGAAGGCGGCCTGTGGGTGGACCTGGCGGAGGTGCTGCGTCGCCGCCTCCTTCACGGGCTGCAGGAGCTCGAGCTCGTGGCGCGAGAGTGCGCGGCCGGTCACGCCCTCCGTCTGGTAGCTCTGCGAGGAGTCGAAGTAGCGGAAGGGGAGGCTCTCGCTCCTGGAGGAGGAGGGGGGTGGTGAGTGCAATGAGTAAAAGGAAAGGGAAACAGAAGGAATATAGGGAGTGAATAAATGCAAAAGGGGGAGCAGCGGGAAGAACATGAGTATATAGAGGCACCCTAGAAGACAGAACAGGTGAAGAGGGAAGGGGATAAAGCAGTTAAATATTTACTAATAATTTAAGAATTACACCATTTTTAAAAAGAAATACTTTACACTTGCTTCATCGTTAATGCCTCTGTAACCAGAAGGGGTTGACAATAATAATAATATCAATTATAAAACGTGAATACATCAGCATTACTGAAAATACGCAGATGCAATACGTCAACAAATAATCACCGAAATAATACGAAAAAGCACTCACAGAGTCTCAGACGGCCGAGGAAAGTTTACGAACGCGCGCTTCTCCGGGACTGTCTCAGCCTCCACAGGAACCTGTTCTGTGATCGGCACTTCCGTTGCGCTCTTCCCTGCATTGGAAACGAGGGTGAGTCACAGAAGAGATGTCGGGTTATTTGAGGGTGTCACAGAAAAAAAGGTTGGGCTGTTATAGGGTGAGTCTCAGAGGAGAGTTGGGTTGTTAAAGGGTGAGTCACAGAACAGAGGCTGAGTTGTTAAAGGGTGAGTCATAAAAGAGAGTTGAAGTGCAAACAAGGTTAGTCACAGAAGAGAGTTGGGTTATCTAAGGGTGAGTCACAGAAGAGAGTTGGGTTGTACAAGGATGCGTCACAGAATATTGGTTGCGTTATTTGAAGCTGAGTCACAGAGGAGAGGTTGAGTCGTTAAAGGGTGAGTCACAGAAGATTGGTTACGTTGTTTGAGGCTGAATCTCAGAGGAGAGGTTGGGTTGTTAATAGCTGAGTTACAGAAATACGTTGAACTGCTTGAGAATGAATCACAGAAGACAGGTTATGTTCTTTGAGGGTGAGTCACAGAAAAGAGACTGGGTTGTTTGAAAGTGAGTCACAAAACAAATGCTGGGTTATTAAAGGGTCACAGAAGACAGGATAAGCTGTTAGTAGTGGTTCACATCCTCCTTTACAAACAGCAACACCTGTTGAATTCGGAGTGTGGTGAACCAACATAAGGCAATTTACTCCCAGTG
>NC_051409.1:24671167-24672184 GCF_015228065.2 Penaeus monodon | reverse complement strand
ATGTAACGCTTGTTTGGGTATGTACTACTTATGCATTAATCTTTAGTTCATATACTCTATTGTATAGTTGTAACAGCTGCTATTGTACGCATCGCACACGTACAGATCAGCCTAACTGCGGATGTATTCTACCCGCCACCGACGCCAGGGTCACGCGAGGATGCGCACTACAAACGGAGGGGCTCCTCTTGCGGGCTTGTCACTAACCTTCTTCTTCTCAGAAAATTATGCAAAGCCATTTTCGAGTTCTTCACTCATCCCGGCCCTCTATTCACTTGGAATGTTAGCTCATCCGTGCCTTAGATTTTGAATAAAATCCATCACCTGCGAGCGACAATTTAGACAGCCCCTGAGATGGCCTCAGATTCTGGTAGTCGCCACACTGACCCTGTGCTCACAAGATTTACTACAATAAACTTTGAAACCACGATGACTCTCTGGCCGTTCTCCCCCACCACCTACGGTGATGTTGTTGTGCTTCCCAGACTTCTTGCTGAGACGAAAAAACGCCCTTAGGACGACACACGTGGATGCTGACCCATGCAAACTACGCAGCTACTCTGACGACTGCATATGCTCGCATTCGTGGCTTGTGTCGTGGCGTGACACTCCGATGCGGCTGTTCTGCCAAATTGCTCAAATTCTAAATTGTGTGCCAGCCCCCATCGAGTCGTCCCAGGGGTAGTCTGACCAATGCTGCTGAACTACAATTCACTCTGCTCTGAACAAATGCTGCTGTTGTATCCATCCCTCTTGCAACCACACGCCAGCGACGCTATGCACGCATCCAGAGAACCACTAACTGGGCCACGGACCAACAGGGACACAGTCCAGCCTAATACTCCTATTACATGTTGAAGCGCATCATCCATGCTGCAACCAAGCAGAAAGCCGCACCATTCCGCTGACCAGAAGCGTCATACAAGATCGTGATAGTGATGGACAATAACCAAATGGATCATAATGAAATAAAAGTTTGAAGAACTTTGCTCTAGCAGGGCTTATTTTCTCGGGCCC
>NC_051409.1:24670966-24671063 GCF_015228065.2 Penaeus monodon | reverse complement strand
GGGGGGGGGGAAGAGAGTATAATGACCAGTTCTCGTGATCTCTCTCGTCTAGCATACCAGAAAAGTTTCCAGTCTTCCATTAATTCAACACACTACA
>NC_051409.1:24669873-24670288 GCF_015228065.2 Penaeus monodon | reverse complement strand
TAGAGAGAGTCTGAGTACACTGCGAAGTGTTAACGGAAGAGCCCAAGGCATCACCCACTTGGCCACGTGCCAACGGCGGCGTAGACGATGCAGAAGGAGGCGAGCAGCGCCACGCCGCAGCAGGGTCCCTTCTTCATCTTGGCGACCATCATGGCGGTTCGGAACGACTTCGGGTACGACCAGACCTGGCGGCGAGGATCAGTGGTGAAGCCTCATAGTGACGTCAGCGAGAGGGAGCTCCTCACGGCTTCTATATCCTGCCTGTCATTTCCTGGCGAGAAAAAGCGAAAAAAAATTAGTCGCGTTTCTGTAAAAACGGATGTGTGCCACCCTACAGTCACACAAGACAGGCATAAAAATAAATTCAAAGTAATATATTACATTCAATGGATTCTGATCAGGTTTTCCCTTTATT
>NC_051409.1:24669597-24669809 GCF_015228065.2 Penaeus monodon | reverse complement strand
TTGACAATCGTACGCACGATGAAACATTGTGAATCGTCTCCATTAACTTAAATTGAAAATACACATCAAAATATAAATTATAATGTAGAAGATACATGTTTTGTTCCCCAGAGCTCAGGCAATATGTTAAAATGATCATGGCTGGGATTAATTGCTTTAACCGGTATCAAGTCGACTTCTGGGAGGTACTATATGAACAAACACACTGATAA
>NC_051409.1:24668877-24669573 GCF_015228065.2 Penaeus monodon | reverse complement strand
CGCACGTAACAGACTCGTTACCGCCACTTACACATCTAAAGGAAACATAAACCAGGAGATACGCCCGCTGTACATACATCACGAAGTTGCACGTGGGCGACGTAAAGGCTTCTACAAGTCACAGTGACAGGAATTTAATAAACCCTTTACAGACGTGGAATGATGACACCGAAAGGAGAGAATGGAACTAAAATCGAAGTTACGATCTATTCATTTATACGTTGGTGTCCCTCGCAAGTAAGCCAAAAGGGGCACTGTAACCTGGCTAAGATATGAAGCTGAGTGAAGAGACTAAAAGACTAAGGGACTGTCGGATTACGGGGACTGAATCCTTTGCTAAAATGACAGCTGCTTAAATATCCGTTTGATTTAAGCTACTGAATAATGCTCACGCATATTTTGAAATATTCATTCACACTTCTCAAGTAAGTCAAGGTTGCCAAAGAGCACGACAGGCAGTGGCCCTGAGATCGTCATCAATCATTAGCATGACAGACACGAAGCATCAAAGGCAAAGAGTTTATCTGGCAGAGTTATTAGGTGGAATCTTTGGGATTTGCCATGCTGAGACCAGAGTTTTTGTACGATACTCAATGAAATGTTACTAAACAAAAGGACATGGAACACACTGATCTTCAGCATGGGTGTCCACGTAGGTTCTTCTGCGCATGGCTTTCATTAGGTTCCCGAGGCCTT
>NC_051409.1:24668268-24668604 GCF_015228065.2 Penaeus monodon | reverse complement strand
AGAGTGACGGTAAGTCACCAGGAGGCAATCTGGGCCAGATGATCCAGCCAGCCACTGCAGTCTTACATGCAACTTGACATAGAGATGACGGGGAAAAAATCATCTTGTAAAAATAAGACTTAATACATTACTGTAGTGTGTTTTATTCTGCCGCAATCGATTCATATAAAAGAAGAGAAAATGTAACGCAAAACGCATGTAAATAATGTCACTGTAAATGCAACCTCATACAAGCAACAATTGCAGTCTCCGCCACTTCCAGCTTCACCACTCAACGTTGCCAATTTCCGTTTTCGACTCTCGTAGCAGATACACATGTCCCCTTCGTATTGGAAA
>NC_051409.1:24667711-24667932 GCF_015228065.2 Penaeus monodon | reverse complement strand
GCTGAGGCGAAAAGCAGCGGCGAACGTCGCGGCCCCAAAGGCGTCTGATCGAAGACTCGCGCCGCTTAAAGATGACAGACACGAAGCATCAAAGGCACAGAGTTTATCTGGCGGAGTTATTAGGTGGAACGTCTTTGGGATTTGCTTTAAGGAGCTGCTTTCACGGTAGACTTTCTGAAAGGATATTTTTGTCACCAAGTACACAAACGCATGCACATACG
>NC_051409.1:24667443-24667669 GCF_015228065.2 Penaeus monodon | reverse complement strand
GAAACAAACATGGATTCATTAGATAATAAGATAAATCAAAATATTTCCATGAATATTCGAGCTACCGAACACAAGTTTGTCCCCTCGGCTGTGTTGTGGTCGTCCGCAGAGTCGTACATGTTGCAGCCTCCAAGCGAACTCGATCCGTCGATCCGCGGGGCCGAAAGTCTGGCGTCGCGCGCGTTGGCCGCCGCCGGTGGATGCGACATGCTCTGCCTTAACGGAA
>NC_051409.1:24665780-24665861 GCF_015228065.2 Penaeus monodon | reverse complement strand
AAGGCCTCGGGAACCTAATGAAAGCCATGCGCAGAAGAGCCTACGTGGACACCCATGCTGAAGATCAGTGTGTTCCATGTC
>NC_051409.1:24662533-24663250 GCF_015228065.2 Penaeus monodon | reverse complement strand
TACTGCCGCATTAGGGCTGATTCGAGCTCGCACCCAAGGCGGTTCAGGGTCGGTTCAGTCCATGGCGGCAAGGATTGTAACCCCGGGCCATCGGGAGTTTGGTACCTTGGCGTCGTCAAAAAGGTTGCGTTTTTAATCAATTTATATTAATATTTGGGGGCCACACCCCAAACTTTTATCCAATCAAATCTAAACGCAAAATGACCATAGGGGGAAAACAGGTAATTTCCGTGAATATGATCAGAATTTTGCTTTGCATTAAATTGATCAGAATAAGGTCCCGCTCAGCACAAGCTCAAGGCCGGCCTGAAAATGTCCCCCCCAAAGTCAGTCAGAGTGCGGGCCCCCCCTGATTCTTCCCATGCGCGGCTGTTTAGGGAATTTTCCCCCCAGAGGAAACTTATTATCGTTTCTTTTACTGTGTGGATTTTTTAAAAATTTTTAAAAGCCCGTTCCTAATTTTCTAAAGAGCGCCTCGTCAGTGTACATGAGTTAACCTCATACCTGACCCGCAGAATACGTAAGCTTTGAGCAGGTATCATAAATTTCGCTAGTGAAAGTAAGCTCCCAGAAAGGCGCTGAACGCTCGGATGAGCGTGAGCCAACCGAGCTCATGAACTTGCGGTCCAGGTGCAACGTCCGGGGACAAACTCAAGGTGCAACGAAGGAACAATGCATTCGGGGAGGTTTGTGCAACCCAGCAGAATCCTCGCCTTC
>NC_051409.1:24661670-24662055 GCF_015228065.2 Penaeus monodon | reverse complement strand
AGGCCATCTGCCGACGGATCTTCACATTTCTTTGCCTCCCCCTTTTCACATACTCACACAAAAAATAAAGGCGTAAATAAATTTAAGCTTGACCTGCAGTTTTGCAATCTGCTATGATATTAACTTTTGATATTTTTCTGATGACGTCTGCTTTCCCCTTGAGGAGCCGATGTCGCAACACTGTACATACAGCGGCTTCCTCCTTCGATGATGCAACCAAGGTAAAAGAAGTTGGTGTTGAAATTCTAAGTGCTGGTGTTCAACGCAGATATCGGTGATTAAAATAAAACTGCACCTTTATTGTTTGAGAATGAATCTACGTACTGGGTATCGCCTTGATTAGTATTCAGGATACCCGAATTATTACCCAATGATGCACTCTTAA
>NC_051409.1:24661084-24661253 GCF_015228065.2 Penaeus monodon | reverse complement strand
ACACTCAAGTTTGGATGCGCCATATTATAATACAGGTTTGAATATTTTTCCAGCTCTAAACGTCGCATGCATTGTTTTGCAGAAGGAAATATGTTGCAAACTTCCCGGAGGACACTGACACAAGCACAAGAACTTCGGTTCAGTGACAACCACTACCAGAAAGCATAAA
>NC_051409.1:24659380-24660422 GCF_015228065.2 Penaeus monodon | reverse complement strand
GCACAATAGAACCTGTCGCACCAAGGCCATTTACGGGCCATAAATATTGAGCGTATGCTTATGAGGCGGAGTTACATAACCGTTGCTGAGACACTCTGGGCGTGCGGGCGTACGGGGCAAAGGGACACTGGTAACGCTGGCGGCTTAGTTTTGAGTCCGTGCATGCATCGTGGACCAACATCTTTATGCAGCAACATCACGGGGCCCACTGGCTAACCTTGGGATAGGCGCCGCAGCTCAACAGATGATTCCGGAGATGCAGAGGGATTAAGTAGAAGATGCTTCACAGTCTCGGGGATCAAGAAAGGAGGGAATTAGTTAACTTCCAGATTCAAGTTGTATTGCGGCAAGAAAATGCAAATTCTGAGCAGAGGATGTGAAGAGAGTTTACCTGGAGAATGTCAGCACTCGAAACATGCATTACCGTTTGTCTGGCTGGTGTCTGGTTGCCATAACAATACGTGCTGTTATCCTACTTGCTTCATTTTGTTTTCCAATCTCGAGAGATGTTTTTCTTTTCCAAACACTCGATTAAATTCAGCACGTGTTATCAAGTCCTAACAACTGAAACATATTTACCAGCGAAAGCTTATCTGTGTCCGCCCCATGTATATGGACTCAATTAGCGAAAAGTATAATCTAATTCCACTGTGCGCGTGTGTAATTCGACTCAGCACACTGGACAACCCAGGAATATTCAGGGTCAGAGATACCCACTCTTGGCACAGAGCCTTCTCGCTTCAGCCACTCCACTGGCTCCCCCAGCTCCTTATCGGCAAAATCTAAAAATCCTAACGTGAAAGAGTGAATATTTACACCAGAAGCTCATGAAGCGATGCTGAATGCACGAAATAAAATTTTAGTGAAACTCAATTTCTTCAAACGATAAGCGCTTCAAGCTTCGAACAAAGAAATCTCACACAGTTCCTACTGATTCACACAGGGCCTACTTGTGCTACTCATTACACACACAAACACTATGATTCAATAGATATTTAGTATGTAATTTCGCTGTATGGGGCATAAGAAAAAAAATATATGC
>NC_051409.1:24658649-24658771 GCF_015228065.2 Penaeus monodon | reverse complement strand
GACATCACACGCAGCGGGTATAATATATGCAAATATATATATAATGAATATAGTATATATATACATACAATTTGTGTATGTAAGTATAAATATTAATAGTATGTATAGTATATTATTATTTG
>NC_051409.1:24658530-24658601 GCF_015228065.2 Penaeus monodon | reverse complement strand
GCACTAATGAAATCTAAACTAGTATAATTATTAATTTATATATATTTATTGTATTGATGGTTATTACATTA
>NC_051409.1:24658240-24658487 GCF_015228065.2 Penaeus monodon | reverse complement strand
ATTATTAATTGATTATTATAATTATACTGAATATATATAAATAATTATATGCAGTTTATGTGTGGTATCCGTCGCGCGTGGCGTTTATATATGTATATTATATATTTGTACTTTTTTGTTATGAAATAATGTATATATCATTACGTAATACAATTATTGTATATATACAATATATTCATAACACATATTATCTAAATCATATATATTATATATATATTATATTATTATATAAATTCCATAAAGGATA
>NC_051409.1:24657561-24658198 GCF_015228065.2 Penaeus monodon | reverse complement strand
ATTAATATATATAAATAAATATTGAAAAACATCGTCTTAGTTCATGATCTGAATAGTGGGAATTACTGATAACTTAACAAGTATACACCTAAGGATACTGACTGACTAGATCTGTTATAAAAATATGACCTGATCATGTGACGTGGGATTTATGGTAACCTCAGCACAGTGACCAAGGGCTGCTGCTGCGGAAGCCATGCAGCAGAGGTTTTCCTTGCAACAATTATTTGTCTGATATAGTTTTGCGATGTGCTATCACAATTCCTAAACTGTACAGGCTTATCTTGCAAATGCAAATAATAAAAATAGAAGCTATTCAGTCTCTTGTTTATAATTATACCCGTGTAAATCGATGTATTTTTTCACATGAAACCATAAAATATACATAAAGATATAAACAAACATAAACACAGATTTATCCATACACCCATCGAACAAAATCGAGAATAACTGTTTACTTAATAAAGTTTTCTTCTAGTTCGTTATCGGGGAACAAAGCGTCCGGGAGGCAATGACAAGGAAAAATGCGTATGAGGTTGATAAGACTACCGGGAAATTTAACATCCGCTCATTATGTCCCTGCTCTCGAGAAGACCTTGCGCAACTTTTTGCTGTTTAGCAGAATGTATGTAGCAGT
>NC_051409.1:24656840-24657415 GCF_015228065.2 Penaeus monodon | reverse complement strand
CAGCCCTTACTCTAATAGTGTTGTAAGATTTGGGCTCACAGGAAATCCTGAGTAAAAGAAATTAGGCCTAACAGTGGCTAACTGTGAACCAAAATCACCTTGCAGAGGACAATATTGCATGGTGAATGTTACGGGAAGCTGCATAACATTCCAAGTTACGGATTTAATACAGATAGTTCAAGGCAAAGGCAAGGTAGGTCTCTCCAGGGTTGCAAAAGACGTACTAATATAGTTATTATATGACATTGACTTGCCCCATATGGCACCGAAAAACATTAGTGATAATTCCTGGACACGCAGGGGAAACAGCGAAAATAAGAATGTTTAATTGTCCTACTGACTGGTAAAATGTGTGCAATATTCTATATTCAGAGGTCTTTCATGTTCGGCGCGCTTTTGGATTGAAAAGAAGTGCCAATATACCATTGAGAATGCTACAGGACAGTGCTGGTGCGACTAGTCTGATCAGTAATAATAATAAAATTTGAATATATCCGATGACCTGTCGTTAGGACGCAGATTCGGAGGGGGTGATGACGTAAAGGTCCGGACCCAGGAAATGCAACAACTACATG
>NC_051409.1:24655759-24656258 GCF_015228065.2 Penaeus monodon | reverse complement strand
TCAGAGCAGTGGCATCAAAGAGGAATGCAAACTCACCACATTACATTGGCGGCAGACTAATGGGATACACTTCCTACCCATCATTTCATTTGGTATCAGCAAGTGGGATAAACTCAATACATTCATTACAACATCTCAACTAAAGTCACACACCACGTGTTAACGAAGCACTCCGCGGACTTCTCCCGGATGATCGATCGTAGAAGCATTTGGTGGCCGAAAGTGATCGTACCTTTACCCTCCCAGAACAAGAATCAGCAAAATTAGCAAGACACACAAAACAGTTTGAAGCTGAACTAGGCGAGTCTTCCTGCACCTGCAGTGTCTCCTCACAACAACAGGCTTATTGTCCTACCAATTGCAAGTTCTCCGTCGTCACGCCATTCCCGGAAAAAAACCCACTCCACCCTATTTTCGCATTTACTCGACCGTCTTTGGCTATTCAAAATTAAATAACTTCTTACTACAGGCTAATTACCAATATTTTCCTCATTCCTGC
>NC_051409.1:24655510-24655695 GCF_015228065.2 Penaeus monodon | reverse complement strand
TGACATCACGTTTTAGGATAAATTTTGTCATATCGATAACTAACACAAGAATATCGTTTTACTTCAACCCAAGGCCAAGGAAAAACTAACTCAGATTAGTTACACATAGGCCTATATTGCCAAAAGGCGCTTAACGAGCAGCTTAGTAAAAACAAGAATATTTTCAATAAATATCTTAAGAAATT
>NC_051409.1:24653765-24654395 GCF_015228065.2 Penaeus monodon | reverse complement strand
GTGCGTGTTGCAATAATTCACGAAAGTAGCCTGTGAAAATATAAGTTGAGGCTTAAACATTATACTAATGCTACATCCCTCATTCTGATGTCACTAATCACACAGCAAATCACTCTAGAAAACCGAAGTTGTATAGCAGAAGCCTAAGTTGTGGCAATAGTTACTATGCTTATAACGTAGTCATAAAAAATAACAAATAATTAAATTCTGTACTCACCAATTTAAAGAGAAGGGACGATTTCTAATTTGTAGTTCAGTGTCGTCTATTGCAATGATGATACATCCGCAGGCCACGGTAACAATCAGTCACATAGCAACAGTCCAGTTTCAGTCTAACGAAAACGGGGAACACAACACGATATAAACACGTGCGCATGATATGACTAAAAAAAAAAGATGAATACACGAAATACACGTATATGGATTGGAAGAAAAGTGCAAGAAAATTTTCCTTTTTCAGATTATCTTCATAATTGCTTGATCTTGTATTATCATTTTTCCTTTATCGTTCCGCCTCATTGTTTTATTACATTTATTACTAGTTTAGAGCACTGAATTGAGAGAGAGACATGGAAGAGAAGGACCTTGAACACCACGCTGTCCCAGCGCAGGGGAGAATTATAAGATAAC
>NC_051409.1:24653261-24653489 GCF_015228065.2 Penaeus monodon | reverse complement strand
CAAAACAATCAGAAAAAGGCAAGACGGTTTTATGGCGATGCTAGGTTAGATATAAAAATGAAATAACATCAATCATATAACTATGATCAGTCACACATATCGAACCCGAAATCATCAGCAATTTACCGATACGATAAGTAGAAAACACACCACCACAAATAAACTTCTTTCCCTGATGCCTGTGCACAGCATCCACTATGTAAACACTGAGGATGTAAAATGCCTAGC
>NC_051409.1:24652545-24653238 GCF_015228065.2 Penaeus monodon | reverse complement strand
CGTGCGATTATTTACAAATATCAATCATTATATTTCTCTCCTTTTCTTTAATCACAGAACTGAAATCTCGGAACCCATGCTCCATCCCTCTCTGCGTCTCCCAGCTCTTTCCCCTTTCCGCGCTCCTCTTGTTCGGCGGAGATCAATACGGGGGCCCAAGTTGAACGGCATCGTCAGTCAACCTCCCGGGGACGTTCTTGCCTCCCCCCTGCCCTCGCCAGGGTTCTGGGAGCATTCGTACAAGCCCTCCTTCAAGCCCTCGCTGGCTGGGGGCCGGCGCGCGCTCACCGCGTCCTTCCGTCACAAGATCGAGACAGCGACTGGCTGGCAGCGTCGGGCCGGCAGCCGGCGTCTCTCCCCGGGTACCCGCTGGAGGGGAGGGGAAAGGAAGAGGGGAAGAGGAAAACGTGCATAGTTGGCGAACAAATATAGTGAAGCAAAAGCAAAGGGTAGGAAAAAGTTACCCCTTTCAACTAATCTTGCCTGGAATCCTGCAGCAACGGCCCCCCCCCTTTGCAACCGTCCTCCCTTGTCCTCTCCCTCATCCCTCCGCAACCCACTAACCGCGAGCCCACCACCTCAGACGACGTGAAAAAAGATAGAGCACAATGTGAACGAAGGGCGAGGAGAGAACTGGCCAGTATTGCAGAAATTCAGGTGAGTTAGTTAAATCCATCTGAAAATTTATAGGGC
>NC_051409.1:24651375-24652115 GCF_015228065.2 Penaeus monodon | reverse complement strand
GTCTACCCAGTTTTGCAGCCCCTACCAAAACGACCTGGCCTATCTCCTCATGCACCAATCATAAGCTCAGCAATGAAGTGTATTCGTTTCCGCTCGTTGCACCGCCCTGCCTATTCAGTGTCCCTTTCCTTCCTCTCGACATGCCCCTTGAAGTGCGCGTTGCCTCCTCCCCATTGCATAGCTTTCCGTTCCCTTTATCCTCTCTGGTGAACTCGCGCCGGGCTTCGTTGGCCTCTCCCGCTTACCCCCCTGTCGGATCCCCTTTAAGTCCAGATGTAGGATTCGAACCCCTATTCGCGCGGTGTAGATAGATTGGTCTGGCTGAGTTAGCTTAACTGTATCGGATATATGAGTTATTTTCACCATGCAATATCTCAGATCTGTTAAATCTTTTCGTCCCAATATATCATACGGGCCGAGATTTACCTAAGAGGTGATAAACGCTAACACAGATTTATTAAATTGTATGGATTTATCTTCAGCATTTCAATGTATCAGTGAATCATTCCATAAGTAGCATCGTCGCGATATGATGCTCTGCCGATATTGTCAGCCTTGTTAGACGTTGTACGAACCGGTAACTGACATGTGAAGGCGCCATGTCTACAAAATGTACATATTCGGACGTCTTTCCCTTAATCACATAGTTGCAGTCGACTTGGTATAATAACAGAGTCTGTTGTTGGATTCTTGCGCCACCCCTCCGCCGCCTCCTTGTTGTGTAAGAAGAGATACGATAA
>NC_051409.1:24639176-24640397 GCF_015228065.2 Penaeus monodon | reverse complement strand
CAAACCAGTCTGGTTTGTAAAGTGGTTTGAAGCTCACATTTTGTCACTGGTTAGCTATCCTTGCATGTACACATCATTACCATTTATTATTATTTGAGTGAAAACAATGATAAAGATTAACCAAAGGTATTAATTAAACACGACAAAATTTTATTCATTTTATGTGTAACTTATACATCAGTGGAATGCCAATAGAAATCGATAAAAAACATTCTTAACCTAAAATATGTACATTAACAAGTAATGAAGAATGTAATCAGAGAAAACAATCAGTTGAGTCTGTGTTACCACCTTGTCAATTTGACTGTTAGTTTTCTGTTTATGCTCTATGTCCACATTGCTTAGTTATTGAATTTTTGTCGTCCCATTCGAACATTTTTATGTGTTTTACTTCTAATAGTGTCTGTATAGGTAAATTAAGAGAGAAGATAGAACACTACACACAAAATAGGAGAGAAATTTAGGCGAGGGCGAAAAAGCTCACATGCCCTTCTTGTACTGTATTTCTTCTCCCTCTCTCTCCTGTACACCTTTCTCTCATCTAAGTCTTCAGTAAGTAAGCTTATTTTGTGTAGAGTTGATTTTTCTACCTGTGACATCAGTTGTTCATACTAATTACTACACTTACATGGAGTGAGGTTTCTAAATGTGCATTTCCAGTGTCCCGAAAGAGGATTTAGAAATATATAGCATATGGTCGAATGCCATTTGATCTGCTCATTGATACCTAAAAGTGGTATGAAATAACACTAACGATTAATGGATGATGACAAGAAATGATTGGGTGATTATTGAGTACAATCAGTTAACAAAGATGAAATGAACGTATTTAACTTCCTGCTCTCCTCTGTCTCACCATACCCTACGCTTGCGAGTGTATAGTGCCATATTTCTAGTCACAGAACACCTAACAGTGATGTGATCTACAGTGTGGAACATCAAGAAAACGTGACTACAGTAACACTACAGCCAAAGATTATAATTTTTCTTAACACAATTTTTGTCTTCAAATTATTGGAAAGTATTAACATAAACAAGTCTGGATTTCGTGCAGAGAGAAATAAAAGGAATTAATGAAACTAGACATTACGTAATAATTCAAAATAAGTATCTCCCAACGTTAACAGAAAACGGAATTGGCAGATCTTGTTTGTGTTCAGGATGATGACGATCAGTATGAGGACTGTAAAAAAACGAAATAGTAACCAACACTTCAAGAAT
>NC_051409.1:24638018-24638867 GCF_015228065.2 Penaeus monodon | reverse complement strand
CTACAAGTTTCTGAGGAAATTCTTTTTGTACAACAGAACTGACTATTCGATTCCTCCTGGGATAAAGAGACTGGTCCTCCGGAAATTCCGCAGCTCAACAGAAGAAGAATCAAGGAAATAGGTGAAGAGAAAGAGAAACGGACAGAAGTGAGCGAAAGCAACTGGCAATGTGCAGAATTGGGCTGTTTCAGACGTGACGAAGACTGTCTACTTCCGGTAAGCGAACTGGGCGAAATAATCCTGCTTCCAGCACTTGCACGACCCGGGGATGAGGAACCAGTCGTAGTAGAGCCGTACCTGTGTAAGAGAAGAAGTGCTGAATTTCATGAAGGAACAGAAATCCGTGGCTTTCATAATAATCATCATTCTGTTGAAAGCAATGATAAGGTATATTTAAGGGTATTAAATACGACGAATTTTCCTTTATTTATTTTGTGTAATATAGAAGAAATATATAGCGTTTTAGGTTTTATTATGTTTAGGATTTTAATGCCACTGGCATTAAGACGAACAAGTAACGTTGTAATTCAACATGCACATATGCACAGAAGAACGTGGGTACAGGTATTTCTATATAAATTTTACCTCTGGCACAACGAACATCTGCAAGGCGAGATAGGCCTACCTGGAAACATCCGATTTCGTCCTGGCCGTCGCAGTAGTGGGGCGTGACGGGGCTGGTGGTTCCTGCGACGCCCTGCCGCTGCTGCAGGAAGGGCGTGGGGGGCCCGTCGGAGGACACGGCAGCGCGGCTGGAAGGGGACTCGGGGTTAACCAAGTTCGGGTTAATAATGTTAGTCTATCTATATCAGGGGTTGCTAACCTTTGGGGCTACAGGGTACTTACTGA
>NC_051409.1:24637759-24637844 GCF_015228065.2 Penaeus monodon | reverse complement strand
AGATGACAGTCACTGAACGGGGCCAAGGAAATAATTTCATATTGGTCGAGAGCCACAGAATGAAAAAGATCGGGAACTGCTGTTA
>NC_051409.1:24637486-24637589 GCF_015228065.2 Penaeus monodon | reverse complement strand
AAGGCTTTCAAAAATATTTGCTGCGAACGATTTGCTTCATAAATCTTTCTTCAGATAAAGGAGATTTCAGATTTCAGTTCGTGTTTGCATATATGTAAATATG
>NC_051409.1:24636211-24637231 GCF_015228065.2 Penaeus monodon | reverse complement strand
CTGAAGTTGGGTCGCTTTCCGGTCGCCGTCGGGAACACGACGTCGGGGTAGTAGATCTCGGCCACCAAGAGCGACACCCATCGCGGCGAGGCCAGACACGCGCCAGAAAGGTAATAGCATTTGCCAGACCTACACGAAAGAGAAAAAAGATAATTGAATAGAAAAACAGATAAGATGAAAAGGAAAGAAAAAGAAAGAAAGAAAGAAAAAACCTTAACGACGCTAACCTGGGACATAAAAAAACATTTTTTCAGCATAACGGTTTCTGAGCACTGCTGCATCATGCCTCTTTCTGTAAACACACTGCTGCACTGTTTCGTCATCTCTATGTGATTATACTTCTATTGGTGTAGATTACGATTTATAAACAAAATAGTGGTGTCAGTATATTTGCATTATCGAACTTATTACCTTTGCATTTTCTTCTCGGAATGCAACCGTAGTTTAAATTACAAAACGAACTCCACATCATTATTCTTGTTATTATTCACCCTCATCAATAGCATTCATATTCGTCATAACCTAATATAAACTATCTTAAAATATAGGCTTTAATTTTTTCTTTCCGCGTCAAAGGGTAGGCCTACTTACAAACACTGAGTAACTTCGACCGTCTGTGTGAAGTATCCCTCATAGGGAATCTGCACCACGTAGCGCCACACGCCTTGGTAATTCCTGGCGAAAACGGGTGTGATGTATTCTACGGCGGAAGGACAGGGCGTGAGAGGTTGCATCCCGCCCAGGTTTCCTCCGAGTCCGTTGAGCGAGCTGTCGAAGTCCTCGTCGTAGCGGTCCTGAGCCACGCCTTCGGACGTAGGCTTGCCAGACATAGTGTTGTAAAGGAGGCAGAATCTGAGGGCGAGGAGACCGGGCACGTGACTAAGGGCTTTTTTCATGGGATTAAGGATATGGCACAATTCTTTTGAAAGTGAAAAGCGTAAAAATGTACGTGATGTATTACTAATATAATAAGGCATTTCTCAATCACCTCAGCAAATTACTAATATATAATGATAGTGT
>NC_051409.1:24634820-24636001 GCF_015228065.2 Penaeus monodon | reverse complement strand
CTTAAAATCTAGTCAGTGATCAAAAGTCCCTCCCCTCAGCAGACGTCACTCACAGGCCCCAGTTGTTTTTGCAGAAGGACCTGGCGCCCCTGGCAGAGGCGTCGCCCAGGGATCGGCCTTCCGCCCCGGCCTCCGCCCCGGCCTCCGCCCCGGCCTCCGCTTCCGTCACGATCGCAGGTTCCTTCGCGCCTTCTGTCTCGCTCTCCTGCAGCAGAGCGTCGGCGGGGGGGTCGTCGCCAGCGGAGCGGATGGGGCGCCGGATCACGCGAAACTGGTCTCTGCGGGAGGTGCTCGCAATAAGAGGTCTGCCGTTTATTGTCTATTGTTTATTGTTTTACTGTCCTGTCGCGAATTCAGTGACATCACTGTAAAGATGCTGCTGGTGGTCGTATGCTATTTTCCTGCACTTATCGATTTCTAATCTAGATTTATATCGTCCTATACAGCTGTTTACAGATTACACTTGAGAACGTACCTGAGGGGGACGTTGCGGCTCCTCAGCTTGGCCACTTTGGGCAGCGTCTTGTCCTCCTTAAGGATCGGCAGCGTCTTGCTGAAGAAGTCTAGCGTCATGTTCTTTATCAGGTCGCTGGAAAGAGAAAAAATGAATCACGATTTTATTACACTTTTCTATTGTTATTGCCATAGTTCTTGTTAAATTGTTGTCTATTTCTGTCATCATCACTATTGGTATTCAACACATTTTAATAGGACTCGCGGGCATCCAAAAGGCTAGCGGAACTTGGCGAGCACGAAGGCCGATGGGACTCACAAGGGGTACGAGTGCCCGAGGACCGACTGTCCCATGGGGTTGAGGGGGAGCCGCCCCTCGTTGAGGTCGCCGCACAGGTTGTTGAGGCTCTGCTTAGCCTCCTCGTCTGTCTCCAGGGCTCCTGTGGGTGAGGAGGCCGGATTCATCAGACAATTAACATATAATCTCATAATACAAATAGCCGTCATAATGAACATGATGGATGCAGTTTGCGCGTTATGCCAATACACATTTTTTAATCACATGGCAATCGCTACATGTGACAGGGACACTTGGAAACACATTAAAACGTGATTTTTAGAACGGATCACACAAAAATGAATTCCCAAACACGATTCTATTGCATGAATACCAAATGACAGCTTCATTACCATCCTCAGACATATTAATAAATATATAATCTGGCAAA
>NC_051409.1:24634412-24634509 GCF_015228065.2 Penaeus monodon | reverse complement strand
TCAAGGGCGCGGATGGTTACCATGGCTGTTTAACTTGAGTGTCTGGGATGGTCGTGAGGGTGATCGCTGAAAGGAGGGAACGGTTCTGGAGCTTACC
>NC_051409.1:24632846-24634113 GCF_015228065.2 Penaeus monodon | reverse complement strand
TGCTCGATCGCCCTCAGCAGAGCGGGTGCGAGCGGAAGAGCGGCGGAGTCTCACCGGGACAAGGAATCTTCGACTGCAGGTAAGGAGGCTTCCGGACCTTCGGTGGCGTCTTCCCGGGGGCTTCCTCAAAGGCGTAGTAACCCTCAGGATACTCGGACGCGTCTTGATTCGCAGCCGATGCCACAATGCACAGCGCCGCCGAAACCTGAAGGAGGCGCAGATGACAATATATTTGTGTGACTCTTAGGTTTATTTAAGAAATAGTGTGAGCAGATGGATGCAAATGATATGAAAGTAAATAGGTGTAAGGGAAATGATGAAGGAGGGAAGTAGGAGAGGCGTTGTAAGTCGGAAGGATATTGATGAAATATGGGACATTCTGGTAGGAAGAATAAAAAAAAAAAACACGTATTTAGAAACAAATACAGCCTTAAAAACGTAAACAAACACAAAAATGTTGCCATAAATCAAGAAATAACAAGAAACCTAAAAGTAAATATAAGACCACATAATTCTTAATTCTGATCTGTGCTTCATCTGCAAAACGAAGGAGAAACAAAGGCACTATGAATAAAAAAGGAGCAAAGAGCTGTGCAGGTGACCGGCCCGGAATCGATTATGGCCCCGCGGACTCCAGGCAAAGGATCGGGGGAGGGGGGAGAGGAAGGGTGGAGGGGCACGGGTATGAGAGGGGGAGGGGGATGGGGGAGAGGAAGGGTGAAGGGGCACGGGTATGAGAGGGGGAGGGGGGAGAGGAAGGGTGGAGGGGCACGGGTATGAGAGGGGGAGGGGGGAGAGGAAGGGTGGAGGGGCACGGGTATGAGAGGGGGAGGGGAGGGGGAAAGATTGAGGAAAAAGAGAGGAGAGAGGACAGAAGGAAAAGGAAGGGTAGAAAGGAGGGGAAGGGAGGAGAAAGAAAAGATGGGAAAGATGAAATGAGGGAGGAACGAAGACGAAGTATTATGGAAGGTGAAAACGAATGAATAGCGAATGAAGATGATAAACATGCGGAGTAGGGACACGAGAAAATAAAAGATGAAAGCGATGATCAAGATGATAACAGTAAAGATAATAATCGTAATATTAATGGCAATAAACAAATATTTATATGAATAGTGGACATCAGCGGTAGCAGTAATAACACCACACATCACCTCTACCTTACGGAAAGTTATCTATTTGCCCAGTAAAGGGTTAATAATGTTTATTATACAAAAAACTACTGAACTATTGAATTAGAAGTGGATGGCTGGGTAGGACACTGCCG
>NC_051409.1:24630188-24630535 GCF_015228065.2 Penaeus monodon | reverse complement strand
CCTTTCCATAACCGATTCATTTTCCCTTTTTCTCAACGGGAAATGAGGAAGTTAGAAACATTTAATCCCGAACAATAATTATTTAAAGGATGTGAAAAAAGGAAAAACAAAAATAAAACAACAGAGAGAGAAAGCGTGATTTCACGATATTCGCGCGAAGGCAACGAAATACTTGGGGCAAGACAAGGACGAGACCGGACGCGGAAGGCTTACAAGCAAATGTCTGCCGAGGGGGAGAGCGACCTTAGAGGCAGGTGCGGTAGGGATCGACCAGACAACTGATCCCGACTGCTTATCATGCACACTGCCGGAGTCCAGCCAAAACGCGAACGGACGAAAGAGAGCGA
>NC_051409.1:24629787-24629873 GCF_015228065.2 Penaeus monodon | reverse complement strand
ACAAATTATGACTCCTTCTTTTCTATGATATATTCAATAATTACTTTCTCATATTATCTTTCTCTTTCTACTCTAAATTTCACCAG
>NC_051409.1:24629366-24629455 GCF_015228065.2 Penaeus monodon | reverse complement strand
TAAGAATAATATAGATATAAGATAAGAATATAGTAATATTTCAAATAGGTTATAAATAAAAAAAGAAGAATAGTGAAAAAAATGAAAAG
>NC_051409.1:24628303-24629227 GCF_015228065.2 Penaeus monodon | reverse complement strand
CTGAAAAACATTATAAGGTGGAATAGAGGTTTTTACGCCGCAACGGCATGAACGCAATTCCATCCCTGACACCCTTTATTTGTTTGTCTCTTTCGCCGCATTGCCTTGCCTCCTCCGCTCAGGACGACTTTTCATTATCCGGTAACTTTCAAACTTGATCCTGATCTCAAGGTCTTCGTCAGAGTGAAGAAGGTGACTTCCTTCTAATTCTAGTGCAGGAAGGCGTCTAGACAGGAGTAAATAATAAATTAAAGTTTATGTGAGATAAGAAGTCTGGGGAAATGACTTATATGAAGGGAGGGTGGTGAGGAGGGTATGATAGTAGAGATGTTATGTGATAGTTATCGAGGAATATAAGATGTTTTTAGTATGATCACGTTATCGTATGTTTTTTTCATCTCATTCTTATATTTTTTTTTTTACCCCCCTCTCTCTCTCTCATTATCATACATTACCATCTCTGTCTGCTTGTATCTCGTTCTCTCTCTTACCCCTTGGTAATTTTTCTAAGCATTCGCTATGGTTTATTTCATTCCACTGAATATATGAAAGAAAGTAGTTATTTTCTTTTCCAGTGAGCAGAGATAAGAACAAATGCAATACAAGTGCCCATAACTATAACCAAAAAGGAAATACCGAATATACTTTACACATGCTATTTTAAATCAGAAAGTCGGAGTCATATCAGAGACGGAATATCTTATTCCCCTCCGTCTGAAACGTTAGACCTGAGGGATAGCAGTAGACCACGCAGGGGCGACCTTAACGTAGGGCAGCCCGGGTCAAGGGTCACAGAGCTCCGTTAGCGCACCTGACTCTTCTCGACCTAAATCTTCGTTCCTACACTCGGTCGCCCTTCGCTCGGAACTCTACGGCTGGTTCGACCTCTGCCCCTCTCCTGATCATGTTTCAGAAGGATGGGCA
>NC_051409.1:24627096-24628043 GCF_015228065.2 Penaeus monodon | reverse complement strand
CACACACAGACCTGGGAGCTGTATATGTACTTACGGCCAGGAGTCTTAACTTTCGTTGTTTTCACGCAGCACACATTGGCCTGTCCCCACATCAGACCCGTTAGCTTAGTTTAACCAGGAACACTAGGCCCACACTGCGCATCTGATGACACGACCCAGTTCACTTGGTCGCAAAACCCGCGTCGAACTCTTCATTTGATATGTGAATGGGGAGTACACGTAGTATCCTTTAATTGACCAAAGAATACTCTTTGGGGTAACATTCATTATGGCCCATGAAGAATAGATATTTTGAACAAATGGCTAACTACCAGAATTATGCTTTGTAAATCAAGAGTTTATTAATATTGTCTGCTTCTACTTCTTCTGTGTAACTGTCAGTTCACCGTCATCCTGTTAATTCATATATAATCGATATTGTAAGCGGAAGTGTTTCCCAAGCTGAATGCTAGCCTAAATAGCATAATATATGTCTTTCGGTCTTTCTACTGTCTATCTGTGACTAGCCTCATTCATAAGTTGTTCGTCGTCTCCATTTTTCATAACCTCATTCTGCTTTTGCTAATTTTCATTTTATTGTACATCCTCCAGGTCTTTGGCAGCGACTCGTTATGCAAGGAGATACATTCCTACCCTCCTTTCAACGTGCCACAGAGACTGTAAAGCTGTGCTAGTTGGGACGGCGGCCATAAACCTACAGAGGAAAAGCTGTGTAAGTCTCCTCAGTTTTCCGCCAAGACAGGGCCGGCACGCGAGGCTCCCGGGCATGCGAGGCGGGATCGGAGGAGGTAAGCTTTGGTAAGCTTTGCGCAGCTCTCAGGTCGTCGCCAGTCACAGTTGAGATAAGGACAAAAAGAGTCATACTTTCTTAAGATTAATGTGAATATTACTTTTTCTTCATTTTTTTTTTAGGAACTGGAATAACTGGAAATATATGTCCTCTGTAA
>NC_051409.1:24626586-24626987 GCF_015228065.2 Penaeus monodon | reverse complement strand
CTTATACAGATTCCTTTATACATTTTTTCTTCCGGTAAGGACAGCTCGGTTGCGTGCGGGACCGAAAAATCTATCTGGCAGTTGCTGTAATCATTTCACATTCCTTGAACTGTGGCTGGACTACTGCCTTAAAACAAACAAACAAACAAATGTTTATAGAATCATACAAAGACTGAACTGGAGATAATTCTATTTCTCTGTAAATATCTATATACGTCTACAAACTAATTTTTCAGAGGGTGGTCAGATGCAGGTGTTCGCACGAAGTATTCATTATGGCTCGCGAATTGGACGGTCATTAAGGCCACAATTTTCTCAATAACATGAAAGTTTTATCATCCTTTGAAATATTACGGCACAGGATGGATGTGGACACGAAATGTGGTCTTAAGAGAATCGAT
>NC_051409.1:24625310-24625536 GCF_015228065.2 Penaeus monodon | reverse complement strand
AACCTCTCTCGCTTATTAATGCAGCAAGAGAAGAGAGCGCAAACGAACGACGCAGTGTAATTTCAGGAAGAGGGAGACGCAGACGCACTCACGATGCGGGCCTCTCCCCCAAGCACACGACGTGGCCGCGCCATGCAAGGTTGCCTGCGTCAGGGGTGGGGGGCAGGTCAGCTTTACGAGGGGGTGAGGGCACGGGGCATGGAATGTGACTTGGGTGTGAGAGGCC
>NC_051409.1:24624347-24625162 GCF_015228065.2 Penaeus monodon | reverse complement strand
TTCCGAATGTGTATGTATGTGTATAAATGGTTAAATAGGCATATGTTTCTGTCTTATTTGTTTCTCTCTCTATTTTTCGTAATCTAAGTGCACTTATGGTGCTGATTGCGCTCACGTGATGTATTCGCCTTTATGCCTATTTGATGTGAATATTAATTAAGTGTAGCACCGGTGTCATTAAAGTGGTTGTTGGATCAAAATGATATTGCCTCAATAGGCGCAAGTGAACCGTGTGATGGAAACCAGGTACCGCCGTTGTGAGCGAATTCTTGTTACCTTTCGTCGTCGTGGAAACAATTCTTTATATAAAAAATAAAAGCTTTCCCAATGTCTCGTGCTAAGTTGACAAAGGTGTCACAAAGTTCATAGCAAAAGATACACAATATTTTTTTTTTAATTCTTAACAATGAGGTTTACTTTTTAGAATATATTTTCACGTTTTTACTCAGTGCTAAAGGGAGTAAACATCCATAATATAAAAACCTTGCACTATGGTTCTCCTTTATTTCAATTAACATAATTTGAATCCCATCTAACTATAGGATTAAGTCCATACAACCAGACTACAGTATACCCAGAAATCCAATCACAACTTCAATCCGCAACCTTTATAGCAAAGCAGTTTTCGTCATGCACCAAAGAATGAATGAAAAAGAGTCTTGCACAGAGAAAGTGCAATTTGGGCCGGTCTTCGCTCAGTCGTTACGTGAAGCCGGACTGCTCGAGTGGAATCGAGGGAAGTGAAGGCATTTCGCAAACCTAATGATTTCCTACAACTCTTGTTCTGTCTTTATATGAACACACGAAAGAAAGTA
>NC_051409.1:24623545-24623736 GCF_015228065.2 Penaeus monodon | reverse complement strand
TCAATACGGGGAAAGAGGCCAAGATGGGAGAAAAATGAAGGGGCGACATTTAATATTCCAAGGATTAGGAGAAAGAACAGAATTATTGAAATGTCAATACACCCATAATAAATCCCCATCCCCCCCCCCCCGCGTTTGATTATGATAAAATTACATTTCTTTTTTGGTTCTTATTTTACATTTTTCCCCCG
>NC_051409.1:24623194-24623470 GCF_015228065.2 Penaeus monodon | reverse complement strand
GAAAATCACATTCCTTTTTTTCCATTTTTGACCTCCCCCCCCATTCATCAAAAGCAATCTCAAAAATCTTTCCCCCCCCTAGGGGGAAAGTCACGGGGATTCATCCCATAAATCCTCCTTTTTTGGCATTTTTCTTCGCTCCGGTTTTTCGTATCTTAAAAGTATCAAAATTTTTTCCTTGCCCACAATATCACCCCTTTCTTACATTTTCATTTTTTTTCGCGTTTTCTGAGGTTTTTTCCTTTTCTCCTCCCCCTCTTAATTTCCTTCTTTTTC
>NC_051409.1:24621327-24621650 GCF_015228065.2 Penaeus monodon | reverse complement strand
TAGAAGTGAGAGATTGTGGGAGAAAGTGCCAGCAGGCGCCAGCAGCATCCGTCGCATGGCACGGAGTCGCCATATGGCACTCGACTATAAATGAAACAGAAGGAGGCCGAAGAAAGTCGTATTGTGGTATACATAATAACGTAATGACGAGCAAGTGTCAATCGTGCGGTTGTGTGCGGCGTCGACGAGACATTGTATATGGTTGGTTATTTGAGCGAACGCACGGAGACGGAATTATGAATAACGAAGGGAGATGGAATTCAGAACAAGAGAAATGAGGTGGTTTTACCCTTAGGAAAATAGGTAGAAAGAGAAAGAAAGGA
>NC_051409.1:24620890-24621095 GCF_015228065.2 Penaeus monodon | reverse complement strand
CAGGGGGCATAGTTCTAAGAATAGCCGTGGCGGAGGGAGAGGAACAGAGTAGGTAAGAGATTCTACGGGAGGGAATGGCGGAGGGAGGGGGCAGTACCTCCCGATCCCTTGGCACTTGCCCAGCGCGCTTGTGTGAAGTCTGCCCCTTGTCACGCCGAGAGATTCTACTCCCGACACCGTTTCCTGGATTTTATAAATGTATATG
>NC_051409.1:24620654-24620849 GCF_015228065.2 Penaeus monodon | reverse complement strand
CACACGCGCACGCGCGTGTGTGTATATATGATAACTAACCACTCGTACGATTTTCGCCCTTTTTGATGCTGACGTGCGTGTGTCAGATGATAAGTAATAAGAAACAAAAAACAAATGTTCCAGAAGGGGACAGTGTGTCAGGCGCAGCACGGCCTCTATGGAGAGCATTGGAATTACACACACCGGTCTTGCTTC
>NC_051409.1:24619008-24620178 GCF_015228065.2 Penaeus monodon | reverse complement strand
TTTTTTTTAATTTCATCTACCTCATCTCCCAGGATTATTCAACGGCCTCTGTAAGTGAACTATTTACACGTATAATAAAATTTTATTTTTTCACCTGCTAGAAGATAGAAAAGAAGAAAATCTATAGTATTCATACTGATTAAAAAGTAAAATAAATGTATACACGTTTACACACTTCTTGTTTGTATATACATTAACACATGCTTGCATACAGTACTGTTTCATGCTGTCTTTACCATTTAGAACTTCTTGTATTGTTCAGTGTTCAGTGTTTTTTGTAATAGTTAATCTTTTATCTATCAAACGTTTAAAGATATTTTTAATGAATGTTGTGCTGGATATACCATTTGCAATTTGCAACTCGTTTTACATTCATTTTACGAAAAAAAAATATTCTTCAAGCAGATATACACAGGAAAATGAGTTGGTTGATCTCATCGTCAGCTGTGGAGAAACCCGATGGTGTGATGAAAGCAAAGGCGTTACCTCAGTAAACTAAGGGTCAATCTGTTATGATGCTGGCATCTTATGCTAACATATTCTTATCCCCGTTTGTAGCACTGCAGCATAAGAGAAGCTTGTCTTGTATCTTAACCAGCAGGTTTGTAACAGGGATATCATTCATTACTTGTTCTACATTATTCATGATGTAAACTGTACATTGTTCAACAGTGAGCATCATAGTTATAATGTCAGATCCCTCCATGCCCTCTGAGAGATGCCAACTCAGGTTGGTAACACTTGTAGCGATGCGAGTATTTCCGTAATGAACGCAGGCTCTGATGCCCTTCGTTCATATCCTTTACTTTATAGGTTTATCTGCGCATTTTTGCACTTACTAGCGTTTGGTTAGCACAATAAATGATTCTCGAATCTTGTTTGGAATCTGTAATCATATCTGTTCAACTCAAAGCACAAGGACTTCTTTCGCTTATCATCGCTTATCCTCCTTATATACATATATCCATTTTCATCATAATATATAAACTTTTCGTTTTGCCTGCTAGGTTGGATGTGATCCATGGCTAGTCTCTTAACCCTTAAGGAGAAGGATATGTCTAATGAACGTCATGACATTCCCCTTTATTTACACTGTAAGAAAGCATTTTCGCAGTTATATCATCCATATTACTATTTATTAATTTTCTTCATTATTTTTCCTAGATTCTT
>NC_051409.1:24618237-24618869 GCF_015228065.2 Penaeus monodon | reverse complement strand
AGCAGTTCTCAGAGCCAGTCACCACTTCCTGCCCATGCTGTTACTCTTCAGTAAATAAACGACGCACATTTTATTACACTCGCCCTGTGCCACTAGTGGTTCTTCTCGTTTCTTTTAACTCTCTTTTACTTTGCTTCAATCAGAACTTTTGCTTCTTTTGGTGTGTCCACTTTTGTCAAGTTACCAACGGGTTCTTCGCTTGAAATTGTACACAGTTGTAAAAGACGAACTTTACGGCTGGCAGGCGATGCAATCATGGTTTGACCAACACCTGCCATGCGACCGCAAAGGGACTCACGTAGCAGTTAATCTTCATGGTAGAGAAACGTTATAGCTTTGGCACGGCGTTACGGCGGTCTGGCTATCGCGCTGGAGAAGCTAAGATGGTGGTGATCACGACTTTTTCCTTCGTTATTTGTCTATCATTATCATAACCACTACCGTTATTAACATTGCCGTCACAGTATACTTGTTCCCTTTGTCAAAGATTTTATATTGCAAAGTGTTTTAACAACTTTGAAAGTGATAAAACATAGTGGTAATGTCAAAGACATCATTCTCCTTATGAATAACCCCAATATTTAAATCTGCAATCAGCCTTAATCAAAGTAACTTCCCTCTTACGTAATGCC
>NC_051409.1:24616228-24616528 GCF_015228065.2 Penaeus monodon | reverse complement strand
TTCTAATTTTTCAATACTGACTTTTTCCATTTATTTTTCACTGAGGAAAACAGAGCAAAAAGTTACACCCCGACGCACTTGACGCACCTGCTCGGTTTCTGTAATTGTGAATAAAAAACGGTTTTTCGTTCCACACTTATGCATGCACCTGCCCGGCATACCTCATCACTGTTATGAATATAAATGTGCCGTATTTAAATAATTTTATTTATTTTCCTCTCGCGAAAATCTGCTGTACCTGCGGTCTCTCTTACTTCCTCGGGATGTAGGTCTACAAGGACGATTATCGAGAGATTTGAA
>NC_051409.1:24613716-24615499 GCF_015228065.2 Penaeus monodon | reverse complement strand
TATTATTTCAGCACTTCCCTTTCATACTGAGGGTTCTTAAAGAGGGCAGCCAAAGACAAAAAAAGGAAAAGTAAGCAACGTTGCAGAGCATCACACATAATAGATTTGGTAATATAAAGTTGGCATTCGCAGTCGAAACTGCTACCGGGAATTTTGGGGAGGGAATGCATATCATCGTATTTCATCAAACGTTACAGATATCTATTTCTCTCACTTCATTGAACAGAAGTATATTAAACTCAAATTATAACATGCAAACGATAAGTTATTATTACACTGAAGGTTTTGTAGAGTATGCGATTGACCCCCTACTTTAAAGAAGATATGTAGTTCATGCAAGGGTTAGTGTTAATGTTTGGTGCACATGTAAACTAACGAGCATTTGATAAGTAACATGGATTTCCACATATAAGTAACATGGCTTAATCTTTACTTCATACAGACCACATCTTCGAGATGCTTCTTTATAGATCACCGTTCGCCTTGGGCATCCAGACTCTCTGCCTCAACCCATTCCCATCCGTCAGCAGAGCCATCCAAACCAATTTCTCTTTCCCTTTCTCTTTTGTCCGTCTGGCCCTCTCTTTTTTTCTCTGCATTTCTCTCTCACTTGACTGTCTCCATCCAATCTACCTGTGTCCTTTCTCTCGACTTTTTTCCTACATGACTTGTATCAGTATCTTTTTCTTTCCCTTTCCACCTCTCTTCCCTCTTTTCTTCTGAATCGTTATGCATCTTCATCTCTTCCCGAGTCCGAATGTCACGCAATTACCTTCCAAGAATCCCAAGGCTCATTATGCACCCATTGAGAGTATCATATCATTACGCCAAATTATTGTACAGTTATTCTGCAACACTATAATCAGAACAACTGTTATGCATTTAATTCTGCCTCATGTCAACACAATAATCGCCTTCTACACACTGCCCTTCGCCTCCCCATCTCCCCATTCATCTACGCTCCCTGCGCCACAGAGGGCCTGGTTGAGGTTTGTATACTAACGGTTACTCCTTATCTTGCAAGCTCTGGTGAAGGGAATCACAAAGGTGATGTGAGGAACCTGCATTTCTGATAAACAATTTACTTTAGATTTGCGATTTATTTCCAGATCTTTATTTACTTGTTAAATTATCGGGGGGAAGGGGATACTGCGAGAAATATGACAGAATCCTTTCCGCGAATCTGTATTTATGTGACCTACAGTAAAGGCAACATTAAATCAAGAGAATAGACCTTGAATGCATTTCACTGAAGCCATTTAAGAAATAAAAAATGGATTAAGAAAGGTGAAGCGGTGCGCTCGTCTTCGGGAATTTATCTAACTGTTCCGAATCTGCGGAGAAAAACAGAAGACGCGAAGTTCACCAAATCCACGAGTGTGAAGGAGGCACGATGATCGCCTAGTCAGGGATGGTAACGGTAAGGGCTTCGCTCGCCCTCACGCTGCGCCATCTGTCGGGCTGCTTGCGCTCGCGTCTCGTTTATCACATTGACTACCTTCTGCAGGGACGCGCGTGTTATATGTCTGTTTTTATCAGGTGAATCATTCGGCTGTCATAAATATTTTCTTATGGGGAGACGTGATGGGCAGAACTCGGGTCGCTTAAATAAAGCGGTCACGTTCGGGCCGCGCGGCTCCAGAGCAGCGATATAGCGCGGATAAGTCTCTCGCGCAGAAAGTGCTTCTTGATGCATCTGACGAGCACGCAGAAATAATGAGACCAAGACATGCACGCGTAAACACACACTTAAGTCTTTCTACTTCCTTCTCTATAAGTCAAG
>NC_051409.1:24611575-24613414 GCF_015228065.2 Penaeus monodon | reverse complement strand
AATTGATATCATTATCTCTAACACTTAGAACATGTCATCTTGCAATCGCGTCACAATGGCCCAGGCGAAATAGCCCAATCACTTCCAATCAACAGAATCGCATTATGGAAATCGACTGCGATGAAGACCCTCATCAGAGCCTTGAGGTCGTGAAATCGTAACCAGGGTTCGTCGCCACACTTTTTTCACGCCCATTCTCTAAAATTGAACTCAACATAGAAAACGTGGCAAATTGATAGGGATAACATAGGAATTTCTTGCCATCGATGGTATATGTTGACATTATTATGCCCTAAGATTATTGCAATCTACCAGATATTATAACAAAAATAACTAAATTGTAATCTAAAGATTATGAAAACGGATATGGTGGAACAATTACTCACCTGCTTATTCAAACAGCCATGGAAGTCCGAGATTGAAATCATGTCATTAACCACACCACATCCGGCGTCAGCCATGAATTATACTTACTAATTTTGGGTGCAAGTGTAACTGCACTTTACAAGAAGATACCGCCTGCTTCTCAATACTGGGTATATTGTGGAACCGCTACTTAGGGTCAAACTATGTATGCCTTACTGTTAAAAGGGATTTTAAGGCAAACGTTTTCTTATAGGAGACGTACGTGTTGGAATAGTAATACCAATACAATACTTCGTCATAAAAACTGAACGAAAATTGTTCTAAACTGAACTTTAGTCTAGAGCAGAGAGAAAATAAGCAGCCTTACATGTTATGTAGAAAATTATCAATTATACACATAATGTATGGGCTTTCATGGTTCTTTGTACTTCCTTACAGGAACTTCTAAATCCTCATGTTCTCCACTTTTCTTTAGTAATTTCTTCCTTTTTGTAGTTTAATTTCAGTTCTGATTATTTTGCATAAACGATAACTGACATGCCACTTGACTCATGGGCTGAAATAAACCGCTGCAGGGGATAGGTAGCGCAAAAGAACTGTGATAGGAATAGAAACAATAAAGATATACAAGCATTTGTCACAAAATAGAAAACATCGTTTGCTTGTTTGCTGCTTAAAACTTGAACAATTCTAAAAAGCCATCATGGTCCTTCCCATGCCCTCGATGAGATCCGGGATGAAGTTTAAATGATGAAAATAAAGCAAAAAAGATGTCTCAAGAATCTACCTCTGCGCGCATGAGCAAATATCTCCAGAAAGCAAAAATTATGCAAAGCAGAGGTCATTTTGCTTTCTTCATCCGTATAAAAATGATTATAGAAGCTCAACCCAGAAGCTGATTACCGTTATGCAGACTTCTCCTTTGACCGCTGGGATTCAAGACGGTCACATTTACATCTTTTTGTTTGCAGATCTTGTTTGCAGTTCGTGGGCAAATTATTCGAGCATTCAATAATTCACTACTTCGTTATTCAACGGAGAAACGGGCAGCAGATACAGAATATTGATTCTCGCCCCTCCCCCCCCCCCCCTTCGCTAGGCAGTAATAAAAAATGTTTAAGTGAGTTTAAGTGGCCGACAGGCACCTTCTCCACGGGGGAGGGAATCGCTATGTAGGACATTGCGAGATACGAAGTCACGCCAGATGGCCGAATGACACGACTCTCGGGAAAATTACGCCCACAGCGGGAGGGCCGGGCAGAGTATTTGTATGGCCGGAAGATAAGAAAGACGTATAGGGACTTTTGATTCTCACGCCGGGAAATTAGTGCATGTGGGAAGTTATTAGTGTTATGGAGTTGTAGGCATCATGTGAGTAATTCTGCTCTGTACTCTGTAAAATTGAAATACCATTAGAACTCGCAGATTCCTGATATATGACAATAATTTTTCCTTCTGTTTATTACCCTTGGC
>NC_051409.1:24611433-24611522 GCF_015228065.2 Penaeus monodon | reverse complement strand
CCCACGTTTGATGAACTAAAGTTCATCTTTCTCTCCTCGTCCCTCATCCATCTCTTCCTATTGCTATTCTCTCGCTTACATCCCTCCTT
>NC_051409.1:24610243-24611410 GCF_015228065.2 Penaeus monodon | reverse complement strand
CATAATATTCATACTAACAATGAACCCAGCTAAGATTAATTAATTCACAAGATAGCGTACTTACGCATATGTACTCAGTGTCAGTAAGATGTGTAAATCTCAATGAACAGGAGAAAGATCATGATAGGTAGACATGACTCTTCCTGCCCGGGGTGTTGACGGTGCTTGGCACACTTCTGAGGGGCTGGCGAGGACGAGACCCGAAGATGGGGCAATAAAGGGGAGCTAATCAAGAAAGCGAGATGAATGTCTGTGGCTGTGGAATTGCATGCACGACAGGGTAAGATGGGTGGGGGCAGGGAGATTCCAGGCGCAGGATGGGGTAAAAAGATGGTCTGCAACAGGGGAGGCGTGATGGGAGTCCGTGTGGGAGGAGCTGTGAGGGCAGGATGGGGTTAGAAGGGGTGGGGACTGTAACGTAGAAGGCGAGATGGCAGTCAGTGATTGTGGGATTGTGTGTGCAGGATGAGGTTAGAGGGAGGGGCGTGGCGGAAGTCGGCGAGGATGGGATTGTGATTGACCTGCGATGCCTTAATGTTTCCCTAGTGTCCGTTACCACAGGTGGAGAGTGCATGGCTCGGTCCCTGGCGAAGAAGTGAAATCGTGTGGATTTTCAATGACAGTGCTGCGGTGGGAGAAACGCATCAGGAAAAAAACAAACAAACTGCCCTTTGAATCCAACAGGACAGACAGAGTGGAATACAACAGTTATATGCATATTAACCTAAATACGTCACCATTACACCGGGCGACGTACTGCGACGCGTCCCCTATGAATGGGGAAAAAAGACCTGAGGCATAATTACTATTGCCTCCTTCTTGCACGCCCATCCGGGGGTGATGGGAAGAGGAAGGGAGTACGCAAGGGTAAAGTACCGGGTGTGTCAGGCAGCCCTCAGCACACTGACCCAGTAAACCCTTGTGCCTCAGTAAACACCCTTCCTCTCTGCGCCCCCCCACCCCCCCGCTCACACTCGAAGACACTACCGCCCCCGCGCGCCGCCCCGATCCATCACCTCCCCGCACTCGCCGTCCCACGCGAGGCCTACATAATACGCCTATTCGAGCCATTCATTTCCTGTAGCCTTTGAATTGGGTAATTGCTGGCCGAGAGGACTTTTAGGTTTGGCTGTCTACGAAGTCCATTTTTTTTAGCTTGTCAGTATG
>NC_051409.1:24609799-24609893 GCF_015228065.2 Penaeus monodon | reverse complement strand
CTTGCTTTGGGTATCCTCATAGCTCTGTAGTAGAGGACTCCGCGGTTGCATTTCCCCCCCGTTCGGTGACGCCGTGACATAGCGCCCACTCACG
>NC_051409.1:24608781-24609616 GCF_015228065.2 Penaeus monodon | reverse complement strand
TGCAGGGTACGTGCCGGTACCAGCCGCATATCCGCCACGATGGTAGTTGGGAAAACCTTTATGTAATTTCTTCGCGATTGTGTATGACGAAACTTTATTACAAGGGTCATAACGGCACGAGCAGAAGCGGCCGCGTGAGGGCATGCGGGGGTTAAAACGAGGTCGATGAGGCGGTCGCGTTAGGTTCACCTTTAGGCTTTTGCTGTTAAAGCCTAATGAGTAAAAGGTAACGGCTGGAGAATTGCTTATGTTTTGATTATTGGCGTTATTGCACATAATTTTCGCATGTTCTGATACATTAGCAGTTACCATTAAGAGGAGCTTGGTATCCGTTATGGTACCCTCCGTTTCGGCAAGATGTCGCTGTCGTGGGTATAACAAGCTAAGAATCAATTTATGAAAAATATCGAAGAAACCCAAAGGGGAGTATAGAAGAGCGAGGGGTTCGGGCCGAAGATGGAATGGGTAATTTCGTGGTGTGCGTGTGAATGTAAGTGTCCATATATTTACTGATGTACGCACGCTCCAATAAACGTAATATTATGTGATTTATATGTGAATGTGGGCGTATGTATGGAAGCAATGATGAGCTCAGGCCGGTGCTGGGTGGCTCCTGGTGGTGGCTGACGGTACAGTCCCGGTGCAGAGGAGCCTGGAGGGACTGGAGGTCCGGGAGGAGACATTGGCAGTAAGTGACTGCGGCGCCTGCGTGTAGGGACGCGGGACTCTCGTCCCTTCTGTTGTAGGGCGTAATTATATAGGAGCGTTTTCAACATCCTCAATATAAGTTCTTCGTACACTCATTGTGGGTAGTGAACCAGGCCAGTAGACGAGT
>NC_051409.1:24608522-24608700 GCF_015228065.2 Penaeus monodon | reverse complement strand
AAGGGGAGATGAGAGAAGCCATGGGTTACATAGGTCCCGTGACCCAGTTTAGGGAATGACACAAGAGCAGGTCCTTGACCCGGAAGTGCGTGGCGGCGCGAAGGAGCAATAGAGGGAGCTGGGTGTGCAGGTGATGACCCATCGGGGAGATAACAGTAATTGAAATAATCGAGGCGAA
>NC_051409.1:24607238-24607302 GCF_015228065.2 Penaeus monodon | reverse complement strand
ATCATCATCACGTTACAGAGAGGTCCTTCCCACAAGCGCCTGAGCGAGGAGGATGAAAAGGTGT
>NC_051409.1:24605035-24605385 GCF_015228065.2 Penaeus monodon | reverse complement strand
ACTACGTCTTCACTTTACATCTTATAAATCTGTTCTAGTCTGATCATTATTCAGCTTGAGAAAAAAATGTATGGGGGATTTTACTGCGAAATCACGTTTGCGTTCCAAAAAATCACCCCACAGAGAAAGAGAAGAAAAATGATAGTAGTGGAAGTAAGCAGATATTTGACACGGCGAATCTATCCTTTATAGGAATGCAATCAGGTTCACATCTGATTCATATCCCTTTCAGGCCCTCGCTTTACTGATCTCTAAAAACCGACAGACACAGAGAAAGGCATGGAGAGATATAGAGAACGCCAACCAAACGAGACAACAGCTGTTTGGGAACATGATATTACATATTTCAC
>NC_051409.1:24603901-24604161 GCF_015228065.2 Penaeus monodon | reverse complement strand
CATTCAAAACTAATAATTCCAAAATGACATTAACGAAAGTGATAATTTGGGAAGATATTAAGGTCATCAGTTCTTCATCTGACTGGCACTACAAGAACAAGGCCACCGCCGTGGCGCCGGTGCGTGGGCGGGCGCCGACTGCCGACTTCCTCCGCGGGCCGGGCCTTCCGGCGGTCGGCGGGCGCCAGGATGTGCTGCTTCTGACGAACATACAGGAGCCCTACAGAGTTAGTTCAGTAAGTCAAGACTCAACCCCCTTT
>NC_051409.1:24603609-24603798 GCF_015228065.2 Penaeus monodon | reverse complement strand
TTGAATTTGCATTAATCGTTTGCCAGTGTACTTGGCGACCTTATAAAATGATTCACTGTGCAGTGTTTCTACATCCCGTTCTCTTCTACCGCGAGTCATGCTTTAGAAAGGAAGAACGCAACGTTGATGTCTCTAAGATATAATAACAGGAAAAGATGAGCCGCGAGAGCTGAGCGCGAGAGGAGGAGG
>NC_051409.1:24603451-24603590 GCF_015228065.2 Penaeus monodon | reverse complement strand
CAGAGCGCCGGGAGGAGGCCGTCGGCGCCGCGTTTGAGCTCAAAACTGCGGTGAGAATTTGGGCGGCGAGGGAGACGCGTGCGCGACGTCACACTTCAAGGGGTTGAGGAAGGGGTTATAGGGGAGGGAGGGAAAAAGG
>NC_051409.1:24603031-24603159 GCF_015228065.2 Penaeus monodon | reverse complement strand
TTTTAGTTTTCTTGCTCGTGTGCACTGAAGTGTTCTTATACTTGTATGATTCGTGTAATTTACCGCAAGTGCATACATATTTAATATCTTATGTTATTAAAAAAAAAAAAAATCAATGCTTATTTTTT
>NC_051409.1:24602410-24602910 GCF_015228065.2 Penaeus monodon | reverse complement strand
CGGAAGATCAAATTGACATTTTCACTCCTCAGTTCTTATGTTGTATTATTCCGCATCAGTGGCAAGATATTAAGAATATGTAGAGTGTATCGCGTGTCAACAGAAAAGAGCGAGAAAAGGTGCCGCGTATTCAGTCTGCTGCAAATTTTTATTTAGTTTTCTCTTTTTTTAACTCTGCTAGTAATCCGGATAATTATAATTGATGCCGATAATTTGCACTCGGCATAATGAGTCTTCCATTTTGAGCAACAGGCTAGTCAGTTTATTTTTTAGATCAATGAAAACTATCTGTTTCTCCTTTCTCTCCCGTACGCAGACGCTGCTTAGGTAAACAAATAAGAATAAATATGATCTTCAGCTGGAGGGATAAAAAAAAAAAAAATCAAGAACACACACTTACAAGGTGGAAAGGAAAGGTACTGATCACTGACACAGATATGATTTTTTCCGCTCTGTATCTTGTATTCTTCCGCGCGTTTTACGTCACTAAGACAGTTAGA
>NC_051409.1:24602168-24602364 GCF_015228065.2 Penaeus monodon | reverse complement strand
CCTTTGAGATTTTCGAGTTTTCCGCATTCAAACGAAAGTCAGCGGAGGCGTCTTTTTTATCATGGTTTGTGGGTCCTGTGCGTTCTTGTGGTCATTTTGTCCAGGAAACACGAGTCTCCTCCAGCACCGCAAAGTGTGCTGGTCATTTTGTTTTTGCCTCTTTGTACATATCATAATATTTACGCAGTCATAATCG
>NC_051409.1:24601933-24602123 GCF_015228065.2 Penaeus monodon | reverse complement strand
TGGGTGGGGGGAAGTATGTGCAATTAAGAAGATATTGACAAAATGCATTGGGCAGTGATACTGAAGCAGAAATAGAAAGAATAAACGATCAAATCAGAAAGAAAAGTTAATATGGAAGGAGTGAAGAATAAAAGCAAACCAATGAATAAAAAATCTAATTAAGATGAGTAACGAGTGTTGAAACCTAGAC
>NC_051409.1:24601388-24601895 GCF_015228065.2 Penaeus monodon | reverse complement strand
GGACCCGTCTTGCATCCACGACACTTACGGGAGCTGTTCTTTGGCACATTTCACGTTATTTGATCAAGGCTCCGGCTTGCCATCTTCCTCTCATAGCTGTTGGCTGTTGCCTTCGACTGCTAGTTCTGTGGCAGGAATCTCGAACATTTTTTTGCGCATTTTACTTGATTTGTTTAAGGGAAGATCGTGTACAAATGGGAGATTCTTCGTGCTGCTGTCGGCGCACATTAAAATACACACGTGAACGTCTACGTGTTTGTTTTTGTATCCATGCATGTTTTGTACTTTTGATTGTGCTTTTTGTGATGTTTGTTTGCTTCTAAGTGTGTGAACAAATGTAAATTACAGAAGCCAGGGCGACCGGTACCGCTCCTTTTGCTGCCTTCAATATATGTAAACGACGCGGCGCACATGACGCCGCTGGCGCCAGCTTAGCCTTCTGGCACGGCGTCCTCGCCACGCGTTGCCGCCAAAAACAATTCATTACAGGCGTTATGGGCGTCACCT
>NC_051409.1:24600738-24601267 GCF_015228065.2 Penaeus monodon | reverse complement strand
CGAAACTAAGGAATAAGACAGAAAAAAAACATTTGATCGATTCACCTGAATCAACCAACGTGCCTCCCTTAGATAAATCATATTCTATTTACTTACCATTCACTGCTGTCCCATTCTCTGCTCATTCAATTCCAGGAAACCCTTAAACACATCCTTCCCTTGCACGATCCGGCGCTTCACTTTCCAGCAACAAAGACAAGACCTTAGTGTGAACGGAGCACAGAGACCCTTGCGTTGTAAACTTGTTATTATACATATACTCGGTGCTGTCTCATTATTGCTCAGTTAATGATGGTGATTATCACAAAGGAAGAGATTTTATTTGAACGTGTTTTTTATCAAGCCACACATAGCCAGCCTCTCAAGTACAAATCAAACAAACAAGCAAAAACAATGTAATTTGAAAATATTCACATGTCACCATTCTTTCGCTTAAATCAACTGTTTATTCTTCGATTCTGTTACTATAATTCGGAGCAACATTTTCATTACCTTTAGCATCAGCATCATTAGCATCATTATAACTACC
>NC_051409.1:24599059-24599454 GCF_015228065.2 Penaeus monodon | reverse complement strand
AGAGGCGCGCACGAACTGAGGGAAAAGGTCGCCGGCGCTCTGAGTGCGACCTTAACAAAGGTGGCTCCGGCCGATTCTGGGCAGATGTATTTTTGTACAGTTTCCTGAAAGTACCTTCGGGGATGACGAAACCAATGTTTAATTCACTGGTATTTTTTTAAAATTCTTTTTCACAAAACAATTCTTTCCCTTTTGACGATGTTTTTTTCAGATTAGTCCAGTGGTACGAATAGCAGTTCTTGCCATTTATCACATATATTTTCAATTACTGCCTACTTAAAATAGTATAGCTTTTGTGCTCATATTTATATACCTATTTATGCTGATTCTGTTTTTGTTGCAAAAAATGAGACAAAAAAAATAAAGCAATACATCTATTTTCTTAAGAAAAACCT
>NC_051409.1:24598716-24598998 GCF_015228065.2 Penaeus monodon | reverse complement strand
AATCTCCCCCCCCCTCTAACCCAACCCCATAAATCGGTAACAGGCACCACCGCCCCACCCCCTTCCCCTCAGCAACCTTGACCCAGAAGCATCGCAGGACCGTTATCGCCTCCGACGCCGGTCCCGTTTTACTCGCCAATTCAGGAGGATCTCTGAATGCACCTCCGATCAAGCGCATCCCTGGCGTCGCACGCACGCCGCGGACGCTCACGCATACGCACGTTTGCGCTGGGCTGTCGCTTGGCTATTACTGGCTATCTTATGTGTTCTCCATCTGTTCTT
>NC_051409.1:24596943-24598512 GCF_015228065.2 Penaeus monodon | reverse complement strand
ATGCATCTTTCCTTCATTCTTGAAAAGGACCTGCGGGCAACACTGCCCATGGCCTGCACTCCTCGCCCCACCGTCGGCCACATCCGAACCACAAAATACACTGACAAACCTCGAGCACTAACCTCTTCTTCGCTCATCAAACAAACGTTCAGTCTTTTGAGTTTATAAACCGAATGTCTTGCATCACATATGCTATTATGAATAGGTTTCCCTTCTTGTTTTCATTGCAAGTTCTGTAAGAGTAAAAAGAAAAATACATTTGTTCATGCACGAATTACAGAGGAAAGTGCTTAGAGAAAGTGGACACCAGGAAACAATATCAAACAAGAGAAGAGAAAGAAAGAAAAATTGCAGTGCCTTTTTTGTTGCGTCACAGACGACAGATGGCGAGGCGTTCCCCAAGCGAAAATTTCAGTCTTGAGAAAGCTGCTGCATCCTCATGCTGGGGCTTGTGACATTACGCAATTTGAGTATGCAACAGACTCTGACGAAGAATAAAATGCCTCCACTATAAGTTGCCACTCGGCAAAGTTTATTAACACAAAGGCATTTTTACTCAGGCAGCACGTAGAGGAAAACACGTACGAGGTCTACATTAAAACCTCAACATCACTCGAGACGAGCATCTAGTCACGGAGTCATGTGCGCGGGCGTGAGGGGCGGAGCAGCACTGCAGTATGAGCAAGCGGGTCATGCTGTGCAAGGGTAAACAGACAAATATCTAGACTGGACAAAGGTTCAAGGGATGGTAAGTATTAGACTCTATATTTTTATATCAACGTTTACGTGTAAGGGATTGTTGTGTTACCAAATATTGGGAGCGCGAAATATTTTCAAAGTTCAGATCATTAAATAAAATTTTATAAATCGTTCTTTTAAAAAATGACTAGGAATAACATATTCAAGACTTCATGAATAGATGTAGATCTACAAAAAAACGGGAAAATGTTAACTAATAAGTGAGGAATAAAAAAAAATCAAATGTCTAAAGAAATCCCTGTTGGATTTAGTTTGTAAGATTATAACAATCTGTCTGCGCATGAATCTACGTCTTGCAGTATACACGTTTACTTAAAATGTTTAGCTTCACACATATATTTTTTCTATAAATCCCATTTTTACTCATCATTAAAAAAAAGAAAAAAAATCCCTGCTCAATAAGCGTCATACCAATCAGAAATCCAAGTAAAGCAGCTTGTTCATTCCAAAACGAGAGCGATCCTGAGAGATTTAATCCGCGGCGCCAACGCCAGTCTAGAGAAGGCACTGACGAAGGTTCCCGCCCGCCGTTCCCCTGGCAGATGGCTAAGAGCTCGTCCGGTGTAACTCTCGCGGTGTAATACGGGGTTATACGCATCCGCAGCGCCGTTACTGAGGGAGCTGAAGGCGGTCGGATTAGAGTGCCGAAGGAGGAGGCCAGGGGGAGGGCGCTGGCCGGGGGCGTGTGTCCCTCGGCCTTTTCTTGGCAGGACAAATATGTTAGAGGAAGCGGCGCTTGGTGTTATCTTGTCAATTGTGTTTGGGATTTTTCTGCGAATCTTTCTTACTTGTTTTACTTTTCCATGTACG
>NC_051409.1:24596624-24596921 GCF_015228065.2 Penaeus monodon | reverse complement strand
CAAGTTACACATTCAAACCTTTCCGAATGCTTACACATAGTACACGCACACACATAAATACCATAAGGAGCCAAACAAGCAAAACAAGACAGGCCTCCTTCTCTTAATAGCCCTAATCACTTCCGCATTCCACTCTGCCTCATCTGATGACGTCACGCTTCGCTATTGGATGGATCCGTCATGAACGCTTCAGGAGCAGCTGTTTCCTCCCCCCCCCCCGCCACTATCCCTCCCCTTGGCTCTCTCTTTCTTTACTCCCCCACTCCCTGGCCTCGTTTTAGTCAACGCTTCTCTTTT
>NC_051409.1:24594883-24595376 GCF_015228065.2 Penaeus monodon | reverse complement strand
CTGAGTGTAGGATTATCATTAAATCATAATTGCAGTTAGTTTTATGTTAATAAAGCAGAAATAGAGATAAAAGTAAATGGCAATAGAAACACAAAAAATAATCAGTAACAAAGAAGAAAATCAGACAATTTAAGCGAACAAAATCATTCTTAAAAAGAGAAAAAATATCAACACAAAAAATAGGAACTTTGGGCCTTTAAATTGATCATATATTTTTTCTTCTTAATTAGGAGAACAAAGGAGGCAAAGATACGATCGTCAGAACACGCACGTTTGCATGTTCAAAGCGCCAACTTTCTTCGTACGACTGACGGGTTGTCACACTCATCTGCTCCTGTTTACTACTGCTCTGTCCTCCTCCTCCCTCTCCTCCCAGCTTCGTTCTATTTGCTCCGATAATGATAATGGCATAACTCCTACTATCAACAGCAACAACAATTACAAACAACTAGTAAGAATTATAAATAAAATGTGTTGTTGCTCTCCTTTTTGC
>NC_051409.1:24593030-24594842 GCF_015228065.2 Penaeus monodon | reverse complement strand
CCCTCATATGAAAATGTTGCATAATGACTAAACAAAACTTGCTCATGTTTTTGAAGGAAATCTGTTCAGCAGTGTGTCATCGCACTGGTTCTGGCTACCCGGCCATTAGAAAATTCTGCACATACCGCCGCGCGATTCATTTTACGAGCGACCGACTTCGCGTCATCTCTGGAAGGGGAAAAAATGTAGTGTTGCTTGACGTGTTCTGGTGTCATGTTTCTCTCGTAGAGGAGAGGAGCAACTTTGCTAGTTGCTTTCGTTTACGGGATGTGTATTGTGATGTCTAGTTCCCAATGAAGTAGACGTAGAGCATGCAGATTAATAAGTTCTGCAGTTATGCTTATAAAGAAATATATTTAGAGAACAAGTAAAGAAACATATTCTGAAAGAAGTACACGAACACAAATGGAAACAATTTAAGGGAGGCAATCAAGTAATCAACTCGGTTAGACGCTCGGCTCCAGATCTTTCCACCTGCCTCGCATTTCAGTCCAAATTTCCCCGTCCGCCATCCGCCGCATCCTCCTCCTCCGCTGATCCGCTAAGCTCGGCACAGGTCAGGGGAATGGGGTCAGCCACGAACGTACATCATCATGCAGCGCCACGTGCTCTCGGCCGGAGATACGCAGCCACAAGTGCATCCTCGCCTGCGGTTGTTGGCGTATCCGGAGGCTTGGCTTCGTAACGACCTGTGTTCGGAGGAGGCGAGGGCGGTGGAGGCTCAGAAGAGGAGGAATACTGAGAAAAATGCGATTCGTACAGCAATTGGGATCCTTCATAGCGATCGACTTGCTTGTTCCGAATCCCTCTGCGTGTTTAGGGTACCGGAAGGATGGCTGTCTTAATAATGTTCTGCAGATACTTGCTTTCAACCAGGGACCCTAAAGCCTAAGGAGGCACCCTGGGGGCGAACGGGACAGGCCATGTCAAAAGAATAGCTATTGCGATGCCGGCAGCACAGGCGAGAGGAGAGTGGCCACACTAACACCGCGCCATGGGCGGAGTCCTCAACAACCACCGAGAGCTTGCTCGGCATGCTTAGAGCAATTCATCTTTTCCATTTTGTTGTTGAGTATCACAGCTTTATTCATTTATATGTTCTGCCGCCATATAAGTCATCGACCTTCTCATGGCGGCTAATTATTTTCCGGTTAGGATAACTTGTCTCCAGGAACGACCGCAAAACTAAGATTTCCCCGTAACACACTCGGCTGATCCAGACAGCGTGTTTGCCATCGCCACATAACGGTCACTTACTCGCCGTCACGAACTTTCTATTACTAACGCATACACATGGACAAAGACGAGCCCACAAACGGGAAATGACTAGGTATATAAGAGTGAAGTTAATTATTGTCATTTTAAGAAACATGTCGCAACCTATTGCAAGAGTAAATGACAGGTAAAGATCCTGGGTCATTGCATATAATGTTGGTCATAGAGTTCACACCCATGCATCTCTCCGTACGACAGTTTAAACTGATGAACATTTACGAGTCACGGACTTACTAGGCGAGAGTGCAGTCGTGGATCACTATCTACTCCGCAGGTGTTGAAGTCTCCCACGCTCATGCATTCTAAACATATTTCTTTGTTCTAGCGAAAAAATAAAACAAAAAAACTTTTCAATCCGTAAAGCTTCATCATCCTAAATGATTTAACGTTTTTGTCAGAAAATATTGATCAAAAGAGAGAACTACATACGTGCCTGACAGTCACATATTCTTAGAAAATATAGATGGATTTGACAATAGTAAAAATATCTGGAAGAATGACAGAATATCACTGACAATTTCGGTGAGTTTAATTTCT
>NC_051409.1:24590080-24592300 GCF_015228065.2 Penaeus monodon | reverse complement strand
TATTGCACTCTGGTCATTAATATGAACTGCGATAGTGATAATGCTAATGCTACTGAGAGCGATTTAGGTAAAACGAACATTTAACATAATCAATAATTAATGAGGATAGTGATGAAGACAGTAAGGGTGAGGATTATAGTGAACTGATGAGAGCAATAACACTAAGAACAGTAATAGTGATATACACTGTCTCCATACATAACTGAAATAGTCTTTACTGCAATAATGTCAGAAAATAATGACAGGATCAATAATAACATGTAAAGAAAAACAACTACATCGACAAACAATATAATGCTAATGACGACAATTATAGCACGCTTGATTGCGCTGTGCATTGTATCAACGTCAGAAAATCTGCATTTAAAGTTGTAAATGCAACTGTCAGTTATTTCTGAGTATTTCATACGTCATAATCTAACATAATGGTATAACATTTGCGATTTCCTCTGTTGTATTGGTTAATTCATTCACAAATGCGAGACAGATTTGTATATCGTAATTGAACACTAATATTTTATGCTCCCGCCAATTTTCCCTTTTGTTCTGAAATCAGATTTTTCTTTGTCAGCATAATATTCAAGATATCACATGCAATTATCACTATCGTGAGAAATTCTGATCTAAAGAAATAAGTTGCCATTATCATTTAACTCAGTGCCACTGCTTCGAGGAATGACACTGATACAAGCGTCGATGATGGGAAAAACAGTCATCCTTTTAATTGCTGTTAGACTAAACCTAAACGGGAGCAGAATGTTCAGAACGCATGGCAGAGAGGAAAAGAAAGACATTCCCAAGTCAGACTTACCATTAGAAGTAAGCGGGTCATACTGAGTCTTGTCATGGGAGTTAGTCAGCAAGAGCAATCCTCAGTCTTACGCTGTTTGAGTCTTCAAGAAATTCACTTCGCGTATTTCGATAAACGAGCGTATATATATAAAATGTCACACGTGCACCGCTCCTGTATTTGTCAGTTTGTCGTCAGTTCAGTAATATCTTCCTACAATATCAATCATGGCACAAGTCATTAACAGTCGACCTGAATGCAGTATCCCTGAGTAAAAAAATCCAAGGCTTTACGAGCGCCTGGGGGAGAAGACCGGGGGCATCGGAGAAGCCTGGGTTTCAGCGTTTCCGGGGACGCGACTGAATAGCGTGAAGGCCCGGCCAGAACTGAGGCTCGCAGCGCCGTCTCGCCTGGAAGTGGGCCGACGCCACCTGGTGGGAACATATGTGTGGAGGAGGAGTGGCGTTGTGTGGTCGCTGTGGTCGCGTCATGGTGTGCTTTGGTCGCTGTGGTGCTTGGCCTTGTGTGGCTGCAGTGTAGGTGCAGAGGGGCGGATGTGGATTGTTGCTTGACTGTAATAGTATGTTGCGTGATCTGTCTTCTATTAACATGCTACTTGAGACGTATGAGACGAAGCAGACGTATGGCTTGTTCTGCGGTTGGTGAGCAGACTATGGGTAGGTGGTTGTTGCATGAAAGCGTACTGACATGTAAGCAAGTGTGGTGACTGAGGACCGTGGTCGCAGCGTGTTTAATAACATCTTTGCTAGGACTAAATGTGACTAGTGTGTGCCTCAGAACAAGAGGTAGATCACGGTGGGATGTGATCGTGTAGTGTTGCTGTATATCGTTACATGTATCTGTGGTGTGAAGAGATGTTAAAGTCTGCTTTTCGTTTGTGACGTGTGGTTGCGTTGATGAGAGCAGCGTCGTGTGGGACGTTAAGAGTAAGCTGTGTGAGGTTGTTGATGGCGTTTTCATTTGTGACACTGACATATCGTTGGCCTGTGAGCCACAGACTGCGTTTAGTGTTGAAGTACAGTATCTTACCTTGTCATATTGCTGACCTCTGTATTTACACTCGGAACGCTTCTTATTATATATGTCTAAATGATACCTAGGCTATGGTGACTTTTGGGTTGGCTTAACTCTACAGTATTTTGATGTTGAAATTATACGTTTCTGCAGTACATGGCTATAGTATGAAGTCATGTCATAAATCTATTCTGTTAAGATGTAAACTCTGATATCATAGTTGTGGGTTGTAGAGTTATAGTGTTTAAGGCTATTGAAACAGATAAGGTTATGTGGTCTCAAGTCATGATGTGTTAATACGCTCTCACGTGCCTTGTAGGTTACGGCTTAAATGCGCTTTGTCGATTTTTCATAAGTGATGCAGTTTATTTGTGATGGTTAACCAACTGATTATT
>NC_051409.1:24588533-24589731 GCF_015228065.2 Penaeus monodon | reverse complement strand
AGACCGCAAAGGGCTATATCAGCCAGGGCTGGATGCCCTCTCTCAAACCCCTTCCACTGCTCCATTCGTTTCCTTGCTGAACACAACCATCCTTTAATCAACTGTGACTTCAAAAACATTAATCTAGAGATGCCTACGGTCTCCCTCTCCTTGAGTCGTCCTCCGTTAAACGCTCATGCCAAGAACTTAACATTAATACTTCCTCAAAATTCCTCAAGAACGCGGCGCCTGGATCTAGCACATTACATTATTCTTCCTTCGTCACTCTCGTAGCCATAATGTTTTTTAGAATTATTTTCGTATAAAAAGTAATATGTTAGAAGAACCGCGTCTTACTGAAAAAATCTTAATAAAAATTCTTACATATATCAGATGCAACTCTAGTTTGCCTTCTCGTCCTGTTGCCTGAAACGATTCTCATTCAAATCAGCATTTTGTTTGTTTTAGTTCAAAAGCTTCCCTCGCATGTTTCCTTCCCTGCTTCGCTTTACCTCTCAAATGTTAAAAGAGTAAAAGGTGTTGAAAGAGTAAAAAGATGTTAAAAATAAAAAAACTCATCATTACTCTAAATTTCATAATAATTCTTTTTCCAAATTTTAATCCAAATGCCTCCCGTCCGAGTTTTTGTTTTTTTTCTATTTTCCTTAGTAGCTATTTAAGCTTATATATGATAAGAAGACAACTAGCTAATTTACTCTTGATTACTACTTTTCTTTATGTCAATGCTAATCATGATTTGTTTTAGAACACTACAACTTCGCAAAGTATGTTTGTTTTTAAAGAGATTTTCTGTTGGATCTGGTGTCAGTTTTTTTGTACTGGTATATTAATTATGTATATACTTATGTAACTTCAATAGATTACTTAATGTATCTTAACTTCATCCTTGAATCGTTGTGATTTGAATTAACGCAACTTAACATATCTAATTTTCTTTGTTAGATCATTTATATCCTTGCTAATTCTGCAGCAACTTATTCAACTTATATCTTGTTATACCAGTGTTTTATTTAATTTCATTTAAGAAAACTCATTATATATTACTATGTAATTTTGTATAAAATAATGCTTGGTAGTTTGTGGTTCATTTTAATGTTATAATTTGCTAATGGCCATGGATGGTGTGCTGAAACATCATTGTAGCTCTGAATAAACAGCGTCCCGGGGCCCTTAGTCTATATGTTCAATCTAGAACTTG
>NC_051409.1:24587528-24588419 GCF_015228065.2 Penaeus monodon | reverse complement strand
CATTATGTCACACTATATTCGCAAAACTGCAGTAACTATGACCAATGTAAAATTCAACCAGGGAGGCGCCAACCCCCAAATCAATTGAAAATGGACGCCTGAGAAAGGTTAAGAGACAGGTGCGTTGGCCTGCTCTTTCAGCATCAAGGCGATGACAGCCTGAAATCCAGCTGACGTTCGAGATGACAATTGTCACTGCTGCTTGGTCATCGTGGTAACTGCTGACGGGTCTTTTGTTCCATCAGCTTGAGTGGCATAATTATTTCAGTGGATATCGTGTAATGCCATTGTTTCAGCGGCGAAAATATTGGTTAAGTGACCAAGCAGCCGTGTCATGTGTTGGTGGGCAGGATTTGTGAGTGATAATGCGTAAGATTTATCTACGATTAACATGTGCTATGATGGTGTTGCTTGTAAAGTCGAGGTGGTCTGTGTCTGATTACAGAACTTCGTGACTAAATTACTAAAAAATGACATGCCTGTATTAATGATCACATAATTGCCGATTCTTATTTTATTAGATAAGGAATGATCAGACCCTTGATATCAATGGCAGTATCGACACCGTGCATGTATCACATTTATGTTCCGGGTTCAGGGTCTGAAAATTATGTTTATGAAAAAGTAATATTTGTGGATTAGAAATAGCAGTACCTATCAAATGAATATTCATTTACAGGAGTTATGCTGATCTCGATTAATGTGATTCCTGATTCCCGTTTCACACTCTTCTGGTACTATCAAGCATGGAAATGCCACTTTGAAAATGAAGTTGCGAATTCCTATATTTCATGTAGTTACTTAGATGTCATACAATTATACTTCATGTGTCTACAATTATTTTGGCAGTTATGAAAAAATAAAGCAAAAGTTGCTCACTTCCCCCTAGTC
>NC_051409.1:24586329-24586498 GCF_015228065.2 Penaeus monodon | reverse complement strand
AATGTGTGTGTTTGATCTTCTCAATGTCTTTGGATTCTAGCTCTGCCCAGTGTGTATGCCAGAACGCATTCTGAAACTGGACGTACCCCCTCCACACTTCACAACACGACCAGGGTGATAATCTCTGGAGGAATTCCTTCGATTCTTAGGATTCCTAGGCCATGTCGTG
>NC_051409.1:24585550-24585778 GCF_015228065.2 Penaeus monodon | reverse complement strand
CTACGTCATCGGAACTATCGAAGTGCCAGAGCGAGCTTGCTGAGAGGAAATGCCAGAGGAGTATGGAGTACGATTCGTCTAGGCTTGCTCATTGCAGATCTCATGCCGCGTGCCGTTTCCGGTCGCTAGATCTGAGGTATAGGTGAGATCACCACATGTAAATAAGTTCGTTAATGCGTGACTAACTGCTTCTATCGTCAGTCAGTCAAAGCACTGTTAACGTTTCGC
>NC_051409.1:24582565-24582755 GCF_015228065.2 Penaeus monodon | reverse complement strand
GGCAATGCCAGTGCTAACAGCAGCAGGAGCGTCGGTGCAAGGGAACGGCAACAGTTATCACGGCGGCAGCGAGGACAATACTAGCTTAAGAATATGAGGTGCATTAAGGGGTAATTGTGATAACAAAAGTAACAGTGATGACTGAAATACAAATAATGGCGAAACAGAGAACGAGAACACCGACAGTCAG
>NC_051409.1:24582347-24582484 GCF_015228065.2 Penaeus monodon | reverse complement strand
GTTGTTATCCGATACTAGATCTCGGACTACGAGATTAAGACCTACAATCAACACAATTTTATTGATGTGCGTGTATGTGTGTCTACCTATCTATCATAAAACTAAAGGATCAGAACGTCCAACTACAGCATCAGAAC
>NC_051409.1:24581396-24582290 GCF_015228065.2 Penaeus monodon | reverse complement strand
AATTGTAAATTGGGTCAGAGTCCCCAGGTGCCTTAATGCGACCTGAATTAACATAATGATGCCTTGATAGTGTAACGGATCTTCTGGCAGCCCCATTGTTCACTGCCATTATGAGAGTGAACAGAGAGGAAGAAAAAAAATGATAAGATGACTATTATCACATCCTTTTCGCATCTTACGATATGCAGATTATGCCCTACACGGCTACGAAAAGAAGCATCTCACATCTGCAACACCTCGCACGTAACTAAATGAAGTTGTGCAATTAGGTTTGCTAAATCACTGTTACCGCTTATTGTAGGATTTAAATTGGCGCAAAATAAGACACAGGAATGTCCTACCCGGATAGGAAATGCCTTATATCACAAAGGGAAGACTGTTATATAAATCACCTCATGCTCTTAATTACAGTGTAATGTCTATCCGTAATTATAAATCCCGTAATTGCCCAGAAAACAAAGGAAGCTGAAGGAACGTTGTTCTGTTAAGACATTTCTCCTATTTAGAACATATTTAGCGTTCTTTTTCCCGCTTCGTTTTCATTTTTTTTTTCCATTTATTTATCGTTTCTCTAAAAGATATCCACAGATAATGAAATCGGCCAGCCAGCGACAAACCCATGTATGGCACTGTTAATTTTTTTACGACTGTACTTATTTACACTCGATTAGCAGAACCAATAAAAAGGAGTTCAGATACACAAGTAGGAGACACCTCACCCCACTCCCCACCCACACCCTCCATGGGCGGGCGGTGTCAGCTATCACATCATTAGAAGGAACTAGGCCATGACCTTCCCCTCCGCCCCTAGGCTCACGCCCAACAGCGTCGGCACGGGCGGAAACACGGAGGGATAAAGGGCAATTATCTGACGGAGAAGATCGGGACTGGGAT
>NC_051409.1:24580724-24580879 GCF_015228065.2 Penaeus monodon | reverse complement strand
CTGTAAATGATTGACCGGTTTCACCAAATCATGCGTAAGTCAGATATGGAAAATCGATAAAAAATGTTTGATTTCTATTCATCTTCAGCAACTGGAACAAGCGGAGTAAACTGCTGCTTCATCCGCTCTCAGAGAGAAATGCTTTCCTACGAAGT
>NC_051409.1:24580064-24580496 GCF_015228065.2 Penaeus monodon | reverse complement strand
GATGACCTCTCTGCCTGGAAGTCGTGGCATAGTTGTGCTTCAACATCCTAGATGGTATTTTTGGTATTAACCGTTTATGTTTTTTGCGCCTCTGGAGAATTAATACTAAGCGGTTATCGGGACTATTATTATGGGAAAATGGTAGATTTCCGAGTCTCAAAATTAACGATCACTTGTATCTTTTTTTTTTTTAATAGATGTAATATTCTTAAAAATATTAATTTATCATATGTCTTCTTTTATATGATATTATGGGATATCATTAGCTATTGAGATTATCTTAGATTGTTATTTATAATTAATCTTATATGGACAATAAATCTATCGCATTTAGTAGATTAAGGCCATTGTTTTTGATAATTTTAGCATCAGATATTTCTGTGGACAATCAGATATCATATGAAGAGATGTAGGTACTTTGCTGAATGCTAT
>NC_051409.1:24578923-24579979 GCF_015228065.2 Penaeus monodon | reverse complement strand
GGTCCGATAAAAAATCCTTTGCCATTTAGATGTTTAGCTGCACTTTTCATCGATGAGAAGTTACTGACTAATGAGGTAGGTATATTTTCGCCTCAACAAAACGAGAGAAAGCAATAAGTAATGAAAAAACTATCTGCAATCTAATAATTATAACATAAACACATAAGAACTGTTTAAGTGATATAACAAATCAAAGGCACAATTTATAGGATCACTGGCAATTCCCTGAGTGGACTGACATATTTTTCTTCCCCGAACAGTTTTACAGAAACTGAAATCAAAGGCAAATTTACGTGAGCCTTTACACTCCAATGCTTTTAACGGTCTACTTTCGGTCTCTGTACGTGCCTTTTGCCGTATCACCTTGTTTATAATGAAATACACCCATGCAACTGGTGTTTGCTGTACCTTTCTCCGTTTACGCCTACAGAGTACGTCCTCGATCCGCAGAAATAATTAAGGCGTTAAGAATATATAGAGTGTATAAATATGAAATCATCCAGAGAGTAACATAGAAAACGTTAAATCAGTCAAAGGTATACTGAAGCATATATTCGTATTCCCGCTCTCGGATTTTTATGTTATATGAAAGGTATACTATATAGGTAACTGCAATTTGATACGTAGATAGTGGAAAGTGATAACTGTAGGGTTGATTTCTATTGGAGTTTTTAATTCGCCCAGCATGAATTATAGTTCAGCATTAAAGGCGATGACCTTTGTCATACCGGAAAAAAACATAGATATCATGAGAAAGAACTAACACCGCATTGGGAGAAACGCAGAGTTAACAAGCGCAGAAACTCAAAAACGAAAGTAAATGAAAGATTTTTCTGTCAAGAGAAATCTAGTATTTCCGAATGAGGGAAAATTAGGTGCAGGCCAACAGCAGCTTCGGGAGAGTGCTGTGAAAGCCATGGGATGAGACAGAGAGAGAGAGTGTCAGGTGATTTATGAACGGTAGAATATAGTATCCCTTGCTATTAATATTAATATAACGTTATTAGCAATGATCAGTAGCGCGCGAACGTATGCGCGCATGCGTGTGTATTGTTT
>NC_051409.1:24577631-24578830 GCF_015228065.2 Penaeus monodon | reverse complement strand
CATCCATCTATCTATCTATGAATGAAATAAAAGAGAAAAGTGAGAGACCAGTGGAATCAGGGCGTGTGAGTTCCACAGCGACGAGAGAAGCCGCAGCCAAAGCACTTCTTTCGATGACGAAATGCTCCTTGAAAGCTTGCGTTACGAGTCTCTTTCAAGACTTATAACATCAATGATGTTTATTAGTTTCTGGAAAACAGATATCTTGAAATCAGAAAACATAGATATAATAAAAATAAATGAAAGAATAAGTGACATTTAGAAGCTATCCGCTATTACTGTGTAACATTTTTCGAGTGACCGAGAAATCTAATAATGAAATGAATCCTTTTCTCGGGCATGTAGTCGATCAGTATCTTGCCTTTGAAATTATAAATTCTCGTTAATTATCCTTCTCAAGAATTTTCACAATCTTCATTGGCATCACTATTTATAAAGTTTGTATCTTTCCTTTCTCCCTTTCTCATCCTCGTGCATTTGATTAATTTTCTATCATTTATCAAAAGAAATATCCATCACATATTCTCGACTCTGAGTGCGCCTCGCCACATGCAGAATTCACTACCAATAGGTAGTGAATTATGCACTAGAGTGCTAGTGTAATATGACAGCGAACGAGGGCGAGGAGACATGCGTGTTCCTTTCCCATTCCCCTCCTTGACTACTGGCGGTCACGTGCTGTTGTGTTCCTTGTGTCACGCTATACATGGTGTGTAAGCGAAAATTTAATTTACTTTATTACGAGAAGCGTTTACAGTAATTTTAGATGTCTATATATACACTGTAAACAATGTTCATCGAGAAATCATTAGAGCAAAGCACTGTGCTATGAAAAACAAGTGAGTCTTCCCCACATGTCCCAGAAAGCGGGAAGTACGTCGGGGAATCGAGTGGCTCCGGAATAGTGCCACGTCGATGGCGATGGGTGGCGGGCGACCATCTGTTACTAGGACACGGCGAGGCTTTTTGCAGGTTTGTCAGACTGCTGTCGAAATCAATACACGTTAGAGAATGGACGCAGCATACCCATCACCCGTGCCAAGGAGTTAGTCCAGATAAAGAGCGTGAATGAAATTTTCATGTGCTCTGTGTGAGGAAAGTGAGTGCAAAAGTGTTGATGATTCGTGTTTACGTCAGTAGTTGCTTTGATCACACGCAACGGAATGATAGTACAGCTACGGCAGAACACGTGGATTAAA
>NC_051409.1:24573842-24575142 GCF_015228065.2 Penaeus monodon | reverse complement strand
AAATTCAATCTGTAACTTATATTTTGCAAGAACTGTAAAATCACTTGTGTTCAGGAATGTCGCTTGAGCGTTTCCGATACACATCAATAATTCAACTTAACTCGTCTGCGTCCGTAACATCGGCATTTAGTGACATTGAAGCTTATCACAGACTACTTAACTTATATCATTTCCAAATCGCCTTCAGGACTTTTTGCCTCCTCGGTGATGGCCGAGAGCTGCTCGACACCTGCGCTGGTGTGACGCGGCTGTAGTCCTCACAAGTGTCTCGACTGGAGGGAGTGCCATGCAGTTCCGGGTGAAGTGGCTCCCTGTTATGGGCTCGGCGGCGCTGCCCGCGGGTCTTGTTCTTTTGCTTTACATCTACTGGCCTGCGTCTGGTTAGTATGTTACTTTCCGAAGGTTATCTAGGCATAACAAAGGCTAATATGCAAGAATACTATATTGATCATAATCACATGAAGATACTAGGGTAATGGCGAATACAAGCTCTAGGCTTTGAATAAATACATTTAATGTATTGGCATACTGATATAAAGTATATGCCACCCGATCAGACTGATGCACTTCTCTTTGTCTGCAATTAATGTGGATAATGATATGATTTTAGATTTTGGTCAAGAAAAAGAAGTGCAGCAGGGCCTTCACACAGGTCAACATCTAAATGTTAGTGACTTGAACTTCCCTGATCCTAAACTGACTTTGTAAGTAGACTTGCATAACTACGTATCAACATAACATTATTTATCATAATATTTTTTTATTTCACTAAAATGCCAATACAGTCCATTCTATTTTTACGGAGTTTCTTGCCAAGGTATTGATAAGCAACACATCTATTTGCACATGAGGACAATAGCATGGCATGCATACTAAATGCACTGCTAACTTCCAGCTTCTACGGGCCACACTTCCACTTCATCGAGAAGGACAGGGTGTTCCCGCTGGCGGAGCAGTCTCCGGGACGGGAGTTCTCTCCTGCCGAGGCGTCCTGGTTCCTCAGGATCCAAGACAAGGCGGCCGAACACCTCTCGGGGTCCCTAGGACAGACCATCAGGCAGGAAGACTTTCTAAACGGCAGGTCAGAAGGCGGGATCGAAGGGCTTGCACGCAAACCTGAGTTGATAGTTTGCTTTGTTGCGTTTTATGGAAAAAGCTATTTGCCTCACCTTGTTCTTCCATATCAAAATATGCTGTCATATTTATATGTAGATTATACTTCAGCAATTTACTATTTACATAGTATCAACAAGCGATATTATTGATTAGATAAGTAAGAGGTACAGTTAAATAACTGTGC
>NC_051409.1:24571278-24573174 GCF_015228065.2 Penaeus monodon | reverse complement strand
GGTACCGGTTCCTCCCGTCGGGCCTCGAGTTCGACCTGTACTACCGATCTCCCGAGCGAGAATCGGACCTTCGCGTGACTCTGTTCCAGCCTGTGGGTCTCCTGCACGTCGTCCGCTTGGCCAGCATTGACCCAAAACAGGTGAGGGTCGCTGGGCGTCGGTGGCTCGGTCTCTTCCTCCCTTATATCTCTGTAATACGTTCGTTTCTTTAATTCGCACGCATCTTCTTCATAATACTCTTTCTGTGCTTATTTAACTCTAGCTTCCCTTCTCTTCCCTTACATCATCTTCCTATTCTCTCTGCCTTCTTCCTCTCTCTCTCGACCCCAAAGCCTTTCCTCTCCCCCAGGTGGTCAACCTGGTGGTGCCTGTGCGCGGCGCCTCCACCCGGATGAGGGACTTCCTGGACCATCTGGCCGAAGGCGTCCTGCCCTTCGACGCCGCGCTCTCCCTCACGCTCGTCGCCAGGAATATACGGACTGCAGGCGAGGTCACCGCGATGGCGCAAGAAGCGTTCAAGGCCCTGACCGGCTTTAAGTGGAAGGTGGATGTGAGGGACGCCCTGAAGAAGAACGGCTTGCCGATGAATGACGCCTTGGCCGAGGAATTCGGGGACACCGTTTTCGTGGCGGAAGAAGAGCCTTTCCTGCACCCGGACTTTCTTGCGAGATGCCGCGGAAACGTCGCACGGGGTAGACAGGTATATACAGTGTTTGTGCATCTGTTTATCTCGCTGTCTATCTCTCTGTCTATCTGTGTACAAATATGCTCGGGTGTGTGCGTGTGCTTGAGCTATTTGTATATGTTGATGTTATATATGAAATGCATTAGCCTTAAAGCCTCCCGTTCTTCGCAGGTGTACTTCCCGGTCCCCTTCGCGCTGTTCAACCCCAGCGTGACGTACCCTCTGTTTGACCAGGAGGTCCCGCACCTGATGGATCAGCTCGTAGTGAAGGAGCACTTCGGGTATTGGAAGCACTCGAGGGCGGTCGCGGCCTGCGTCTCGAGGGCGGATCTGGCCTCGCTGCTGAAGGAGACCCGCCGGGGAATGGTGGCTGCCATGTTCAAGGAAGCCGTCATGTCCAAGACGATCAAAGTAATGGAGTTAGAGAGAGTGGCCTTTGTCTAGTGGAAGGCTGATCCTATTTGGGAGATCTTAAGGAATATGTTTAGTAGAATCATGATTTTGAGGCAAAGTAGAGGAAATAATAGGAAACATTGGAATAGAACGTAAGAGATAATATTCTATCGAACTAAAGCTGCTTCTTTATATATTTCCTCATAGATAATAAGAGCACCGGACCCGAGCTTGTTCCTCGTGTACCAGGACACAAATTGTACCTCAAAGGAAAGAGAATCCTATTCTGACTGCGTGAAGGAGAAGGCCTTGAACCTAGGATCCCAGGTCACTCTTGGGATGTCCCTCCTCAAGGTCAAGGAAGGGACAGACTTCGAGGGCATACTTTCCAAAAGGTTTGTGGTCATGAATGTTCCGTGGCAGCTCATTTTATGTCTATACACTCACAAATTTAAATGAAAACTATTTCGAAGATTTTGCGTTTTGTGACTTAAAAACACCTGGTTTACTCAGCAAACCCCCTCATCCAACGCCGACCCCCATCCCCACACCGCACACATTAACACAGACATATTTCCTCCTTCTGGTCAAGTCTTCTCGTTTCTTCAGGTTCCAGTACTTCTCCCTGATTCCCTTCCTGGTGTTCGCTGTCGTGCTCCTCCTGAGCTGCAACTGCGTGCAGAATTCACTCATCTACAGACAAGCTAAGGCGCTGAGGAAGCTGAAGCTCGAGGCTTCGAGGAGGACGGCAGCAGAATCATTGCAGAAGTGAGAAGATACGAATGTGAGAAGGAGGCGCGAAAAGAGAAGAGGAAAGA
>NC_051409.1:24570005-24570203 GCF_015228065.2 Penaeus monodon | reverse complement strand
ATCTTTACAAATATCAAAATTAGAGCGAACAATTTTACGAATAAGCATGAAGTGATAGATGACATAAATGGTATGTAATATAAATGTAAACATACGGATAAATCGCTCTGTGATACCTTAAATGTACAACAATCTTTTCCAATCTTATGGACAGAAATCTACAAACGGAACGAACTAAGATCTAATGAATTTGATGCA
>NC_051409.1:24569899-24569986 GCF_015228065.2 Penaeus monodon | reverse complement strand
TAAATCGAATACTGCGTGTCTCATACTTGCACTGATTTTCATGCCTGAACACTTTAGTTGGCCTTCCTCTAAGTGTTATGTTGTTGC
>NC_051409.1:24568284-24569228 GCF_015228065.2 Penaeus monodon | reverse complement strand
AGGCACAGATTTCTAGCAAAGTCGCTTGACAAAGTCCTTGTCTGCAGGAAGGTTTTGAAGTGTGCTGCTCATGTTTATAATTTATATTAACGGTAGGTACATGTACATTTTTCCCTAGCCTCCACGAAGCACGGAAGAGGAGTTATATCGTTTATGATTCACTTCATTAGACATAAAACAGTTTTCGAATTAATGGAGTGGACCAGAGACCAAGTCAGACGATCGTCACTGTACTTTGGAAAAATCAGTTAGTCATAAAAAAAAAGTTATTGACGCAACGGCAAACAAGGCGCCACGCGTCCTTGTGTCCTCTATGTCAACTTCAAAAAGGAACAGAATTTGCATCGAATCACGATGCTTCGTACGTGTTTGCAACATGCATGGAAACGTTTTTAGGGGTGTGGCATTGATGACGATTAGAGAATAATATAATTGGTTATGAAAACGACACAAAGAACGCTCAACCTGGCCCCATCATGTGTATTGACAAATTTATAAAATGCTACTTAATTAAGTAGTTATACATTCTAAGGAGTTTTGGTAATCCAGTAATGGGACTGACATATATCCCTTATGTTAAAGTGTTAAGTATCAAAAAGGTTTTAGGCAATCAAGTTTAACAACATACATGAGATTTGTGCTGAAAACTTTGTAAAAATTTTCTTGAAAATTGCAAGTTACCAATTGTAAATTTGATATATGTAAAAACATCGCTCCTGGTGCCAAGAAAGACAACACAGGCATCTTTGAAGCGCAAAATGATTCGTTCAAATTTTGATTGTTATTTCCTACAGAGTGAAATTGTGTGAACAAATACCTTATTTTATATTTTATTATCTAGATGGGCTTTGTGATATTTTTTGTTGCAGTATTTCAACCATATGCATTGTTATAACATTAAAATAGAAATTTTGAAATTAGTCCATTTCCATAATCCCTGAGAT
>NC_051409.1:24565317-24565707 GCF_015228065.2 Penaeus monodon | reverse complement strand
TAAGTTATCCAGTGAATGGTTTACACCTTTTGTTTACACGCACTTTAGTTATTCGTCACTGTTAGCTAAAGAATAAGCTATGTCTCACAAACACGAAAATGCAAAGTCTAGAGACAGTCATGTGCAAAGTAGCTCGGACGTTGCGGGGCAGTCGAGATCCAGGCGCGAGTAGGCTTAGAGACCCGATGGCTTTGTCTTGTTTTGTTTAGAACAGTGTCTGGGCATTTCTGCTATTTTGCCGCTAGACTGTGCGACATATAGGTTACTTGCCCTTGCAAGCACTGCGACTTCGCCCAAAATATCACCCTGAGTTGCCTAAGATGACTGCAATTCCTCACCACGCATTATGGCTAAGAAAAGAGTAGTTAATTTACACTTTCATTTGTTCTC
>NC_051409.1:24565085-24565255 GCF_015228065.2 Penaeus monodon | reverse complement strand
TACACAGTTTGTGTATTTATCACTGCAGAATGTCACTTTGCAATATTAAGCTAATTTAGTTTCCTATTTCAATATAATTAAAAAAAAAACCGCAGTGACCCCATAAAATTTTTCGTTTTCTATTAAATTCTTTTTAAAGAAAATTAATCTCATTAGGGTGACTCTTTTTA
>NC_051409.1:24560984-24561572 GCF_015228065.2 Penaeus monodon | reverse complement strand
TACAATATGTTCAATTGCCTGGATAATGTTAGAACATCATGTTCGTCTCCTTTTATGTCATGCTGTTCTTCCTTTGATCGCAACTGAGCTCAGGAGTCATGGTTTTCTGGGTTGCTACAGCGTTCAAAATTTCTTCACAAATATTTTCTTAGTCTGATACAATTCACCAGAACATTATCGCAAGATTTTCAAAGACTACATCTTAATCTTACTTGTATAAGCATTTGGAAAGTTATATTACCTTATTATCATACTGAACCTTAAAATGATAGAAAAAACTCTTATGAGAGAAAACGAACTAAAGGTCGACGTCATATTATGTTGCATATGCTTATCGTCCACCTATCTTTCAATGCATCCTTTTACATTTTTTTCTTTATTTTAATCAGCCCATAATCAAAAATTCCTCTAGATGCAGAACATACCAAAATGAATTTGTATACTGAATATTCTACTTACACTGAGAATACAGGGAGAACGTGATTGAATCGATTCATATTTTTAGGAAGATGATAATTTATGTGGCGCTGTTGGCTGTTCCACTACATACCCGATCGGCACGCACAACTTGGATGGCCTGGAATGTCC
>NC_051409.1:24559382-24560584 GCF_015228065.2 Penaeus monodon | reverse complement strand
ACCTCACATAGCTAGCAGGCTAACATAATTGTATAAGTATTTATTAAGGATAATACAAATATAGCAGAGATCATAATCATATAGTCCTTGTTGTATATGTTCTAAATTGACTAAATCTAGTCTATTGATCTATCTATAATAATCGTGTTAGATATGCTATATGCTCTGCCCTCTTCTAACCTCTGCCCTCTGTAGGCACTTGAGGCCTCATAAGGGTGCCCAGAGGGGCGGTATCATAATTGTATCCGTTGCTCATCTGGCATCTACGTAGGGTCACGCCGATGTATCATCTCTGTCCTTGGCCTCGTGTGATCCATTCTTATGAACGTTCGAAGGCCCACGGTCCTATTGACTCAATCGTCTGACACTCGTGCTGTGCCATGCCTAACTGAGGCTTCTGCAGCCTCGCCACTTGAGGCACCTTACTGCCCCAGTACCAACGGGTTGAAACCCTTGGCTGGTTGATTTGCAGAGCGTCTCTCGCATCTCAGGCGATCTGCTTTGCGTAGCTCTAGTTTGTGGTCTGCGCGTTCCAGTGGCGCGCCCGTTCCATCCTCCTGGACTGTCACCTCCTGGCGGCCGGTCCTTTGACTCAGGCGGCGTCCTAACTTCCTGGGGTAGTACCTCTCCAAGTCCTAGACTCAGGCTATGGCGTTCTTCGTGACATCCTCACACATCTCGCCAGGAGCCTTCTTCGGCCATTCAATTGCTGTCCAACGCCTATGTAAGTCAACTGGTCATACGTGTTGGCAGACGGAGTCGCTCTATCGACCAGGACGTGATGATTTTCTGTGACGAGCGCTGGTGAATTCCTGGTATGTACCAGGGTCCAGGAGGCGGGCCCATTCACAACATCCTTGGGGGATGGTACGGCGTGCGATGATCGAGTAGCTCTAGTCCTTTGATCGAACGGCCCTGAAACTGGGGTCACAATACCAATGTCTGACAAAATCTGTCTGACTAGGGTTTTCGGTGCTCCCTTGCCCACACATCTGATTGGGAGACTTCTTCAGGTCATGTCATATGATTATGTATGCGGGATAGTCTAGAGAGAGGTCCTATGACAGGACGTTACTGGTCCACACCAACTACGCGAGCGATTCCAAACATCAAGCATCTGAGGTAAAGGGGAATAATGATTCTAGCGTCGTTACGAAGCTCCGACGATTTCAGAACGAATCTCGTATCACGCAACTGTTGTA
>NC_051409.1:24557228-24557847 GCF_015228065.2 Penaeus monodon | reverse complement strand
ATAAGAGGAGAAAGAAGAGGAAGCGAGCGGCAGGCAACCTGCGCGCGGCGGACCGAGCGTGCAGCAGGGCAAGTCTGGCGGCCGGAGCGGGCCTAGTCCACAACAGCGCTCCATAAAGGTCAGGAGTGACAGTCGCCGCCAGACGGATAAGCCAACCAAAACAGACTCCGTTGCTACGGCACGCAAATACAAACCACTGATATGAACTAAATATTACGTGTTATTTTTCTTTCTTGTTCCTTTCACTTCACTGATATATATCAAGTATAGTTAATAATAATATATGAACGCAAACATACTTTTGAAACCGTAATAGTACTGGTGATGAAATCGATATGATGATGAACAACATTTTATATATGAGTATAAATGTAATGATTGTATTTACAGTACAATAACATTAATTTCAGGACTTCCAGATTATTACTCAAGAATATCAGGCAATAGATTATGGCTGTTAGACATTACCTATGTATGTTTTAGTACACAAATCTTAAAAAAGAGAAATGACTATATATTTACATGAGGTATAACATATTGAATATTTGAGACTACTGGCGAAAGCACATTAAAAGGTTTGAACATTTATCTATCTGTTCTTTCTCATGAGCATAGTCAT
>NC_051409.1:24555582-24556239 GCF_015228065.2 Penaeus monodon | reverse complement strand
AGTCAGAATAAGCTAATCCTTTTGGCTACGGTGAAAGTAAGACTATAACAGTAACTACAACTTTAGTAAGAGTGGTCATAAAAAGGAAGAATATTAATAATCATAAACCATTATTCACTTACTAGAAAGAATAGCAGAGTTGGTAGTTGTAGTAATGATGCTAGTCAATAACAGTGGGAGAAAAGTAATCTTAATGTTTTCTAAAACATTTAAAAAAAGCATTGGGAATGCCAACAAAAAGAAGAATAGATGGGAAATTTAAATTTTATTGCAATCATGTGTCTGAAAGCTGACGCAAATACACACGTCAGACTTACAAAAAAATATTTAAATGATATACGTACAATCCATGTTTTCCTTCAGGTTTCAGTTCTCCCTGTTTTTAGATTTCACATGTAATCACTGATCTGGTACGATATATTTTTTGTCAGTAGAAAAGCTTCAGTCAAAACCTTTTCTCTTTGCAAGTATGGTAATAGTGCTTTGACTGCAATATGGTTTCATGTCAGAATTCCGGTTTGGAAGCAGCGACCGCCGTCGGCCTCCCGGCAGGCGTTTCACTTGTGACTTTTCCCTGAGAGGAGGAGCACCTGAGAAGCTGCCTGGGTATTCACCCGGAGGCGACAGGGCATCGCTTCTCAGCATGAGTCAGCTCAT
>NC_051409.1:24554206-24554713 GCF_015228065.2 Penaeus monodon | reverse complement strand
GAAAGAGGCAGAAAGAGACCGCAGGTACAAATATGATCCGGCAGCCCTATCTCCTCGCCCAACTGAGCCTCGGGGGTCCGGGGTGCAGGCTTCAAACCTGTAGCTGACTAGCGTCAGAGTGGTTCGACTCCACCTGGTGGGCGGTTCTTGCCTTCACTACAGTCGGATTAATCGCATGAAAATATTGCTCCAGGAAGACGCTGCTTATTTTCAAACTGTGATCTATGGTGATGAGTTTCCAAATGCTGGCATCCTCTGAACACGAAAGACAAGTGGGCTGAAGTTCGAATCCGTAATAAATCATATTTCATTAGTGATTCTTCATTTAATTTTGTAGAACTATTTCAGTACACGAAGACATGTATTTAAAACATTTCTGTCCTCTTTCAGTGGTTTTACAAAGTTAATGTCAGCGTTTGATAGATTATACCGGCCTTGTCCGAAACTGAGGGTGAAGTCTTTTTCCCCACTAACAAACTGTATATACATGTGTGCGTGTGTCATGGT
>NC_051409.1:24553555-24554014 GCF_015228065.2 Penaeus monodon | reverse complement strand
TACAACGAACATTCCTAATTACCCGTAATCGCATAAAACCACCCAAACACAAAGGCACTCCGCAGTTATTTCGATATGACTTAATATGTATGTAAATATTAAGTTATGCATATATTATTTGACATACAGAAAAGGATATTTTTTCTCTAAGTGTATACATGATCATGTGTCCAATTCGGGTCATTATCTGAAAGAGACCGCAGGTACAAATATGATCCAGCAGCCCTCCTTCCACGCCCAACTGAGCCTCGGGGGTCCGGGGTGCAGGCTTCAAACCTGTAGCTGACTAGCGTCAGAGTGGTTCGACTCCACCTGGTGGGCGGTTCTTGCCTTCACTACAGTCGGATTAATCGCATGAAAATATTGCACCAGGAAGACGCTCCTCATTTTCAAAGTGTGGCCTATGGTGATGAGTTTCCAAAAGCTGGCATCCTCCGAACATGTAATAAGACAAGTTGG
>NC_051409.1:24549346-24550626 GCF_015228065.2 Penaeus monodon | reverse complement strand
CCACGCCGGATGTGGTATGTATGTGCCCAGAGCACTTTTCCGCCTGAACATATCAAGAGAGAATCTTCTAATATCCTAATTAACCGTAAAAGGTCCGACGTCGATACCTTTATCCGTTCTCTACATCTTACCAGACAGGCAGACACAAACCCATACAGAGGCATTCCACAGTTATTTCGATATGATTTAATGTGTATGTAAATATACATGAAGCTATGCATATATTATTTAACATACAGAAAAGGATATTTTTTCTCTAAGTGTATACATGATCATGTGTCCAATTCGGGTCATTATCTGAAAGAGACCGCAGGTACAAATATGATCCGGCAGCCCTCCTTCCACGCCCAACTGAGCCTCGGGGGTCCGGGGTGCAGGCTTCAAACCTGTAGCTGACTAGCGTCAGAGTGGTTCGACTCCACCTGGTGGGCGGTTCTTGCCTTCACTACAGTCGGATTAATCGCATGAAAATATTGCACCAGGAGGACGCTCCTCATTTTCAAACTGTAGCCTATGGTGATGAGTTTCCAAAAGCTGGCATCCTCCGAACATGTAATAAGACAAGTTGGCTGAAGTTCGAATCCGTAATAAATTGTATTTTTATTGTAAATTGTCATTTGGTTATGCAGAGCTGTTTATCCTGATATCCCAAGATATGTATTTCCAACATTTCTTTTCTCTTTCAGTGGTGATTTATAAAGTTAATATCAGTGTTTGATTGATTATACCGGCCATGTTGGGACTTGTGGGCGGAGTCTATTTTACAGTGACGACATCGAAAGCTGAATTTACTTTGTATTTGCCTTTGTTGTAGCTCGGAAGATGCTGCTTTCAAAAAAGAAAAAAGAAAAAAATCTAAATTGAGAAGTTTATCTGATAGAAAGGTTTTAATTACAAATTAGACTTTATATGTAGATTAATATCTCCATTTCCACCATTTCCACCTCTCCGATATTTCAGCGTTTTTAATACTAGGTATTGCAATGTTGATACACTATATCACATAAACGAAAACACTACCACATCTGCTTTCCAATTTCTGAGCAACTGATAAACAAACTGTTGATAAGATACAAGAAATAAAGAATAATATTGACGATCTGGCATATAAGGCATGACGTCATTTCTTGACGAACCCGCACGCTTTGTTGGCGGTTCAGTAGTGAGCCCTTGACTGGTAGTAACAGCAAGTCATAAGTTGGGGTAGATGAGGCCGTAGTAGTGCTCCGCTCTCTCTCTCTCCCTCCCTAAGAGAGACAGGTGGTGGTGCTGCTGAGGTT
>NC_051409.1:24548356-24549014 GCF_015228065.2 Penaeus monodon | reverse complement strand
GGCAGGCAACGTGCGCCGGGGGAGAGAAGGAGGGTAGGCACGGGGGACGGCGGGTGGGGAGGAGGAGGGATGGGGTCGGCACATGTTTCTCGGCCAGCGTCCCCCGCCTGCTGCTCCGGGAGGTTGGGAACATTACAACAGAGCCACATAAGCATCGGTGTTGCTGCGCGGTGGAGAGCGTTGCCAAGCCACCGCTATCGGTTCGGCTGCTCCTCTTTATTTTATCGCGTTTTCTTTAATCTTCTAGGACATTGCTATGTCATTACGTGCTATTATAAAAATACGTATATACAGCATAACGGTTATCCAATTTTTTTCCAAATTTATCGAGAATTACGTTGGGAGAGCATTTATGATTTTGAAATTAATTACTTGTTTTGGCATAGGCCATGAAACTAATATAAGTGTTCTAAGAATAATGATAACAGGTCTGTAAATACCCAAGGAGGAAAAAAAGTAACAAATCTAGTAATGTGAGGATCAGTGACTAATGTTAGACATTCTGGCAGCAATAACGATATCAATTATGGTAGTGATTTTATGAGGAAAGGTATATAGGATGCTGACATATCTAATAATAACTCTAATGGTAAAAGTAACAGTATGAATATTAAAGAAAACATCAGAAAAAATTGCCAGGATTGCAATCATAGAGAGG
>NC_051409.1:24546171-24546924 GCF_015228065.2 Penaeus monodon | reverse complement strand
GCGATAGCCTGTCTCTCAACCTGTCGCGTACATATCTTTCTTCGTATCTTACAAATAATGAAGTATGAGGAAGAGGCATGCGTGTTAAAAGCATTTCTATCGTTATTCTTTGTAGAATATTTGTGATATAATGATTATTTTCCGGGTCGTTGCTATGTAAAAGGACAGTATAAAAACGATGTTAATATTTTTGGTCCTACAGTGATTTGCATATCTATCTCAACCTCAGGCAGCCTCTCATGTTAGTTGCCCAATGACGTTATAACCTTTGTTGACTTTGACTAGAGGGCAGAGAGGTCACACGTTAGATAAAGGGTGATCCTCTCTACGGGAGACCTGCCCTCTGAGGACAAACCGGCTGCAGTAACTACTCTCTCCTTGCCACACACGCGATTAATGCATGTCACCAGACTTACACCTTATCTTTTCATATATAAAAGTATTGTAAACAACTCGATCCCTTTCGAACAAAGTCCTTTCCGTCAGATATAACAGAGATAACCTCAGATAAAGAGAAACGTCCCGGGATCGATTAGCCATTTACCAAAGAGACTATATTTAGTTCCTTCTTTTATAAATGATGAAGTACGAATACACGAAAATTCAAAGATGCAGAGGAAATGGACTGAATTTTTCTTCGCGGTATGCGTACGGTGGGAAAGGTTTGAAGGCTGATTTGCAACAAGTGGACTTTCTTGCATGGAGGAAAAACGTTAGATAACTACAAGTCGGAAATTAACGTTAGGGCACGCG
>NC_051409.1:24545642-24545759 GCF_015228065.2 Penaeus monodon | reverse complement strand
GTTTCTGCGGCTGATCAACATTAGCTATTTCTGTGTAATTACATTGCTTACCCCCGCCGCTTCTCCGTCGATAAACTCACCTTAATATGTCTGAAGCCGTCAGAGCTATTATGTTAA
>NC_051409.1:24542211-24542394 GCF_015228065.2 Penaeus monodon | reverse complement strand
TTTCTTCCAGCTACTGACACACCCTTTAAGTAATTGATCTCCCTCATAATTATTTCGCTGAACATATAAAACAAATCTTTATATTTTCTGGCAACCTTATGTCTCCTCTTTTTTCTTTTATTGTTGCTTCTTGTTTCCAATATAAGTTTCCTTACATCTCTCCTATCTATTTCTATATCTATT
>NC_051409.1:24541805-24541962 GCF_015228065.2 Penaeus monodon | reverse complement strand
GTCCTTGGATCTTGGGTATGGCTATGGATATTGACTGATATATTTGCTCTGTCTCTCCTGTACTGTAGATCGTGTTGGTTATCTGTGTCATGATTTTCATACCAAATTCCTCTAGTGCCTGCCGTGATTCCGTCCTCCTCAATTGCTTTTTCATCCT
>NC_051409.1:24541214-24541532 GCF_015228065.2 Penaeus monodon | reverse complement strand
GTATGTATGAATGTGTATGTGTTATCTTATTTTTAATCTGCAAATAATTTTCTAATATATTCGTTCCATCTGTCTTTTACTTCGTTTAGTTCCACGGCTACTGTTTCCATCCTTCATTTTTATTGCTGTATTCTGATTGTATTTTCTTTTGCTGGTGATTTCTTCTACTTTCTCATGCATCTTCTGTTGGTTGACCCTTCCTAGCTGTTTATTTTCGGTGCATCTTTCATACATCCATTGTTCTTTTGTTTTCGCACATTCTCTATATATTTTCCTGTTAGTTCCCTGTACTTATAATCTTTATCTCTGCATGTTCTC
>NC_051409.1:24540406-24540626 GCF_015228065.2 Penaeus monodon | reverse complement strand
ATCATTATGCTAATGTTGAACATTCTTCCTTTTAATTTAACTAAGTGGCCTGATAACAGTCAAGTACCCCCTGTTGAACAAGGCCGTCTTGAGCGGGCGGGACAACTGACCGGTCTTCACTGGCGCAGTTCTGCTTTTCGCCGTTAGCATTTCTTCTTTTCTTATTGCGTTCCATGATTTCTTGTAAGAGATGCGTGGTTAGTTTTCCAGCTTTCTTCCA
>NC_051409.1:24540133-24540268 GCF_015228065.2 Penaeus monodon | reverse complement strand
AGAGGTCGATTATTCCGCCAGCCTCTTGGCTGCATGCTTTCTGTGAGAACAGGGGAACCACGGGAAGGTAGCATGCATGTAGTTTGGAGGCATAGGTTGTGTGTTATGAAAGACTTCAGACTAGCTTAATCTAGG
>NC_051409.1:24539152-24539255 GCF_015228065.2 Penaeus monodon | reverse complement strand
TATACACCGACGCCACGGATGAACCGCCAATTCCGTCAACTGTATCCGAAACATGTTTATTCAACAAGAAACAATGCAGGCACTGGCAGCGCTGAATGAAAAA
>NC_051409.1:24538785-24539116 GCF_015228065.2 Penaeus monodon | reverse complement strand
TTCAAAATGTCTACAGTCTTCCCGAATGCTTCTGACATATTTTCGTTAATCATTTTTTTTTCTTTTTAATGATGCACCTTTCATAGGCCAACTCATTTTCTTAAACCAACGTTACTATTGTTTATATCCCATACTCTTCTGTCATTAGGGAGATTGACAAAAATGAGTCAGTATATCATCTAGTATTTATCAGTCAATTTATTCATTCGTTTTTAAGATATATTACTTTTCCCCATAATATCTATCCCCATATATGATTCACGAGGTTCAGTGTATATATCTCGATTATTTAACTTCTTCAGTGGTCTCAACGCACACACGAGAACAAAAG
>NC_051409.1:24536640-24537225 GCF_015228065.2 Penaeus monodon | reverse complement strand
CAGATCCTTCTTCTTTCGTGTGGACAAGACAGGGAGCAAATTATTTCAAAGCAAAATTATAGTGATAGGTACCAGGCTTGCAAATCCAGAGGAAAAACTAGTTACACAAGCTCCATCATCAGAAAGCTTTATAAAAAACAAACCAACATTCTTTGCTTTTCAGATAGAAGCAGATCAGGTCAGTCGGTACTAAACTTTCAGCAGCAGCATGATGCAAGAAATGTATATACGATTTAACATTAGAAATCTGATGTTAAATGCTACTGTTTACACACACACAACCACACATTATCATACAAAAATGTGTTTACCTCTGCGTTTGTATTTCTACGTGATTATGTAGACAAATGTAAGCCATAGTAATAAATAAAAAACTGTCTCAGATGCATTCATACAAGTTTACGTAACAATCATACGAACAAATCAGAGAAGAGAACACTAAACACCCCAGGCTTTGCGGTCGAACGAAGAAGGCCGATAGAAAGCTACACAGGTCACAGGCCAAGACGTCACCTGGTGGAAATTAAAGATGCAATATAATGGTATTCTGTCTTGAATATGGTGAATACGAGGACCCACAGGATG
>NC_051409.1:24536097-24536505 GCF_015228065.2 Penaeus monodon | reverse complement strand
AATATAGATGATCGAATGATAAGTAATACATTAATCAAACTTCAAACGGGGAAGAAATATATAAAAAAGAAAAAACAACGAAATCATTTAACGAAGACGACGAAGAAAAAAAAATTTGCAGTTCCGTCGAGCAGCCTAAAAGTCCGTGTACCCTTTAATGAAGGTCACCGGAGAAGCAGAACTTGATCTAGTTCGAACCAGTACCTGCTATGGTTCTCTCTCTATGGGGAGACTCATTAAGTGGGAGGTATTTATGGGCACTGTACGTGTTGTACCTTGCGATGTATTGATATAAAGTTCTAATTTGACTATGGGCAAATATGTGGACAGATATGATCAGCAACAAAATGTTTACCTAAATTGCAGCTTAACTGTCTTATTTTTTTTTTGCATATATACATTAGCAGA
>NC_051409.1:24534839-24535599 GCF_015228065.2 Penaeus monodon | reverse complement strand
ATCTACAAAGAACTTGCCCGCTCGGTCTAAACGTCAATCTCGTCATATCTGAAAGTATTGCGTCATACGCTTTCGACAAGTAAAAATGGGGAGAACGTTATCGAGTTTCACTGAACGGCGGAGTTCCCGCGGCTAGTAGCATTAACAAACGTAAATCCTTCCTGAAACAATACTGCCAAGCAATTTACAAGCATCGAAAGAGTATGATGCAATGCTGTCGGTGATGATACGAGCCCGCGGCCGGCGGGTGTCGCGGCCCTCACCGAGTTTCTACAGTCTCTTCCTGCCTCTTCCTCTCCTGCCTTTCTTTCTCTTTTCCCTTTACTTTATGACTTTCCCTTCCCCAGCTCTTTTACTTATTTTTTCCTCTAATCTCCCTAGTCTCTCTCAGCTTGACAGAAAATGATAAAAGGACTAAAGTCCAGGAAAATGACACATGAAAAAGGAATACCTTTCCTGGAGGCATTTTTTTTTTTGCTCCCATTTTCAGTTTTTTCAATAAATAAGAGTAATAAAAGATTTACAGTTTATGTATTTGACGTGATGGTAGAGTGTTTAGGTGCCAAACCTAGTTCGTTCAGTGCCGCAGCTTTTTTTTCAGTTAGTGCTACCAGAGTAAATTTTTTCATTAAAAAATCCAAAAGAATTGATTTTAAAGACAGAAGGAAAGATGAATATAAGATAAATGAAAAACAGGGTCAGATGTCTAAAGTGACTGATTTAAAATAATACTGTTAATATAAATCAAGATAATAACAAC
>NC_051409.1:24533670-24534058 GCF_015228065.2 Penaeus monodon | reverse complement strand
TTGGAACCGTGCCACCAAATGTTAGGTTCACATTGCGTTCAGTTGGGTAAAGCGGACCTGGCGTTGCGCGGCAAAATCAAGTGAACGGTCGACCTGACGCCTCACGGCTATTTGTAAACTACCAAAATGGCCGCTAACTTCGAGCCTCAAAAGTAAATCAGTTTGAACTGCAACATTTATTTCTTTTTGGCTTTCTATCTTTATAACAGACAAAAGAAATGTATTCTTGCCAAAGTTGTCGCCGCCACCACTCAGGATTCTGACTTTTGTGGTGCCCCGAAAAACCCTCCAAATGGTTTTATGGGAAATTATTGTATCATAAAGTAAGATTCCAGATTTATTATATGTGTTTGCTTTTGCCAAGGGGACTACATTATGAGGCAGCTAA
>NC_051409.1:24533232-24533530 GCF_015228065.2 Penaeus monodon | reverse complement strand
TGACCTCAAAAGGCTTCAAGAGCTGAACTGCCTACTGAAGTACCTCGTTCCACATCCGGCCGTCACTGTTAACCGTACTTTAGATCACTGTTATTGTACACCATTTTCCTGATGATGGGTAAATCCACAAGCAAATCTTATTTATTAAATCTGTTCATACATTTGGCCAAAACTCCTTTAAATATTTCCAATGAAAGAATGTCCGTCACACATGAAGCATTCGAATAAAGAGATAATCATAACAAATACTGGTTCAAACTGAATAAAAGTGGAAATCTTCGGGTCACACGACCCACTT
>NC_051409.1:24531768-24532041 GCF_015228065.2 Penaeus monodon | reverse complement strand
CAAGGAAGCTGGTCAGCGAAAAGATGTAAGTCGGAGTAAAATTTCTTTGTTCGCCAAGTCTCATTTGTGAAGAATTAATAGTGATGCAAAAAGTAAATATATATTGTATATGAGAAATATATTATCGTAGGTATTAACTGTTAGCTGGGTAGAATGAAAACAAGAGAAGGTGAACAGGAGTTCTCCAGAGTCCGGGCCAGCTACCTGTTCCTCCTCTTCCGAAACTAGACGCACCTTAGGTACTTTCTGGGTCCTAGGGATTGTAGGCAAACG
>NC_051409.1:24530321-24530434 GCF_015228065.2 Penaeus monodon | reverse complement strand
GGTGGCTTAAAGATTTCGTCAGCCTTCGCGTGCCGGAGAAATGAAGGACCAGAAAGGGGCGTTCCTGATGTAACGACGAGGAGCGTTGCGTCACTGGAATCGTGCTTGGGCCG
>NC_051409.1:24530117-24530241 GCF_015228065.2 Penaeus monodon | reverse complement strand
TATCACGTTCTGCTAAACTTTCTCTTTGCTAATTCTGTTTCCTGTGTAATTTACTTCTCTTTTTCTACGGAGAACAAAAGGGGATGAGATGTTGGAAGAATGGAGTTAAAAATTAAAATAGGGG
>NC_051409.1:24529751-24530080 GCF_015228065.2 Penaeus monodon | reverse complement strand
AATAGAATTGGGAGATGCCCCGCTCAGACTAAGAAGGAAGAAAATTAGGAAGTAAACAGGATGCCGACAGAAAATGAGATTTGATGCGGAATGGAACACCAGGTGATTTCGCAGCGAGAAGCGGTTAACGCCCTGCCTCCTTTTCATCGAAGGGAAGCTGCCTTAAAGTGCTAGATAAGCAACGCCCTCACTACGAAGCCACTCTGATGTCAAGTTACCCTGTAAATGTTGAGAGAATAAATGTTAAACAGTATCAATCCTATCTGACACGAGGCCATTCATGTTAAAGTATCCCACCAGTGACAACTTTCAGGTCAATATCCGTGGCC
>NC_051409.1:24528213-24529687 GCF_015228065.2 Penaeus monodon | reverse complement strand
TATTGCAGCATGACATGAGAATGTACATAAGTGCTTTAAAATTGATATCTTGGTACTCACTATCTAAAATATGGAATAGATAAGGAATATAATTCTTTTATTTGCATAATGTATATTTTACTTGACATGAAATTGCAGAACCTAAACAATAGCATTTGATGTATTCTGTTGTCGCAAAACTTTTGACAGGCCAAACTATACTGAAATATTCAACATTATATTAATAGTAAATATTTTTTTTTGTCATTTCAAACACTGGCAACGCCCATATGACTACCATATACATATCGGTCATTCATTTAAAAAAAATAAGTTGCAACAATTTACCGCGCTATGCTGCAATTCTAGCAGAAATGCCGCAATAAAGTTTGAATAAACTGACTCACATCCATTTCTCTGAATACCAAGCAAAGGGTATTTGATATATTATTATAATTCAGCATAAGTCACCGTTGCATTACTCTGTGCTACTGATATATAGAAAACGTATTTAATGGTGTTTGTTAGTTATAAAATAATCTGCCACACCACTGTACGATGACCAAAGAATGTGAAAATGGAGTCGCCATCATTATACGTAAAAGACGTTATAGAAATGCAATACTGTACTAAACCATCAACGTAATCATAAGAAAAAATATGCTATATACATTATTGAGTGTAACATCAATGATTATGCTGCCATATTTAAATGGACGAATGGCTTATCACAGCGCTATTAAAAAGAGCACTAGCGAGTGTGAAATATTATAGAATGTAAAATGTAAAATATAGAATGTTTTGACACTTCTATAATCTTATAAACTCTGCTTTATAAAAGATTGCCATAATTTGACGATTTCGAACCTTGTGGCTCGTCTAGGCATCAGGAGGCTTCCGTATTTGACCAACAATGTCTTGTCTGCCAAGTGTTGTTGGAGTTCCCGTCTAAACGATGGTTTAATTATTTTGATAATCACTGACTAAGTTTCAAGAGGTTCCCGAAAGTTTTCTGTTCCAAAAACAATTCCTGTGCCTGTTATATTGTTTGTTTATGGCTGGCCAAGCACTGAACAAGGCCAGGGCGAAGCGTGCCTCCGCAAATCTCAGTGAATGGAAGTGAACTTTTTTCTGACTGATCTCACTGCGGTTCCGGCCAGCAACAGAAGAAAAGGTGTAAACAACTACGATTCGCTTGTTTGTGGGGACGCTGGCAAATAACCTTAGCCTTTCGGTCACTGAGAACTCACAGGCATTCTGCAGAAAATAATGCAATCTCAGCTTCGATGTTCAGATTGAGAATTAAGCAAGAAAAAAATCCTGAAAGACTGTTCTGACATAGTTTTGATAAACTTCATGAATGCACGGGTCCTCAGAACCGTTTTAAGGAAAACAATCCCTCTCTCGCGTCAGGATATTCACTCCTGGCTAGAAAGTTTTCCCACAGAGCCACCCTCCTTACAATGAACTGCGGCATCGAGGCAGCAGCAGAGCA
>NC_051409.1:24527711-24527983 GCF_015228065.2 Penaeus monodon | reverse complement strand
GCTCACACACATAGACACACCGGGAAAGACAACACATAACATCTTATGCTTCGTACTGTTGTTTTTATATGATGTTATAGAAACCCGTTATGTCCAGTTTGAACAAACAAAGACGTTTTAAGTGATTTGTTTACAATATTTTTGTAATGTCAACAAACATGCTTTACGTCATAGCTAAAAAAAAGAGGTAAAAGATAGCATTAAGCAGGAGCTATCTAAGATTCAGAGGAAGGACATGTAATAAGGTTAGTCATCAAATAGAACACAATTTT
>NC_051409.1:24526752-24527227 GCF_015228065.2 Penaeus monodon | reverse complement strand
AATATACTCACATCTCATTTTCATTATGTGTTTTTTGTGTTACTTCTGTGTCAATAAATATTGATGAATACAAACAGAAATAACGATACGACATTTTCTGAGTTCACGTATTTTCTAATCCGTGCTTACTGATTTTGATTGATAACGAATAATCATGGATAATAAAAGATTCATGGATATTTTTTAAGTATTATAATAAAAGATACGAAGTGATAAGTAGTGTGCAAAATATACAAGGTCATTACCTTATGATAATGAGAAATACATCTTACCTGAATAAATAACATAAGGATGAATCAGAAACGTCAACTATATATAAACTGGTTCTCGCTAGCCAACTGCCTCCCTATACATCTCGCCATGCAAAAACCCAATCTAGTGTTAAATGGTAGATTAACCCAGGCCGGGGATGTGGCACCTTATCGCGGATGCCTCTAGCTCTGCCAACTGCGCCCAGGGATGGAAGACCGAGTCA
>NC_051409.1:24526487-24526697 GCF_015228065.2 Penaeus monodon | reverse complement strand
CTTTTATCCCCATGATGCAATACAGTACAGCATTCATTAACACTGTACTGCTGAAATATACACAAATTGATACATCAGAATATGAGAACAGATAAAATTTAAAACATCTACATATGAAAGAGACATAGATGCTATATTCAGAAGGTAAACACTGAGAGTAAATATTTTCATAATATGAAGTGGCGTATAAAGTGAAATAAGGTCTTACTA
>NC_051409.1:24526041-24526455 GCF_015228065.2 Penaeus monodon | reverse complement strand
AATGCACAAGGAGAGAAAAATGGACCATACTAAAGTTGTTTTAAGCAACGTAACTCCATATTTTGTAACATTTAAACAATATCGATAAGTATTTATACTGAAAATACAATCCTCATTATTATTCACACATAATATACAATTAATATCGTTTACTTAGCATCCAGAAATAACAAGGGAACCAGATACATGTTCTGAAATAGTTCAGCTGAATAAAAATAGTATGCTTTAAAATCGTCACTTGAAAATCAGATAGCTGGAGAAAACTGGAGTCTGCGAAGATCCACGAACAGATAAAAGAGTTACATAATTACTGTAAGTAATGCATCGTGATGAATGAATTTACTTCTGGCGCAAGAAGTGGGGAATATTTCGAAGGCTTAGTGCTGGAGCGTCTTTTGGCGTGCAGATCACAAA
>NC_051409.1:24525880-24525966 GCF_015228065.2 Penaeus monodon | reverse complement strand
AAGCAGAAGTCTTCAGGTTATTGAAGAATATATCCTCTTTCTATAATCTTTATTTATATATATTTTTCTATATCTCTCTTTTTGCG
>NC_051409.1:24525206-24525834 GCF_015228065.2 Penaeus monodon | reverse complement strand
TACATACATATATATTCATATATATAGAGTTTACGTTTTAATCCAGATAATCGAAAAACACGCAGACTACAAAATACCCTTGGCCATCGACCTATCGATTACAACAAAGCCTTCGATTCCGTAGAAATAACAGGCGTAATTAAGGTGTTGCAAGAACAAGGCATCGAATCAGTGTCCGTCAACTTTCTCCAATGCATTTGCGGCCACGCAGAGTCCTACGCCCACCTCGCACTTTTTCGACTACGACAAGGAGCAAGACAAGGAGAAACGTGGAACCTTACGAATAGGCACACCTTGAAACTTCGAGCAACGCAAAGATCCCATGAACGAATCATGTGTATGTATATACAAATACCACGAGGTGCGATCGCAAAACAGATGAAGGGATACGAAAAAACAAGACCAAAACCAAAACAAAAGTCCGCGACATCCTTGACCCCTGAGCAAGGCGAAGTGGACGTGGGCTGGACACGTTTCCAGAAGATTTGCCGTCAGGTGGACTTCCCAAGTCACCCAATGGACTCCACGAGGCTACGCAAGAAACAAAGGCCGCCAAAAGACCAGGATTCATGATGACCTGGACAAATTCGAAAAAAAATGGCCACGAATAGCAGACGACCGGAGGAGT
>NC_051409.1:24523063-24523672 GCF_015228065.2 Penaeus monodon | reverse complement strand
AACAACAAAACCTGTATTGTATCTGTTTACGCGCGAACGTACTAAGATGGCAAATTTTGACGAAAGAAACTGAAAAGAAATCGAAGCCTATTAATTTTTTGTCCGGTACAGTACATTTCCATTCCGGAGGTACCAATTACTGTTTTCCTGCTAAGTATTAGTGAACCCACAGAGCTTCCTTCCAGCCGGTTCGTCTGTACAGCACATGCATCCATCCATGCCGCTGAAAGGTGCTTTTTCAGTACATATTCCTCGCTGCGTCCTTTCTTTTCTTACGAAAGATAAGGGAAAAGCCACGTTAACAACCTCTCCCGCAACCGGTAAACGGGCCAGGCGAGCGGCCGGTAAAGGCGGGCCTGTGAATGGCTGGCAGTCCACCAACCAAGTGGCGCGTCGCTGGAACCTGGAAAACAACTGGAAAATACCCAATACCTGGCAAACCAAGCACGATCCTTGGTTGCCAGGTGAAAGGCGATGAGATTTTCCTTAGCTTATCAGAGATTATTTGTTTATTATAAAATTTGGTAAGTACTTGACATGTGTTTGCCGTACGTAACGCAAGGTCAAACGAAAATCCAGCGGCATAATCCACACCAGCACCGACTCGCA
>NC_051409.1:24521048-24522194 GCF_015228065.2 Penaeus monodon | reverse complement strand
TGTAGAGATGACAGGACCCGGACAAAAGCAGGTAAGTAAACAAGCAACCATGTTTACTGACTCACGTGAGTCGGGCAGTGCAAGTGTGCCACCAATAGAATTTTAATGCTTGGCGTAAGATTTCTCTGTGAAAGCAATTACTTTGCTTTTATAATTAATTTCATGTTATCCTCATTTGCCGTCTTAGATGAGCTGGTGCCGTTGGCGGATGATCACCGCTGGGCTCTCTTATAACGGGTAAATATATATATCCTGAAAGTACAAGAAGTTGCTTAAAATAGCCGTATTTTTATAGGCTTCCACAGAAACTCAGTTTGTGTGATTGATGATAAAGAGAGTGTTCGGGTAATTTCTTCTGAAGAAAGAGATAAACCCAGGGAGCCAGGCACGGGCGAGGGAGGGGGCCGGGGGTTGGGGTGAGGGGTGCGTGTTGGCAAGGGGAGTGAACTCTCTTTTCAGATGCTTTGGCAATGTCTTTGTTAACATAATTTATCGCGCTTCGATAGTGCCATGATAACAGTAGCAGTTATTTAGAGATTTAGTAAAAATACGGCCAGATTCTCGAAATGGTTTGCTAGCAGAAACATACTAATAGGATCATAGAAACATTGGTCAAAACTCACACGAAAGAATAAGAAATACAAGGTAAGTGTAAAATATCAAGGTAAAATAAAATGACGGTTTATCTGTATGGTAGTTCTTGGAACCCTTCCGCTTAGGAGGCTGTACCGCACATGTCGCTAATCCGCACGTACACCATAGAAACTCACACATGTATGCATACATGTTCACTGCGTCTGTTGGCGTGGATGTGTCGAATCAATGTCACTGGAAACTAATCACCAAAGAAATTTTATGGAGAGAGGAGTCCCTGCGCTTTGCCCAGCACCTTACGTAAGGTGGTCGTCAACCCTCTCCTGGCCTGGTAACACATGGATTTCGTTCGGCCTCCAAGAGCGAACCCTTTTCTCTCGCCTCGAATCTCGCCCCTCCTTTGTTACGAGGTCTTTCTGGCTGTTATTTTATTTTACATGTCTCAGGCCATATGGTTGTGATACTCTTATAGTATTTTGTTCTTTTCCGTGGTCTATATTATAGATTTTCACTGTCACTTTTCTTTTGATTATATAAAGAATTTCATGTATT
>NC_051409.1:24518638-24520838 GCF_015228065.2 Penaeus monodon | reverse complement strand
AATTTCTGCTTTCCTTCTTTACGACTTTACAACTTTTTTTGAGTCTCTTCAGATCCCTTTAATGGCCACTCCTGCATCATGGTTCCTCTGTATATGATACACTATCATTTTATGATGGAATAAGGAAAGTAATAGATGAGTGATTGTGAAAGAAACACGGTATTATGAGCTTTCATAATTAATTGTAGAATTATAACCGGACCAATAAATCTATATATCAGGCGTATGATAACCAATTTGGGTAGATAAACAGATTGTGAGTGAAAGAGTTTATTTCAGGCAACAGATCATCGCTCTCGTTATCTCAAGTTCACGTTCGAGGCGCAGCCTGGAGGTGGGCCTCACGGCGCGTGAATCTTAAATACATGTTTGAAATAAGGCAAGTTCCTCAAAATGATGTATAATTGTAAATCCAGTATGATTTTGGAAATTTTTTGCAGATAGCGATATACAAAAATTTTAATAATTTTTAGTCTATTTATATGATTCATGAATCAGGTGTCTTTTGCAGAGCCTTATTCAGACAATTTTCTAATTTCCCGTAGGTCCCAAAATAGCACATTATAGGACACCTGTAATTGTTTACCTAAGGGTGGGATCTGCGACCTGCCCAACAACAGCGGGGCAAGGAAAGTCATTTGGTGGGTGCGGACTTCAATTTGTGCCGCCGAGCGCTTTCCACGACGAACTTCCGATTTAAGCACGACGCTCATCGTCGGTTTCTGCTGTTTCCGGTTACGTTCCGTCGCGATAACTGTCAACGGCAAGGACATTTGGCCTAAAGCCGCGGGAACGAGAAGAGAAATCCGATTCGGGATTTGGGGTTGGCGTCCCGTCGGACAAGTCGGATATTCCGTCAAGCGCGTCGCGTGCCACCTAGTCATTTATAGGCGAACGGGAGAACGGTCGGCGTTACTTCTCGCCACACTCTCGTACTGACGTCGGTTCTGACCATCCCCGTTCCCCTATGGGTACGCGGTCGCCCATTCCGGACGCAACGTCATAGCTTTCCCTTAGGACCCTGGAAGACTCATCAGGCGACTCCGATTGCAACTGAACCCCGAGAGAGAATTCACAGATAAAGAGAAACATAAGCCCATGACAGGCGCCACTTCTCTGCTCGGACCGGGCGAATCACTAGTCCCGTGAGGCGCGTGCGTTCAGACCGCGAGTGAGGCATCGTGTCCCCCCTCCTGCCCCGACCCGCGTCCCATGCATCGCCGACGCCTCAGCCCATACATAGGGCACGGCTCGCGCACTTTCAGAGACAGCAGCTCTGCATTACTGCATCTATAGGTGTGATAGATTTATGTTCGGCATATTGCAACTTGGATCATTTTTTCGCAAGACTGAATACAGAAACTGTGCCTAATGGGCCTTCACAGTGCTCGCCTGGTCGTCTCCGCAGCAGACGCTCCTCCTCCTTCGAAATTATTCCTCGGAACACCCGCCTCGCCGTCGCGCCCTCAAGCAAGGCCTTCCCCCTCGGGGAGCCGTGGTACTCCAGCAAGGGCAACAAGGGCGCCTCCCTGCGCGTCTCCTTCCTTGGCGCTTACCGGCCCTCCTTGTCCTCCGCCAACGTCGCCTTCGGGAGGTCTATCGCTTCTTACCAGCGCCGCGCCTACAGCACCAAGAACCACTGGGTAAGGCGGCGGAACAGCCTCGGGTGCACGCGTTGTGACTGTTTTTGTAGAGCCTTTCCTTGTTCGCATTAGCAAAAGTTCTATTTATGTCACGTGGTCGTCTGAATAACACCTAAATGCCCTTGCTTATTAGTTACATCTGATGATAGATTTTGCAATTAGGTGAAAAAATTGTATTTTCTTTATCAAATATTCAGAGCTGTCATCAATGGCCATTGCATCTCATTCACAAATGTAACCCGAAAACGATTAGTTGGACTTTTTTTTTTTTAAGAAGAAAGAGGATGAAATTAAACCTGTCTTTCTCCCCCAGTCCAGCCTACATCTGGACGCCTCTCGGTCCATCTCCCGCATCGAAGGTTCGCGGGCGGCCTTCCAGCACCGCCAGCAACTGCAGCACTCCCGCCGCATCGTCGTCAAGCTCGGCTCGGCGGTCATCACCCGCCGGGATGGCTACGGCCTCGCGCTCGGGAGGCTGGCCTCCATCGTCGAGCAGGTCAGCACCGGCGTATTTGTGCTTTTCCTGTGTACTCATACACAGCACAGACACGCGCGCG
>NC_051409.1:24516754-24518473 GCF_015228065.2 Penaeus monodon | reverse complement strand
TATGATAGAGATAATAATGACATGTTAATGACATTTACCCTACGAGACAGGCCATGAAGGAAGTAACCAAAATCCCGCGTGAAGTTTAGCAGTGACCCATGGAGGCCAATGCCCTGACGCGTTTCCTCGCTCTCCGCAGGTGGCCGAACTGCAGAACGAAGGCCGCGAGATGATGATGGTCACCTCTGGCGCCGTCGCCTTCGGGAAGCAGAAGATGGCGCAGGAGCTCCTCATGTCCCTGAGCATGAGGGAGACGCTCTCCGGCAAGGACAACCTCCGCGGGGTAAGACAAGAAGGACGCTGTACTTGGCGGCGGACTTCCACTTGATTGTGAAAAAAAAAAAAAATTGACCTAGGAGAGCAAGATTGGCTAATGATTTTTTCTTCTCGCAGGAGGAAGTGAAGAGCATGCTGGCCCCGCGAGCGTCTGCCGCCGTAGGTCAGTCGGGTCTCATGTCCCTCTATGAAGCAATGTTCGCCCAGTATGGCGTGAAGGTCGCGCAGATCCTCATCACGAAGCCGGATTTCTACAACAACGAGACTCGCCAGAACCTCATCTCCACCATCAACGAGCTCATCGCCCTTAACATTCTGCCTATCATCAACACCAACGACGCCGTCACGCCCCCGCCCGATGTCGACGAGGAGGTGAGCCGCAAACTCGACATCCGCGACAATGACTCCCTCGCCGCGCGCCTCGCCTCCGAGGTGGAGACGGACCTCCTCATCCTCATGACGGACGTCGACGGCATCTTCAACAAGCCCCCCGGCGAGGAGGGAGCTCGTCTCATCGACAACTTCTCGCCGAATATGATTTCCAGCCTGGAATTCGGCGCCAAGTCGAACGTTGGCACTGGCGGCATGGACTCCAAGGTGAAGGCTGCCAGCTGGGCCCTTGAACGAGGCACCTCCGTGGTTATCTGCAACGGCCTGGCCCAAGGCGCCATCAAGGGGATCGTCCACGGCCGCAAGATCGGGACTTTCTTCACAACCAGCAACAGCGTTGGCCTGGAGGTCGAGGTCTTGGCCAAGAACGCTCGTCGAGGAGGCCGGATCCTCCAGTCCCTAAACCCGGAGGACCGAGCCTCTGCCATTATGACTCTGGCCGAACTTCTGGAAACAAGGCAGGCAGACATTTTGGTTGCCAACCAGAGGGACCTCGAGGAGGCTGAAAAGACGGGCCTTTCCTCAGCCCTGAAGTCACGCCTGCGTCTGACGCCAGCCAAGCTCAACAACCTCGCTGACGGTTTGCGTCAAATCGCCAGTGATTCCCACGACATGGTGGGCCGCGTCCTCTCAAAGACCCTCATCGCCGAAGGCATCGAGCTCCGTAAGGTGACGGTTCCCATCGGCGTTCTGCTCGTGATCTTCGAGTCCCGCCCTGACTGCCTCCCCCAGGTGGCGGCCTTGGCCATGGCGACGGGCAACGGGCTGCTCCTCAAGGGTGGCAAAGAGGCTACGCACAGCAACCAGGCTCTGATAGAGCTGGTGAAGGAGGCTCTGGGAACCGTCGGCGTTGCAGGGGCCATCTCCATGGTGACGAAACGCGATGACATCTCAGACCTGCTGCAACTGGAGGAGTTCATCGACCTTGTCATCCCTCGTGGATCCTCCGACCTCGTCCGAACCATCCAGGAACAGTCGCAGTCCATCCCGGTCCTCGGTCACGCTGAAGGAATCTGCCACGTCTACATTGACAAAGATGCCGACCTAGAGAAG
>NC_051409.1:24514868-24516362 GCF_015228065.2 Penaeus monodon | reverse complement strand
CAATCAGAGAAAAACAGAAAACAATTAGAGAAAACAGAAGCATGAAGTAAGTCAGGCTAATTTCCATCACTGCCTTAAAAGTGAGTTTTGCATTTTAAGTTTCGTCTGGAAGATATCACATTATAATACATAAAACCTCTACGCCCATGTATCTATGTTAAGATGTCCCTTTTCCTAATTTCCCAACTCTCCCTCTCCGGCAGTTCGCGACGCCAAGTGCGACTATCCGTCCGCCTGCAACGCCATGGAGACGCTGCTCATTCATGAGGAGATCTTCAAGAACTCGGACCTGTTCACCAGCGTATGTCAGTCGCTGCAGCGGGAGGGCGTCCGGATCAACGCCGGGCCAAGGCTCTCTAAAATGCTCACCTTCGGCCCGCCCGTCGCCAAGTCTTTCAAGTGAGTAGCTTTGCAACTTTTCCCGAGGCTCGCTGCCATTGCGATGACCACTTATGTTAACAGCAATGATGCTAAGAAGTATAAGAAATATGATGATAACTGTTATTAGTATCCTTCTCGTGATCATTGTCATTATGCATATCATTATGTTTTACTAAGAGCGGCTCTTTCTCAGGGTTGAATTCAGCGACCTGGAGTGCATCATCGAGTTAGTGTCGGACATGGACGAGGCGATCAACCACATCCACCGCTATGGCTCCTCGCACACGGACGTCATCGTCACCGAGGACGAGGCGGCCGCTGACCGCTTCCTCAACTCAGTCGACTCTGCCTGTGTCTTCCACAATGTCTCTTCCCGTTTCGCCGATGGGTACCGCCTCGGGCTCGGCGCCGAGGTGGGCATCAGCACCGCCCGCATCCACGCCCGCGGCCCCGTCGGCATGGAGGGTCTCCTCACAACCAAGTGGCTCCTTAAGGGCACCTACGGAGTGGCCTCCGATTTCACCGAGGGACGCAGGAACTTTATCCACAAGAAGCTTCCAGTCGAGACCGACTTCGACCTCGACAGCATCCACGTCGAGCACGAGAGTGCCCAGCAGTGACATCCACTTATCATGGATAATTCAGCGTCCAGCCTCTCCAAGGCCTTGCAAGATTGCTCTCCTGTAATCAGATGCGAGAGCTACCTGAAACCAAACACAACTTCAGCTCACCCTCCCGTGGCCGAAGGTTGTGGTCCCAGCGAGTCTCAGTTTCATCCTTGCGACGGCGATGAACCCGGGGACGAATCCCGAATGACCAGACGAAGCTTCGGAGCCAGACCAGACTGCAAGGTCGAGAGCCAGACCGAGGACGATCTTGGGACCATTACGGTCTCACCTACGCCAACCAATGACAACGTGTCGCTGATGGACAAACCTCTTAATCCTGTCCATCAGTGGCTTGCTGTTCCCGAACACATCTTCCATAATTCTGCTTTATTAAAGCGCTTTATTTATTCATAATGAGAATGGTGAAAGCGAGGAATATGAAGAACAAATTACAGAGAAAAACACACTATAACCTAAAAGTAGACTTTTACTCACCTGTAGCAAG
>NC_051409.1:24514222-24514767 GCF_015228065.2 Penaeus monodon | reverse complement strand
GGGGGGGGGGGTGATAAAGGCAATCATCATTATACGATTACGGAGAGGGAATCGGTACCTAACGGGCGTACGATGGGTAGGGGAGGCTCTAATGTTACTCTATTACAACACATTTCAACTTTTGGGTTATTGACTAGGCAAAGACTATAAGAGGGAAATGTATCACATATCGTTCATCAATATTCATATATACACATGCACAAACGTAAACAACCCCCCCCTCCCACACACACACTCATCTAACAGATATATCTAATGTACGTGCCCATTTTCACAAATATATACCTGTCAGTCTATCTGTGCATGTCTTCACACTCGCACACACGATTTATGACCCCTTCCATTTATGAATATTAGTTATTGTTTCAGCATTTCCTGTTGCAGAGAAGATTCCGGAAAATGAAGCTGAACACAATGTTTCACTGCAACTTGCAGCATTTCCTTCCATGGAATGTTTTCTGTCCCTCATCGCTACTAAGTCCGTTTTCTGAAGCTCAGAGGAATACCTTTCTTGTTTGTCTTAGGGTCCCCATTTCCCGGCTTAG
>NC_051409.1:24512667-24512805 GCF_015228065.2 Penaeus monodon | reverse complement strand
TAATCGTATAGTGAATAAGGTCGACTTTGATAGCGCTGCTTCACACCCAATATTAAAGTAATTGCATAGATTTCTACTGGCGTAATTCATTATAACCTTGTTCTCTTGATGTATATTATGCACTTATTAGTATCTACA
>NC_051409.1:24511514-24512615 GCF_015228065.2 Penaeus monodon | reverse complement strand
AGGATCTTTTCATCTCTGTTTTTATTCCGTTTTCTTTCTTTTTGCGGTACATTCCATATTCTATATCATCAAGGAGTGCTAGTGTGGTTGTACACCCGCATCACAGTGGCAGTCTACAATGAAATTATCTCCAGTGTTTGCCGCTCCTATCTGCTCTATGGGCATTTCTGATATCAGTGTCATGATAACTTGCAGCCACAATGGCAATGAGTCGCACTGGCTTCCTAGAGGAATAAGTTTGTTACGTAACTGACCTTTCTTTAACACTAATTATAAGAGGAAATCAGCTTTCGGTACATTCTCTACTTTTTTCCATTCTTGGACAAGGTCACTTAAACTTCTTAGCACTTTGCCCTCTTTGCTTAACTGTGTGTGCATTGCAGCCGAAACCCACTCCTTCAACAGGTGTCTAAGATAGACATCAGTTATGTATTCCTCAGTAAGTAGAAGTACGCAAATATACATGGATGGAAAGATAAGTCAATCAGTAGCATACAGTGGACACCATACACTCCCGAGAGGCTCATGTACCTTACGAGGAAGCCGCATCCCTCCCCGTCATTTAAATACAGATATATTAATTTTCTGCCAAGGTGAGAAGTTTTAAGAAAGTCTTTTTTTCTTTTTATATACGTACCCCACCCCCTAAAACACACACATATCATATACGAGAGTACTTGCGTAACGAATATAAATGTAGACACTGTTCATACACCGATAACATCCTGACATTGAGTACGACCACTGGGTACGTACTGCACCTTTTCACGTCTTTCTCTTGACCTTGGGATGGATTCTGATGCATAATGAAACGCGTTACGTTAATCAAAAGTAGTTTTTACTCTCTGCTTGCTAGTGATACTGATATTTCCTTTCTCCCAAGAAACACGTGACGTGCGATTGATCCATTAGATGGCATCTGTTAATTTAATATTCAAAACAGCTAAATGGTGATGATCCCTGATACAGGAATAAAAGAGGTTGCTGTTGCATTTTATAATTATGTAATAGAACAGGACAGAAAGATAAGAATGGACAAACACATCACTAATATTCATATCTAATTATAGCAAAGAAAACCACACGGAGACATAAACACAC
>NC_051409.1:24510542-24510675 GCF_015228065.2 Penaeus monodon | reverse complement strand
ATTTGGACTCATTGGGACATGCACAAATCACTTGAAAATCGCTATCACATCATCACACCCAGTTTGTACCTTAAGAGTCCGATAAGCCTAACTGTACCCTACAAGAGTACTCATATTTTACACAACGTAGCCC
>NC_051409.1:24510054-24510173 GCF_015228065.2 Penaeus monodon | reverse complement strand
TGTATGATAAATATATTAAAGACTACTAGATTTAGTCGTTAAGAGGCGTACTGCGAGGAAGTAGTTTTTGTTAATAATTTTGCCGATCTTATTATTGACAAATTTAAAAAGTACAAGAC
>NC_051409.1:24509642-24509907 GCF_015228065.2 Penaeus monodon | reverse complement strand
GGTTTATTTAGACGGGGGTCATTAAGGCATTCATCAAACTAAATGATTCTTCCTTTTTTCCGTTTCGAGAGCCGTGAGCGACCAGCCAGTTCCCACGGGGCCGAGGCACACTCTGGGCTGATTCTTGCTTTAAGTGAGGAACGACGGGGGTTCAGGTGACGATTTCCTTGGCTGAGCCGGACGGGATGAATCTGCAGTTTATCTTGTGTGTTCCTCATTATTGGATGATATACTGAGCCGGGCCACCATTTCAGCAAAGATTTTA
>NC_051409.1:24508790-24509597 GCF_015228065.2 Penaeus monodon | reverse complement strand
GAGACAATTATACTAACAACAATATAATGATACAATTAGTAATAAGAACAATAAAAAGGAAACGGTCAGTCTGTCAATAAAGCAACAGGCTTTATCCCTCACTGAACTGACCTGAACACCATCAGCGTTGCAACTGTGTTGCCTTGATCTGCGTTTTCTATTTGTGCAAGATTAACTTGTGCCAACTCAAGTTTTATTTTGTATTTCTTTTTATGGGAGACTACTATGGCGATTTGATATCTACATTGGTTGCTATAATGTAACAAGATATATATTTTCTTTTGGTCCACGCTTCTGCAGTTTTAAAGACTTGCGAACAAATTATTTAAAGGAATAGAAACGAAGACACACATGTTCGTCACAACTCGGTTCTCCTCGCTTCTTCCTGCATCCCAACAGCGCCTCATAAGCTCTGCCATTCCGCGTGCCTCTCTCTCAGGCAAGGGCGTTTGGCACTTACGAAATCAAAGGTAAATTATTTAATTCCTTTACCAAATATTATTAAATGTGATATATATTTCTAAGTACCGGAAATTGCAGTCGCTTTATTTTTAACATATTACGTCATGTTTCCGTGTGACTCGATAAAGAATTTAATCTACTCACTTCTTAGTTGAATCACAACGATCAAAAATAATCATGATAAGAATTGCATACTATCTTATCATAGTATTTATTTACTTGCTGTCGGCGTTATTTTTTTCTTACGCTGTCGTTATCTTTCTTATGCAACTTGTTATTGTCACTATCATTATCGAGCCAATATCTATCAACGTCATCACACGTGTAACAGAACAGAAATGGTGG
>NC_051409.1:24506728-24506887 GCF_015228065.2 Penaeus monodon | reverse complement strand
TCATTGGGACATGCACAAACATTGAAAATCGCTATCACATCTCACACCCGTTTTTGTACCTTAAGCGTCCGATAAGCTAACTGTAACCCTACAGGTCCTCATATTTACACAACGTAGCCCACATCATCACCCCATAGGTAATAACAACAATTGTATAAA
>NC_051409.1:24506262-24506672 GCF_015228065.2 Penaeus monodon | reverse complement strand
AACGAATACACTACGGTTAGCTAAAGATTCAGTGGATAACTAGTGGTAGCAATATAGAACCAAAATTGTGATAATGATACTCGCAATATTGTAATAATGATGAAGGTGAAAATAATGGTATTAATACATAGTTTACAAAATATTTTGGAATAGGTGTAATAACAGCAGCATTAATAGTGTAGTAGGGAGCTAGTAATTATAAAAAAATAGCAATAACGCCACCACCCTCAAAACCAACGGTATAGATTATTAATTTTACAGTAGTGATAACTGTATGATAATTATATTAAAGACTACTAGATTTAGTCGTTAAGAGGCTAACTCTAGGAAGTAGTTTTTGTTAAATTTTGCCGATCTTATTATTGACAAATTTTAAAACTTACAAGAAAGACCTTGACAACCTGTACTTC
>NC_051409.1:24505860-24506179 GCF_015228065.2 Penaeus monodon | reverse complement strand
TGCCTACATCCTTTACTCTTATCTTATCAATCATCAGACTATTGGTTTATTTAACGGGGGTCATTAAGGCATTCAATCAAACGAAATGATTCTTCTTTTTTTTTTTTCCGTTTCGAGAGCCGTGGCGACCAGCCGTTCCCACGGGGCCGAGGCACCTCTGGCTGATTCTTGCTTTAAGTGAGGAACGACGGGGTTCAGGTGACGATTTCCTTGGCTAGGCCGGACGGGAATGAATCCGCAGTTGTTAATCTTGTGTGTTCCTCATTATTGGATGAAAATATCTGATCGCCGGGCCACCCATTTCAGCAAAGATTTTTAA
>NC_051409.1:24504946-24505816 GCF_015228065.2 Penaeus monodon | reverse complement strand
GAGACACTTATACTAACAACAATATTGATAAATTAAGTAAATGAAGAACAATTAAAAGGAAACGGTCATCTGTCAATAAGCAACAGTCCTTTTCCTCACGAACTGACCTGAACACCTCAAGGCGTTGCAACTGTGTTGCCTTGTCCTGCTTTTTTTTCTATTTGTGCAAGATTAACTTGTCCCAACTCAAGTTTTATTTTGTAATTCTTTTTATGGGAGACTACTATGCATTTGATACTACATTGGTTGCTATAATGTAACACATATATATTTCCTTTTGGTCCACGCGTCTGCAGTTTTCAAGACTTGCGAACAAATTATTTAAAGGAATAGAAACGAAGACACACATGTCGTCACAACTCGGTTTCTCCGTCGCTTCTTCTTTTCCTGCATCCCTAACAGCGCCTCATAAGCTCTGGGCCATTCCGCGTGCCCTCTCTTCGTCAGGCAAGGGCGTTTGGCAACTTATCGAACTCAAAGGTAGATTATTTTAATTCCTTTTCCAAATATTTTACATGTTATTATATTTCTAAGTACCGGAAATTGCAGTCGCTTTATTTTTAACATATTACGTCCATGTTTCCGTGTGACCGATAAAGAATGTAATCCTATACTCACTCTTATTTGAATCACAACGATCAAAAATAATCATGAGAAATTGCATACTAATCTTATCATAGTATTTATTACTTGCTGTCGGCGTATTTGTTTTCTTACTGCTGGTCGTTATCTTCTTATGCAACTTGTTATTGTCACTATCATTATCGAGGCCCATATCTATCAACGTCATCACACGTGTAAAGAACAGAATGGGGAAATAATGATGAGCAAATAATGCGGGTGCAATTACTTTAACTCTTGATATTATTC
>NC_051409.1:24494960-24495096 GCF_015228065.2 Penaeus monodon | reverse complement strand
ATTGCGTTATTACGAGTCATATATTACAAAGGATAAGTATCCATCCCAGTTTTGCATTCGAATAAAATGGGAAAAGTGGGATTGCGTGGATTTTCAAAAAACTTCTGCATTTCTTCTTTTACAAATTATTAGCAAC
>NC_051409.1:24494520-24494927 GCF_015228065.2 Penaeus monodon | reverse complement strand
TTACGAAGGGCGGCTAAGGAAAAATGAACACATTCAATTAATCCTTATCCACCGGAAACAAGTTGGCAATGCCCCCCGTCCGAAACTTCCCAATATACAGCGCGACATAAGCGAGAGGGCTGGGAACCGCCACGTGCTTACTCCCTTAGAATGTGGCGTTTATTGTATCTTGTCTCCTGTTTTCATGAACGTTTTCTACTATATTTTCAGCAATACCCAAAATTTTCTGTGTATGAAACTACTATTCAATTAATTTTTTTTTTCCTATATTCTAATTTTGATATCAAAGCATAGTAAAATATAGCTCCGTCGGAAAACAAAAAATAAACGTCTTCTTAGCTGAAATATTTTCTTGTGTTAAGGGGTGATTTTTAGGTTATCTATATACTTTTTCTAGCAAAACAAGG
>NC_051409.1:24494276-24494373 GCF_015228065.2 Penaeus monodon | reverse complement strand
CTCCTTAAAAACTGCGGCATCGAGGCAGCAGCAGAGCAAACGCTTGACACCAAATCATTTTACTTGGATTGGTTCTGTATGGCACTGTTTTTAAATA
>NC_051409.1:24493866-24494161 GCF_015228065.2 Penaeus monodon | reverse complement strand
TTTTCTATTTGCTCACACACATAGCACACCGGAAAGAAAACACTAACATCTTATGCTTCGTACTGTTGTTTTTATATGATGTTATAGAAACCCGTTATGTCCAGTTGAACCAAACAAAGACTTTTAAAAAGTGATTTGTTTACAATATTTTTTGTAATGTCCACAACATGCTTTACGTCATAGCTAAAAAAAAAGAGGTAAAGATAGCTTTAAAAGCAGGAGCTATCTAAGATTCAAAGGAAGGACATGTAATAAGGTTAGTCATCAAATAGAACAAAATTTTTTATTTTTTTTT
>NC_051409.1:24492834-24493328 GCF_015228065.2 Penaeus monodon | reverse complement strand
TGCTTTGTTAGTTTTTTTTAATATACTCACATCTCATTTTCATTATGTGTTTTTTTGTGTTACTTCTGTGTCAATAATATTGTGAATACAAACAAAACAACGATAGACAGTTCCTGAGTTCACGTATTTTCTAATCCGTGCTTACTGATTTTGATTGATAATGAAAAATCTGGTAATAAAAGATTCATGGATATTTTTTAAGTATTATAATAAAAGATACAAAGTGATAAGTAGGTGCAAAATATACAAGGTCATTAGTTTATGATAATGAGAAATAACATCTTACCTGAATAAATAACATAAGGAATGAATCAGAAACGTCAACTATATATAAACGGGTTCCTCGCAGCCAACTGCCTCCCTAAAACATCTCGCCATGCAAAAACCCAATCTAGTTTTAAAATGTAGATTAACCCAGGCCGGGGATGTGGCCCCTTAATCGGGGAAATGCCTCAAGCTCTGCCAACTACGCCCAGTGATGGAAGACCGAGTCA
>NC_051409.1:24492125-24492782 GCF_015228065.2 Penaeus monodon | reverse complement strand
TCCCTTTTATCCCCATGATGCAATACAGAAACAGCATTCTTTAAAACACTGTACTGCTGAAATTACACAATTGATACATCAGAATATGAGAACAATAAATTTAAAACATCTACATATGAAGGGGCCCTAGATGCTATATTCCGAAGGTAAACACTGAGAGTAAATATTTTCAAAATTAAAGTGGCGTATAAATTGAAAAAAGGGTCTTACTAATAGGGATAGGGATAAATAGGGATAAAGGAAAAATGCCCCAGGAGGAAAAATGGAACATACTAAAGTTGTTTTAAGCAACGTAACTCCATATTTTGTAACATTTAAACAATATCGATAAGTATTTATATTTAGATCCCAATCCTCATTATTATTCACACAAAATACACAATTAATATCGTTTACTTAGCATCCGAAATAACAAGGGAACCAGATACATGTTCTGAAATATTTTTTCAGCTGAATAAAATATATGCTTTAAAATCGTCACTTGAAAATCAGATAGCTGGAGAAAACTGGGTCTGCGAAGATCCACGAACAGATAAAAGAGTTACATATTACTGTAAGTAATGCATCGTGATGAATGAATTTACTTTCTGGCGCAAGAAGTGGGGAATATTTCGAAGGCTTAGTGCTGGAGCGTCTTTTGGCGTGCAAAATCACAAA
>NC_051409.1:24491962-24492051 GCF_015228065.2 Penaeus monodon | reverse complement strand
ACAAAGCAGAAGTCTTCAGGTTATTGAAGAATATATCCTCTTTCTATAATCTTTATTTATATATATTTTTCTATATCTCTCTTTTTGCG
>NC_051409.1:24491279-24491917 GCF_015228065.2 Penaeus monodon | reverse complement strand
TACATACATATAAAATTCCCATATATATGGGAGTTTACGTTTTAATCCAGATAATCGAAAAAACGCAGACTACAAAATACCCTTGGCCACGACCTATCGTTACAACAAAGCCTTCGATTCCCGTAGAAATAACGGGCGTAATTAAGGTGTTGCAAGAACAGGCATCGAATCATGTCCGTCAACTTTCTCCAATGCATTTGCGGCCACGCAGAGTCCTACGCCCACCTCGCACTTTTTTCGACTACGACAAGGAGCAAGAAAAGGAGAAACGTGGAACCTTACAAATGGGCACACCTTGAAACTTCGAGCAACGCAAAGACCCCCATGAACGAATCATGTGTATGTATATACAAAAACCAGAGGTGCGATCGCAAAACAGCTGAAGGGATACGAAAAAACAAGGCCAAAACCAAAACAAAAATCCGCGACATCCTTGACCCCTGAGCAGGCGAAGTGGACGTGGGCTGAACACGTTTCCAGAAGATTTGCCGTCAGGTGGACTTCCAAGTCACCCAATGGACTCCACGAGGCTACGCAAGAAACAAAGGCCGCCAAAAGACCAGGATTCATGATGACCTGGACAGATTCGAAAAAAAAAAAAAAAGGCCACGAATGGCAGACGACCCGGAGGAGTTTTC
>NC_051409.1:24488687-24489282 GCF_015228065.2 Penaeus monodon | reverse complement strand
CTGTATTGTATCTGTTTACGCGCGAACGTACTAAGATGGCAAATTTTGACGAAAGAAACTGAAAAGAAATCGAAGCCTATTAATTTTTTGTCCGGTACAGTACATTTCCATTCCGGAGGTACCAATTACTGTTTTCCTGCTAAGTATTAGTGAACCCAGCAGAGCTTCCTTCCAGCCGGTTCGTCTGTACAGCACATGCATCCATCCATGCCGCTGAAAGGTGCTTTTTCAGTACATATTCCTCGCTGCGTCCTTTCTTTTCTTACGAAAGATAAGGGAAAAGCCACGTTAACAACTTCTCCCGCAACCGGTAAACGGGCCAGCGGCGGCCGTAAAGGCGGGCCTGTAATGGCTGGCAGTCCACCACCAAGTGGGGCGTCGCTGGAAACCTGGAAAACAACTGGAAAATACCCAATACCTGGCAAACCAAGCACGATCCTTGGTTGCCAGGTGAAAGGCGATGAGATTTTCCTTAGCTTATCAGAGATTATTTGTTTATTATAAAATTTGGTAAGTACTTGACATGTGTTTGCCGTACGTAACGCAAGGTCAAACGAAAATCCAGCGGCATAATCCACACCAGCACCGACTCGCA
>NC_051409.1:24487390-24487784 GCF_015228065.2 Penaeus monodon | reverse complement strand
TACTGTGACACGTAATTGTAGAGATGACAGGACCCGGAAAAAGCTAAGTAAACAAGCAACCATGTTTACTGACTCACGTGAGTCGGGCAGTGCAAGTGTGCCACCAAATAGAATTTTAATGCTTGCGTAGATTTCTCTGTGAAGCAATTACTTTGCTTTTATAATTAATTTCATGTTATCCTCATTTGCCGTCTTAGATGAGCTGGTGCCGTTGGCGGATGATCACCGCTGGGCTCTCTTATAACGGGTAAATATATATATCCTGAAAGTACAAGAAGTTGCTTAAAATAGCCGTATTTTTATAGGCTTCCACAGAAACTCAGTTTGTGTGATTGATGATAAAGAGAGTGTTCGGGTAATTTCTTCTGAAGAAAGAGATAAACCCAGGGAGCCA
>NC_051409.1:24486622-24487333 GCF_015228065.2 Penaeus monodon | reverse complement strand
CAAGGGGAGTGAACTCTCTTTTCAGATGCTTTGGCAATGTCTTTGTTAACATAATTTTATCGCGCTTCGATAGTGCCATGATAACAGTAGCAGTTATTTAGAGATTTAGTAAAAATACGGCCAGATTCTCGAAATGGTTTGCTAGCAGAAACATACTAATAGGATCATAGAAACATTGGTCAAAACTCACAACGAAAGAATAAGAAATACAAGGTAAGTGTAAAATATCAAGGTAAAAAATGACGGTTTTATCTGTATGGTAGTTCTTGGACCCTTCCGCTTAGGAGGCTGTACCGCACATGTCGCTAATCCGCACGTACACCATAGAAACTCACACATGTATGCATACATGTTCACTGCGTCTGTTGGCGTGGATGTGTCGAATCAATGTCACTGGAAACTAATCACCAAAGAAATTTTATGGAGAGAGGAGTCCCTGCGCTTTGCCCAGCACCTTACGTAAGGTGGTCGTCAACCCTCTCCTGGCCTGGTAACACATGGATTTCGTTCGGCCTCCAAGAGCGAACCCTTTTCTCTCGCCTCGAATCTCGCCCCTCCTTTGTTACGAGGTCTTTCTGGCTGTTATTTTATTTTACATGTCTCAGGCCATATGGTTGTGATACTCTTATAGTATTTTGTTCTTTTCCGTGGTCTATATTATAGATTTTTACTGTCACTTTTCTTTTGATTATATAACGAATTTCATGTATT
>NC_051409.1:24484155-24486425 GCF_015228065.2 Penaeus monodon | reverse complement strand
TGTGTGTGTGCGTTTGAATTTCTGCTTTCCTTCTTTACAACTTTACAACTTTTTTTGAGTCTCTTCAGATCCCTTTAATGGCCACTCCTGCATCATGGTTCCTCTGTATATGATACACTATCATTTTATGATGGAATAAGGAAAGTAATAGATGAGTGATTGTGAAAGAAACACGGTATTATGAGCTTTCATAATTAATTGTAGAATTATAACCGGACCAATAAATCTATATATCAGCCATAGAATCCCAGGCTGTAGATAACACAGATTGTGGGTGAAAGAGTTTATTTCAGGCTACAGATCATCGCTCTACGTTATCTCAAGGTCACGTCGAGGGGCGCAGCACGTGAAGGTGGGCCTCACGTGCGCGTGAATCTTAAATTACATGTTTGTGAATATAAAGTGGCAGTTCCTGCAGATGATGTATAAGGAAATCCCGTAATGATTTTGGGAAATATTTTATGCAAGATAGCAGAAGTGTACAAAAAATAATTTAATAAATTTTATTCATATTTCATATGATTCATGAATCATGTTCTTTTGCAGAGCCTTATTCAGACAATTTTCTAATTTCCCTTAGGTCTAAAAATAGCACATTATATGAACCTGTAATTGTTTACCAAAGGGGTGGGCTCTGCGACCTGCCCAACAACAGCGGGGCATGATAGTTCATTTGGTGAAGCGAGACTTTCAATTTTTGCCGCCGAGCGCTTTCCACGAAACTTAACCGATTTAAAGGCGACGACGCTTTCATCGTCGGTTTCTGCTGTTTCCGGTTACGTTTCGTCGCGATAATCTCAGTCGAACGGCGAAGAAATTTTGGCCCTAAAGCCGCGGGGAACGAGAAGAAGAAATCCGATCGGGATTTGGGGTTGGCGCTCCCCGTCGGACAAGTCGGAATATTCCGTCAAGCGCGATCGCCGTGCCCCTCTCGCATTTATAGGCCCGAACGGAGAACGGTCGGCGTTACTTCTCGCCACACTCTCGTACTTGACGTTCGGTTTGTGATCCATCTCGTTCCTCCTATGGGTACTGCGTTCGCCTCCGACGCAACTGTCATAGCTTGCCCCTTAGGACCCTGGAGACCTCATCCAGGCGACTCCCGATTGAAACGAACCACCGAGAGAGACATTCACAGATAAAGAAAGGAAAACATAAGCCCAGACAGAGCGCCAGCTTTCTCTGCCGCGGCGGGCGAATCACTAGTCCAGTGAGGCGCAGGTGAGTTCAGACGGCGAGGTGAGGCAATCAGTGCTGCCCCCCCTCCTGCCCCGACCCGCGTCCCATGCCATCGCCGACGCACTCAGGCCCATACATATAAGGGCACCGCGGCTCCTGCCCGCCACTATTCCAGAGACAGCAGCTCTGACTATTACTGCATCTTATAGGTGTGATTAGATTTATTGTTCAGTGCATATTGCAACTTGGATCATTTGTTTCGGCAAGGAACGTTGAAAATACAGAAACTTGTGCCATAATGGTGCCCTTCCACAAGGTGCTCGGACCCGTGGTCCGTCTCCCCGTCAGCAAGACGGCCTCCTCCTCCTTCGAAATTATTCCTCGGAACACCCGCCTCGCCGTCGCGCCCTCAAGCAAGGCCTTCCCCCTCGGGGAGCCGTGGTACTCCAGCAAGGGCAACAAAGGTGCGCGAACCAGATTAAACTGTCAAACTCCACCCGAGATAAATACCTTCCTTGCGAATTCACCGGCCATCCTTGGTCCTCCGCCAAGTCGCCTTCGGGACGTTCATCGCTTACTACCACGCCATGCCTACATCCGCCAAACCATAGGTAACGGCCGACTGTAACTACTCATGTCACTCGTTTTGGCTGGTATGTGTCCATTCATGTCCATTAGCAAAATCTATTTACAAGTGTGTCATGAGAAAGTCCCTCAATGCCCTGCTTACGTAAGGTGTGATAGACTTTGCCATTAGGTGGTAAAAATGATTTCTTCATTCAGAGCTCCAAGGCGCCATTGCTATCTCATTCACAGTGTCAACCCTCAAACGTTAGTGGTCTTTCTTTTTTTTATTAGTAAGAATGCAGGCAATTTAACCTGTTTCTCTCCCCAGTAGCCTTACTCTGGACCCTCTCGTACATCTCTCCCATCGAAGTTCTGGTTGCTTATCCAACACGACCATTATGCATTTCTTCCCGCGCAATCTCTGTCAGCTCCGCCTCCGATCATCATCCCACCGGATGGCTATCTTCTCCCACCGGCGACGCTGGCGCCCACTACACAGGCAACACCGCATTTCATCACCGACA
>NC_051409.1:24482886-24483793 GCF_015228065.2 Penaeus monodon | reverse complement strand
TATACTTCCGTAGGATAACGCGCCAAAACTATACCAGCCTACGAACCACACACAAACACAGATTGTGGAAAGAGCACACACAATCAACCACACTATCTCAAGTCACATCGATGGAGATCAATAGCAGCATGTTAATGGCCATTCCTACGAGACGCCTGACGGAAGTATTCTGAAATCGCGTGCAGTTTGCAGTGACATGAGGCACAATCCCTACCTGTTTTCGCTCATCCGCAGTGGCCCGAACTGCAGAAAGGCCACGAAATGATAGATGTCAATTTTGCCCTCGACTTCGATGAATAGTTGCTTGCAAGCCTTATTCCCTTTCTAATTGCGTAGACGTCTACGCAAAGACAACCTTAACCGTAGTAAGAAAAGGGACGTGGCACTGGCGGCCGACAACACGGGATGTGTCATTGTGAAGCAAAGAGAATTACAATTTTACCTCGGAGCAAGATTTGCACGTAAACTTTATCCTTCTCGCAGGGACAGTTAGAGCATGCTGGCCCCGCGACTCTGCCCGTAGTCAGTCGGTCTCAGTCCGCTCGAAGAAGCAATTTTGGCCCTAGATGCGCGGTGAACGAGAAGCAGAATGGACTCGATCAGAGCCGCTGCACAACACGAGATCCCAACCCGTCACAGCCATCGCCCCCCCTCGCATTCTAGCCAACGGGAACGGTCGGCGTTACTTCTCGCCACACTCTCGTATTGACGGTCGGTTTGTGATCCATCTCGTCCCCTATGGTACTGCGTTCGCCTCCGACGCAACTGTCTAGCTTGCCCCTTGGACCCTTGTGGAAAATATATAGTAGGAAAACACGGTTATGAGCCTTACACAAATAACAATGTAACGACAAATAATACGGTGAGTTAACACCACTATAAATACAACACCACTACATATAACTTT
>NC_051409.1:24480878-24482706 GCF_015228065.2 Penaeus monodon | reverse complement strand
TTTGTGACATACAATGCAGTCCACAACGCATAAGGAAACCACGTACTGATTGGGAACTACTTACGCACGCATCAGCAGAAAGTACAAAAAACAATAAAAATTATTCATATCACACACACAACATCTGCACACACTTATCAGCACATTGATTAATTTCCATAATGTAAAAATAGCACATTACCTACAGACAGGCTTCAACGGGAGTGGGTCTAATCCGCAACAACAGGGATGATCCTATTGGGCAAGCTGAGCTTTCTCATCTTCCGCGAGCCCCTGCCAGAACAAGCCCGAGTATGATGGCGACAGCTTTCTGGCCGTCGGTCTTCGGTCGTATTTCGCGCGGGAATCTCATGCCTGGAGAAATTGAGCCCTGCCGCAGGACACGAGGAAGAAAACGAGAATGGTGCTGTCACCCGCGGCACGTTCACTATTGTCAGCGCGAATCGCGGCCCCAAAACAAAATAATTACCACGGAGAACAGATTCGGCGATTTTTCTCTCGCAGGAGGAAGTGACGAGCGGTTGCTGGCCCCGCGGCTCCTGCGCCGTAGGTCCTCCGGTCCACTGTCCTCATAAGCATGCCCCTAGTATGGGGTCAGTCCGCGAACCTTACATCACGAAGCCGAGTGACACACACGATAAAGACAGAAAACATCACCAGACAGAGCGCCCGCCTTTACATTCTGCCCGGCGAATCACAGTCCACGGCGTCAGTGCCCCAGACCGTGACGGAGGATGATGCGCCAACTCCCACATCCGCGACCCGCTCCCATGCCACGCGCGCCTCGGCCTCAGATAAGGGCACGGCCTCCTCACCTCATTCCGGACGTCGTACGGCATCTTCAAGCCCCGGCGAGGAGGGCTGTCTTCATGCAATTCACTTGGATATGATTTTCCAGCCTGGAACGTTGGAAAAACAGAAACGTTTGCACTTGGGCCCTTCCAAGTCGGAACCTGCCGCCGGGCCCCTTGCAACGAGGCACCTCCGTGGTTATCTGCAACGGCCTGGCCCAAGGCGCCATCAAGGGGATTGTCCACGGCCGCAAGATCGGGACTTTCTTCACAACCAGCAACAGCGTTGGCCTGGAGGTCGAGGTCTTGGCCAAGAACGCTCGTCGAGGAGGCCGGATCCTCCAGTCCCTAAACCCGGAGGACCGAGCCTCTGCCATTATGACTCTGGCCGAACTTCTGGAAACAAGGCAGGCAGACATCTTGGTTGCCAACCAGAGGGACCTCGAGGAGGCTGAAAAGACGGGCCTTTCCTCAGCCCTGAAGTCACGCCTGCGTCTGACGCCAGCCAAGCTCAACAACCTCGCTGACGGTTTGCGTCAAATCGCCAGTGATTCCCACGACATGGTGGGCCGCGTCCTCTCAAAGACCCTCATCGCCGAAGGCATCGAGCTCCGCAAGGTGACGGTTCCCATCGGCGTTCTGCTCGTGATCTTCGAGTCCCGCCCTGACTGCCTCCCCCAGGTGGCGGCCTTGGCCATGGCGACGGGCAACGGGCTGCTACTCAAGGGTGGCAAAGAGGCTGCGCACAGCAACCAGGCTCTGATAGAGCTGGTGAAGGAGGCTCTGGGAACCGTCGGCGTTGCAGGGGCCATCTCCATGGTGACGAAACGCGATGACATCTCAGACCTGCTGCAGCTGGAGGAGTTCATCGACCTTGTCATCCCTCGTGGATCCTCCGACCTCGTCCGAACCATCCAGGAACAGTCGCAGTCCATCCCGGTCCTCGGTCACGCTGAAGGAATCTGCCACGTCTACATTGACAAAGATGCCGACCTAGAGAAGGCTGTGAAGTCGTGAGTTCAGCTGATTTTTATAAT
>NC_051409.1:24479201-24480541 GCF_015228065.2 Penaeus monodon | reverse complement strand
GCATGAAGTAAGTCAGGCTAATTTCCATCACTGCCTTAAAAGTGAGTTTTGCATTTTAAGTTTCGTCTGGAAGAGATCACATTATAATACATAAAACCTCTACGCCCATGTATCTATGTTAAGATGTCCCTTTTCCTAATTTCCCAACTCTCCCTCTCCGGCAGTTCGCGACGCCAAGTGCGACTATCCCTCCGCCTGCAACGCCATGGAGACGCTGCTCATTCATGAGGAGATCTTCAAGAACTCGGACCTGTTCACCAGCGTATGTCAGTCGCTGCAGCGGGAGGGCGTCCGGATCAACGCCGGGCCAAGGCTCTCTAAAATGCTCACCTTCGGCCCGCCCGTCGCCAAGTCTTTCAAGTGAGTAGCTTTGCAACTCTTCCCGAGGCTCGCTGCCATTGCGATGACCACTTATGTTAACAGCAATGATGCTAAGAAGTATAAGAAATATGATGATAACTGTTATTAGTATCCATTTCATGATCATTGTCATTATGCATATCATTATGTTTTACTAAGAGCGGCTCTTTCTCAGGGTTGAATTCAGCGACCTGGAGTGCATCATCGAGTTAGTGTCGGACATGGACGAGGCGATCAACCACATCCACCGCTATGGCTCCTCGCACACGGACGTCCATCGTCACCGAGGACGAGGCGGCCGCTGACCGCTTCCTCAACTCCGTCGACTCTGCCTGTGTCTTCCACAATGTCTCTTCCCGTTTCGCCGATGGGTACCGCCTCGGGCTCGGCGCCGAGGTGGGCATCAGCACCGCCCGCATCCACGCCCGCGGCCCCGTCGGCATGGAGGGTCTCCTCACAACCAAGTGGCTCCTTAAGGGCACCTACGGAGTGGCCTCCGATTTTCACCGAGGGACGCAGGAACTTTATCCACAAGAAGCTTCCAGTCGAGACCGCTTCGACCTCGACAGCATCCACGTCGAGCACGAGAGTGCCCCAGCAGTGACATCCACTTATCATGGATAAGTCAGCGTCCAGCCTCTCCAAGGCCTTGCAAGATGGCTCTCCTGTAATCAGATGCGAGAGCTACCTGAAACCAAACACAACTTCAGCTCACCCTCCCGTGGCCGAAGGTTGTGGTCCCAGCGAGTCTCAGTTTCATCTTGCGACGGCGATGAACCCGGGACGAATCCCGAATGACCAGACGAAGCTTCGGAGCCAGACCAGACTGCAAGGTCGAACCAACCAGACATCTTGCAACACATTACGCTCAACCACCCAACCACGAACACTGTCGCGCAGACAAACCTCTAACCAATCCATCATGACTCGTACCACAACAACACATCTCATAATTACTCTTATAAGCCTTATTTATCCAC
>NC_051409.1:24478509-24479028 GCF_015228065.2 Penaeus monodon | reverse complement strand
GGGTGAGAAAGGAGATCGATAAGATGAGAACGAATACGAAAGGAAAGAATCGTAACCTTAACGGCCGATAATCCAGATGGGGATAAAGGAGAAGATTCAATTAACTAGAACAATTTCAAATTTCTATGCTATAAAGGAGTTACATATAAGTTTGGGAAGTATCACATATATCATCAACTCTAGACCACATCAGTTAAATAAACATTCCCACCCCCCCTCCCCACACACACCAGCTCTCAACCTAGTATATCAATGTCGCCTGCACCATTTTCACAAATATATATTAGGCTATCTGTGCATGTCTCGACCTGTCACCACGATTCAGCGCTTCATGAGTGGCTATAACGGCTAGGTTTAAAATTCCTGTTGCCAGTTCCCGGAAAATGAAGCTGAACACAATGTTTCACTGCAACTTGCAGCATTTCCTTCCATGAATGTTTTCTGTCCCTCATCGCTACTAAGTCCGTTTTCTGAAGCTCAGAAGAATACCTTTCTTGTTTGTCTTATTGAATCAATGTT
>NC_051409.1:24476628-24478087 GCF_015228065.2 Penaeus monodon | reverse complement strand
TGAAAGAAAAGAAAAAAAGAAAAAAAAGAAAAAAAAACAATCAGAGAAAAAAGAAAAAAATTTAGAGAAAAAGAAAGAAGTAAGTAGGCAATTTCCATCACTGCCAAAAATGAGTTTTGCATTTTAAGTTTCGTCGGAAGATATCACATTATAATACAAAAACCTCTACGCCCATGTATCTAGTTAAGATGTCCCTTTCCTAATTTCCCAACTCTCCCTCTCCGGCAGTTCGCGACCCAAGTGCGACTACCGTCGCCTGAAAACGCCATGGAGACGCTGCTCATTAGGGGGAGATCTTCAAAAAACTCGGACCTGCCCCAGCGTTGTCAGCGCTGCAGGGGGAGGGGGGGGATCAACCCCGGGCCCAAAGGCTCTCTAAAATGTCCCCTTTCGGCCCGCCCGTCCCCAAAAGCTTCAAGTGAGTAGTTTTGAAATTTTTCCCGAGGCCGCGCCATTTCGATGAACTTTTGTTAACAGCAAAGATGCTAAGAAGATAAGAAAAATGAGATAACTGTTATTAGTATCCTTTTTGTGTCTTTTCATTTGATTATTTTGTTTTATAAGAGCGCTCTTTCTCAGGGTGAATCAGCGACCGGGTGCATCATCGAGTTAGTGTCGGACATGGACGAGGCGATCAACCACATCCACCCCTAGGCTCCTCGCACAGGGCGTCATCGTCCCCGAGGACGAGGGGGCCCGCTGAGCTTCCTCAACTCAGTGACTCTGCCTGTGTTTTCCACAAGTCTCTTCCCTTTTCCCCGATGGGTCCCGCTCGGCTCGGGCCGAGGGGGATCAGCACCCCCCGCACCACCCCCGCGGCCCCCGTGGGCATGGAGGGTCCCCTCACAACCAAGTGGCTCTTAAGGGCAATACGGGTGGCCCCGATTTCACGGGGGAGCAGGAATTTTATCCACAAGAAGCTTCCAGTCGAGCCCGATTTCGACCTCGACAGACCCCACGGAGCACGAGAGTCCCCAGCAGGACATCCACTTATCATGGAAAATTCAGCGCCAGCCTCTCCAAGGCCTTGCAAGATTGCTCCCCTGTAATCAGATGCGAGAGCTATGAAACCAAGCACAACTCGCTCACCCCCGGGGCCAAAGGGTTTGTGGTCCCAGCGAGTCTCAGTTTCATCCTGCGACGGCGATAAACCCGGGGGGACGAATCCCGAAGAAGACGAAGTTTCGGAGCCAGACCAGACTGCAAGGTCAAACCAGACCGAGGACGATCTTGGACCATTACGTCTCACCTACGCCAACCAATGACAAGGTGTCGCTGAGACAAACCCTTTAATCCTGCCCATCAGTGGCTTGCTGTTCCCGAACCATCTTCCATAATTTTGTTTATTAAAGCGTTTATTTTTCATAATGAGAATGGTGAGAAGCGAGGAATATGAAGAGCAAATTACAGAGAAAAACAACTATAACCTAAAGTAGACTTTAACTCACCTGTAGCAAGG
>NC_051409.1:24475910-24476455 GCF_015228065.2 Penaeus monodon | reverse complement strand
GGGGGGGGGGGGTGATAAAGGCAATCATAAGCATGTATACGATATACGGAGAGGGAGAATCGGTATCCTTAACGGGCCGATATCTCAGATGGGGGGTAGGGAGAGGGGCTCTAATGTTACTCTATTACAACACATTTCAACTTTTGGGTTATTGACTAGGCAAAGACTATAAGAGGGAAATGTATCCCATATCGTTCATCAATATTCATATATACACATGCACAAACGTAAACAACCCCCCCCCCCTCCCACACACACACACTCATCTAACAGATATATCTAATGAAACATGCCATTTCACAAATATATACCGTCGTTATTGGCATGTCTTCACACTCGCAACACGATTTAGACCCCTTCCATTTGAATAATTGTTATGTTCGCATTCCTGTTACGAAGATCCAGAAAATTAAGCTAAAAATTGTGCAACTTGCTGCATTTCTTCCATGGAATGTTTCTTCCTATGCTACTAGTCCGTTTTGAAGCTCAGAGACACCTTTCTTGTTGTCTTATTGAATAAGTTATACATATGATTATAATAATTA
>NC_051409.1:24473374-24473520 GCF_015228065.2 Penaeus monodon | reverse complement strand
TTGTTATTAATCGTATAGTGAATAAGGTCGACTTTGATAGCGCTGCTTCACACCCAATATTAAAGTAATTGCATAGATTTCTACTGGCGTAATTCATTATAACCTTGTTCTCTTGATGTATATTATGCACTTTATTAGTATCTACA
>NC_051409.1:24472231-24473307 GCF_015228065.2 Penaeus monodon | reverse complement strand
GTTTTATTCCGTTTTCTTTCTTTTTGCGGTACATTCCATATTCTATATCATCAAGGAGTGCTAGTGTGGTTGTACACCGCATCACAGTGGCAGTCTACAATGAAATTATCTCCAGTGTTTGCCGCTCCTATCTGCTCTATGGGCATTTCTGATATCAGTGTCATGATAACTTGCAGCAGCCACAATGGCAATGAGTCGCCACTGGCTTCCTAGAGGAATAAGTTTGTTACGTAACTGACCTTTCTTTAAACACTAATTATAAGAGGAAATCAGCTTTCGGTACATTCTCTACTTTTTTCATTCTTGGACAAGGTCACTTAAACTTCTTAGCACTTTGCCCTCTTTGCTTAACTGTGTGTGCATTGCAGCCGAAACCCACTCCTTCAAAGGTTGTCTAAGATAGCCATCAGTTATGTATTCCTCAGTAGTAGAAGTACGCAAATATACATGGATGGAAAGATAGTCAATCAGTAGCAACAGTGGACCCATACACTCCGAGAGGTCATGTACCTTACGAGGAAGCCGCATCCCTCCCCGTCATTTAAATACAGATATATTAATTTCGCAGGTGAGAAGTTTTAAGAAAGTCTTTTTTTCTTTTTATATACGTACCCCACCCCCTAAAACACACACATATCATATACGAGAGTACTTGCGTAACGAATATAAATGTAGACACTGTTCATACACCGATAACATCCTGACATTGAGTACGACCACTGGGTACGTACTGCACCTTTTCACGTCTTTCTCTTGACCTTGGGATGGATTCTGATGCGTAATGAAACGCGTTACGTTAATCAAAAGTAGTTTTTGCTCTCTGCTTGCTAGTGATACTGATATTTCCTTTCTCCCAAGAAACACGTGACGTGCGATTGATCCATTAGATGGCATCTGTTAATTTAATATTCAAAACAGCTAAATGGTGATGATCCCTGATACAGGAATAAAAGAGGTTGCTGTTGCATTTTATAATTATGTAATAGAACAGGACAGAAAGATAAGAATGGACAAACACATCACTAATATTCATATCTAATTATAGCAAAGAAAACCACACGGAGACATAAACACAC
>NC_051409.1:24471437-24471586 GCF_015228065.2 Penaeus monodon | reverse complement strand
ACAATAACTTTCTCTGATTTGGACTCATTGGGACATGCACAAATCACTTGAAAATCGCTATCACATCATCACACCCAGTTTGTACCTTAAGAGTCCGATAAGCCTAACTGTACCCTACAAGAGTACTCATATTTTACACAACGTAGCCC
>NC_051409.1:24470947-24471066 GCF_015228065.2 Penaeus monodon | reverse complement strand
TGTATGATAAATATATTAAAGACTACTAGATTTAGTCGTTAAGAGGCGTACTGCGAGGAAGTAGTTTTTGTTAATAATTTTGCCGATCTTATTATTGACAAATTTAAAAAGTACAAGAC
>NC_051409.1:24470535-24470800 GCF_015228065.2 Penaeus monodon | reverse complement strand
GGTTTATTTAGACGGGGGTCATTAAGGCATTCATCAAACTAAATGATTCTTCCTTTTTTCCGTTTCGAGAGCCGTGAGCGACCAGCCAGTTCCCACGGGGCCGAGGCACACTCTGGGCTGATTCTTGCTTTAAGTGAGGAACGACGGGGGTTCAGGTGACGATTTCCTTGGCTGAGCCGGACGGGATGAATCTGCAGTTTATCTTGTGTGTTCCTCATTATTGGATGATATACTGAGCCGGGCCACCATTTCAGCAAAGATTTTA
>NC_051409.1:24469579-24470490 GCF_015228065.2 Penaeus monodon | reverse complement strand
GAGACAATTATACTAACAACAATATAATGATACAATTAGTAATAAGAACAATAAAAAGGAAACGGTCAGTCTGTCAATAAAGCAACAGGCTTTATCCCTCACTGAACTGACCTGAACACCATCAGCGTTGCAACTGTGTTGCCTTGATCTGCGTTTTCTATTTGTGCAAGATTAACTTGTGCCAACTCAAGTTTTTATTTGTATTTCTTTTTATGGGAGACTACTATGGCGATTTGATATCTACATTGGTTGCTATAATGTAACAAGATATATATTTTCTTTTGGTCCACGCTTCTGCAGTTTTAAAGACTTGCGAACAAATTATTTAAAGGAATAGAAACGAAGACACACATGTTCGTCACAACTCGGTTCTCCTCGCTTCTTCCTGCATCCCAACAGCGCCTCATAAGCTCTGCCATTCCGCGTGCCTCTCTCCCAGGCAAGGGCGTTTGGCACTTACGAAATCAAAGGTAAATTATTTAAATTTCCCTTTTTACCAATTTTTTTAAAAATGTGATATATATTTCTAAGTACCGGAAATTGCAGTCGCTTTATTTTTAACATATTACGTCATGTTTCCCGTGTGACTCGATAAAAAAATTTAATCTATTCACTTTTAGTTGAATCACAACGATCAAAAATAATCATGATAAGAATTGCATACTATCTTATCATAGTATTTATTTTACTTGCTGTCGGCGTTATTTTTTTCTTAACGCTGTCGTTATCTTTCTTATGCAACTTGTTATTGTCACAAAATCATTTATCGAGCCAATATCTATCAACGTCATCACACGTGTAAAGAACCCAAAATGGTGGAATAAGGATGAAGAAATAAGCGGGTGCAATTACTTTAAATCTTGATATATTTTGTATATGTATATAAACCACCAAACAACACCAACACACTG
>NC_051409.1:24468378-24468496 GCF_015228065.2 Penaeus monodon | reverse complement strand
TATATTAATTTTTATTTATATATTTTATTTTTATATATATATAATATAAAATATTATAAAATAATTAAAAAAATAAAAAATAATAATAATAATAATAAAAATTTTAAAAATAATTTTT
>NC_051409.1:24468136-24468295 GCF_015228065.2 Penaeus monodon | reverse complement strand
CATTATTAATTATTATTATTTTATTAATATATAAATTAATAAAAAATAATATAATATATATATTATTTTTATTATATAATAAATTTTTATATATATAAATAATATATATATATATAAAAATAAATAATAATTTTTTTTTTATAATTTTTAAAGGGGTGG
>NC_051409.1:24466910-24467940 GCF_015228065.2 Penaeus monodon | reverse complement strand
TATATATATATATATTTTAAAATTTTGTTGGGGGTTTTAAAAGGATAATAAAATTTTGGAAATTTAAATTTATTGGGGTTTAAAAATTTTATCGTAATTTTAAAAATTTTAAAAAAATTTTTTAAATATAAAAATATATTATTTATAATATATATAATATTATATATATTTTAAAAATTAAAATTTAAATTTATTTATTTATGAAAAATAAATAATAATTAATATTTTTTTTTAATAAAATAAAATTAATAATAATAATAAAAAAACCCCAAAAACCCCCACAAAAACACAAAAAAATTTTTATATAATATAAATATATATATATATATATTATTTAATATTAATTTTATATATTATATATATTTTATTTAAAAATTATTTAAAATAAAATTTTATATATTAATTTCACTTTGGGGGGGGTTTTAAAAAGTATTTATTTTTTTAAATTAAAAAAAAATTATATACAAAAATAAAAATATATTATTGTATAAAAAAAATATATATATATTTTAAAAGATATATATATATATAATATATAATAATATATATAAAATATATAAGATAATAAAATATAATAATATAAATAGATAAATAATAATAATAATAAAAAAAATAAATTTAATAATATTATTTTAAAAAATATATATATAATTAAAAATTTAAAAATATATATAATTTAAAATATATTATAATTTAAAAATTATATATTTTTTTTTTTTTTTTTTTTTGTTTTGGTGTTTTTGTGTGTTTGATTTAAAAATATTTAAAATTTTTTTTTTTATTTTATTATATTATTATCTATTATTTTTTATTTATATTATTATAAAAAAATTTTTATTAATATAATATAAAGGGTTTTTGTTTTTTTTTTTTTTTTTTTTTGTTGTTTTTTTGGGTTTTTTGTGTGTTTTTTTGTTGTTTTTGTGTTGGTTGGGAAAAGTTTAAAAAAAATTTAACCCAAAAAAAATTTATAAATAAAAAAAACCCCAAAAAACCCCCCAAAAACCCCCCCAACCCCAAAAAAAAAAAT
>NC_051409.1:24466661-24466817 GCF_015228065.2 Penaeus monodon | reverse complement strand
TATTATTTTTAATTATAATATTTAAATATTTGATGGGAAAGATTAGATAAAAAAAATTTTTTGTAAAAAAAAAACCCCACAAAAATAATTTTTAAAAAAACTTTTAAAATCCCCCCGGGCACCCAAAAAAATTTAAAATTTTTTTTTTTAAAAAAA
>NC_051409.1:24466422-24466575 GCF_015228065.2 Penaeus monodon | reverse complement strand
GGGGGTGTGTGGGGTGGGTTGTGTGTTTTGGTGGGTTTTTGTTTTTTTTGGGGGGGTTTAAGTTTTAAAATTTTAATATTATAGGGGAACAAAAAAAATTCTTTTCCCCAACAACCCAAAAAAAAACAAAAACACAATTTTTATTTTAATTTT
>NC_051409.1:24466246-24466403 GCF_015228065.2 Penaeus monodon | reverse complement strand
GGGTTTAATTTCATAAAAATTTTTTTTTATAGTTTTTCCCCCAACCCCTTTTTTTTATTATTTTTACCCCTTTTTACCTTTTTTTTTTTTATAATTTTTATTTAAATTAAATATTTGGTGGTTTTGTGTGTTTTTTGTTTTTGTTTTGTTATTTTTT
>NC_051409.1:24465254-24466000 GCF_015228065.2 Penaeus monodon | reverse complement strand
GTTTTTTGGGGTTTTTTTTTATCAATATTATTTAAAAAAATAATTTTTAAAAAAAATAAAATATTTAAATTTAAAATATTTATATAATAAAAATAATTTATTTTAATATTATTTTAAAATTTTATAAAATTTAATTTATATAAAAAAAAATATTATAAATAAGTTTTATTTGTATTTTGGGTTTTTTAAATTAAAACCCCCACAAAAAAACACCACCAAAAAACATCACCCAAACCCCAAAAAACTCCATATAAATTTTTAAATTTTAATAACAAATACTATTTTTTTCATAAAAAACTTTTTTGTTTTGGGTTTATTGGGGGGGGTGGGGTTGGGGGTCTTGTGGGTGGTGGGGGGGGTGTTGGTTGGGGGAATTTTTTCAAAAAATTTTTCCTTTTTTATTTCTTCACTTCCCCCGGGGGGGGGCACATTTTCCCCGGTATAGGGTTTGAAATGAGGGTTAAAAATCAGACTTGTACCAAAAATTTATTAATGGTTTACCCCCCCCTGGGGGTTTAATTTTAAAGCACCTTACAAATTTTTTGGGTGCACCCGGGAAATTTTTTACATTTTAATTTTCCCCCTGACCCCCCCCCGTGCCCCCGATGTAGACTTTGGGGAAAAACCGTCATCACCGGAAGAGAAAAAATTAGAAATGGGGTAGGGAAGGGAAAAAAAAAGCGGGTGCAATCACTTTTAAAACTTTATATATTTTTTATTTATAAAACACCCACACACACATGTAT
>NC_051409.1:24458913-24460118 GCF_015228065.2 Penaeus monodon | reverse complement strand
GTATTAAATAAACAATTTAAATAAGGAAAATATTAAATAATTTTAAAAAAAATAATAAGGGGGAAAAAAAAAAATAAATAATAATAAGAAATTTTAAAAAAATACATTAAATTCATAATTTTAATTACACACACACCCCACACCCCTTAAATTAAAATTTTATATAAAAAATTTATATATATTGTGTTTTGGGGGTTTGGGGTTGTGTGTGTGGGGGTTTTTGGCAATTACAAAGGATAAGTATCCATCCCAGTTTTGCATTCGAATAACTGGAACAGTAGGTATGTAGCGTGGATGTCAAAAACTTCTGCATTTCTTCTTTTACAAATTATTAGCAACCATCACTAACATGTCTCAAAAGACATATTTTGAAGGGGCTAAGTAAAATTAATTAACCTTATCCACAGCGGAAGCAAGTTGCGCAATGCCCGGCGTCCGAATCTTTACCGAAAATACACGCGACATAAACGAGAGGGTGGGAACCGCCCGTGTTCTCCCTTAAAATGTGGGTTTATTGATCGTCTCCTGTTTCATGAAAGTTCTACTATATTTTTTAGCAATACCCCAAAATTTTCTGTGTATGAAAATCATTCAATTATTTTTATTTCTACCCAAACTCAATTAGTATCAAAGCATAGGGGAGAAATATAGCTCCTGTCCGGAAAACAAGAAAAAACTGTCTTTTTAGCGTGAAAAAATTACTTGTGTTTAAGTGTGATTTTTAGTGTTTTCTATATACTTTTTCTAGCAAAACAATGTTGTAAAATTGTTTAAATTTAAAGTATATGACATATGATATAGTTCTAATTATTTTTTGATGTAAATTTCTGACATAGGTTCATTTGAAAAAAAAAAGGGGGTCAAAAAACGGTGACACGGTGTCTACAGTCTGCTTGTGCTTCTTTAAAACTTAGCAAAAAGTTTTCCCTTGATATAAAAATTTTAAATAATGAAGAAAATTAATGCAATCCCCCATTGAAAAAAAACAATTACTTTTATCTCACAATATCTTATACTATCTGCATCTCAGCATTTTTACCTACTAACTATAAAACCTGCGACAAACCTTGAATGTGTTGTATTTGGTTATTTTTATATTTGATAATAGAAATATATAGGGTTTCCGCTTTAAATTGGCCCAAAAGACTTTTCAATGGGTTTTTCCATATTAAAAAGGGTAAAATAAAAAAAATACTTCAAGGGGG
>NC_051409.1:24458143-24458224 GCF_015228065.2 Penaeus monodon | reverse complement strand
CAATTACGCACGCAATATGATTCTATAGAATAGTTTTTAGATAGAAAAATAGCTAGACGGATAGAATGAAAATTTTTAAAC
>NC_051409.1:24457996-24458083 GCF_015228065.2 Penaeus monodon | reverse complement strand
TAGGGTTTGTAATATTAAAACTACGTTTTATAAATTAAATAAAAATATGTTCAGTAAACATAGTAAAAAAAAAGTCCACACACCCCA
>NC_051409.1:24457630-24457860 GCF_015228065.2 Penaeus monodon | reverse complement strand
AAAAAAAATATTAAATATAAAACAGTTTTAAATATAAAACCCAATACATAAAATTATAAAACACAAAACACACACACTAACACAAAATAAATATAAATATAAAAATAGATATAATTTTAAATTAAAAATATATAATTATTATATACTTATACATACCCCCAACCAATTTTTTAACAATATTTATAAATATTAAATTATAAATATATAAATATATAAAAGATATAAGCCAA
>NC_051409.1:24457127-24457340 GCF_015228065.2 Penaeus monodon | reverse complement strand
ATATAATAATTTTATTTAAATATTATTTTTGTTATTTTATTTTATATTATATATATATTTAAATATATAAAAAATTTTTATATACTTAATTTTAATCAAATACTACACCCCAACATTTTTATTTTTTTATAAATATTATTTTTATTTTAATTATTATATAAAATTAATATACTTTTAAAAATTGTTTCATATATATAACACATATTATATTGG
>NC_051409.1:24456970-24457093 GCF_015228065.2 Penaeus monodon | reverse complement strand
TTTACGGAATATTACAAAGGATAAGTATCCATCCCAGTTTTGCATTCGAATAACTGGAACAGTAGGTATGTAGCGTGGATGTCAAAAACTTCTGCATTTCTTCTTTTACAAATTATTAGCAAC
>NC_051409.1:24456061-24456937 GCF_015228065.2 Penaeus monodon | reverse complement strand
TTACGAAGGGCGGCTAAGTAATCCATTATCCACAGCGGAAGCAAGTTGCGCAATGCCCGGCGTCCGAATCTTTACCGAATATTGACAGCGCGACATAAGCGAGAGGGCTGGGAACCGCCACGTGTTTACTCCCTTAAAATGTGGCGTTTATTGTATCTTGTCTCCTGTTTTCATGAACGTTTCTACTATATTTTCAGCAATACCAAACTTTTCTGTGTATGAAACTAGTAGTCAATTAATTTATATTTCTACCTATATCTCTAATTATGATATCAAAGCATAGGTAGAAATATAGCTCCTGTCGGAAAGCAAGAAAATAACTGTCTTCTTAGCGTGAAATATTATCTTGTGTTAAGTGTGATTTGTAGTGTTATCTATATACTTTTTTCTAGCAACACAAGTGTTGTAATTACTTGTTTAAATTTAAAGTATATGACGATACTGATATAGTTCTAATATATTTTTCGATGTAATTGCTGACACTAGTGTTCATTATGAAAAAAAGAAAGGGATGTCAATGAAACGCGTGACACGAGTGTCTATCAGTCTGTCTTGTGCTTCGTTTAAAACTTAGCAAATAAGTTTCCATTGATATAAATTTAATATATATGAAGAAAATTAATGCGAATCCCACATTGAAAAAATAACAATTATCTTTCATCTCACATATCATTCTTATACTATCTGCAGTCTCAGCATTCTTACCTACTAACTATAAAGCCTGCGACATAACCCTGAATGTGTTGTATTTGGTATATTTCTAGTAATTATGATAATAAGAAGAATATATAGGTTACCGCTTTAAATATGGCCAATAGATCATTTTCAATGGTTTATCACATATTAAATAGGGTAAACTAAAATAAATACTTCAAG
>NC_051409.1:24455212-24455576 GCF_015228065.2 Penaeus monodon | reverse complement strand
GAAAAAACTAACCGAAAGGGTTTTGACCCTTTTTCGGTTTTTTGGGTTTTTAGCCTAAAGGGGAAAAACTCGGGGGACGAGTATGAAGTTCCCTACAAAAAAAAATATATATATATATTATTAATATTATATAATATAATATAATATTATAATTTTGGTAGTATAATAAAAAATACATATATATTTTAGATATATAAAATTTTTATTATAATTATTTTTTGGGTATTTATATTAAACCAAAAACATAACATACATACATACTAAAATAATATTATATAAAATTTATATTTATATTAATATTATATTTTTAAAAATTATCAATATTTAAATTTTTTTATTTAATTATATATATTTTTTATTTAAT
>NC_051409.1:24452507-24452574 GCF_015228065.2 Penaeus monodon | reverse complement strand
TGAGTCGTGGTGTATCTCTCGTAGAAGTAGGACGTGTTTTAGTGTTGTCCTCAGTCGTGAGAGATAT
>NC_051409.1:24452244-24452416 GCF_015228065.2 Penaeus monodon | reverse complement strand
GGGGTCCCCCCTTTCCGACATAGAAATGGAAGATAAAAGTTTTACCTCGCACGGACATGTTGCAAGTGAATCCTATAAGAGGGACAGAAGTAAAGGAAGTGTGGACATGAGTGACGAGCAGGAGAAGAAGAAAAACGGAGACGGAACCGAAGCGGGCTATCAGCATGTTGGC
>NC_051409.1:24451842-24452094 GCF_015228065.2 Penaeus monodon | reverse complement strand
CAGGCAGGCGAGGCGGAGCAGACCCTGCCGACTCAGGGATACAAGGGGACAGTGAAGACTACCCCAGAGGCTGGGGAAAAACTCACTAAAGTGATAATTTTCCGATACCCGACCATACTGGGCCCAAACTTTCTGTTGAACGATGTCAGATTTGTGTAGGTGAAGAGGCACGCGTCCAGGGGCGAGGAGCGGAGTCAGTTCGTTGCCCTCCTAAAAAGGGAAGTGCCAGATAGGGTATTTATCTCTGGACCA
>NC_051409.1:24451456-24451546 GCF_015228065.2 Penaeus monodon | reverse complement strand
GTTACAACTACAGTCCACGACGCCTGTCTGCAGGGGCAACTGCGTGTGGCGTCGTCGTTAAAGGGAAGCAATCAATCTCAGGACGACCGA
>NC_051409.1:24451229-24451361 GCF_015228065.2 Penaeus monodon | reverse complement strand
GCAGAGAATGGATGGAACTGAAAAAAAAGCTGGTACAATTTATGAACAGAGAAACCGAAGAGCAGAAACAGGGAGAGGAGGCTGTCACAGAAACCCTCCTCCCCCCCAAGATGCTGATGAAATATAGAAATG
>NC_051409.1:24450633-24450754 GCF_015228065.2 Penaeus monodon | reverse complement strand
TGTCTCATTTGTTGATATGCCTGTTTTGTATGTGAATTGTAAGCCCACATAGGGACTTATTAAGATATCACATCCTTTTGAGATGTAAACTTTTGTCTCAATAAACTTGTCAAATGAAACA
>NC_051409.1:24450145-24450547 GCF_015228065.2 Penaeus monodon | reverse complement strand
TGCACACCATATGCACATTACACCAAGCATAGAACGAGCCTCTAGTTATCAGTGGGATGAATAATGATCTGGAGATCTTACTCCATGGGATATTGGCAGGAATTAGAGGGGAGACTCGGGAATTTCTTGGAGGTCTCTTGGTCTTTTCTTGAAGTGTAATATTTAGTCATCGGTATCTTAGCATTCTTTTATTCTTGCATTTGTCAAAACAGAACAGTAATGTATATGACTGTGTTGACCTACTTAGGGTCAACACTTTGTAATTAAACTAAAAATAAATCAGAATATAATTAACGTCTAAATCAATTTAACAACTTTCTTGCAGAGAAAAGACAAAGCGAATTCAAATTAATCCCTAAATTCCTTTAGCCGCCACTAACAAGGACTATTCTCACAGGAATT
>NC_051409.1:24445838-24446137 GCF_015228065.2 Penaeus monodon | reverse complement strand
TTTGTAGGGACCTTCATACTCGTAAGAGTTCCTCTCGGGCCCTACCAAAAAAACCAAAATGGAAAAAACCCCCTTTGGGGGTTTCATTTCCTTCTGATGTTGTATGTTTTGGAATATATAAAATATAAAATATAATAATATATACTTTTAAATCATAATTTTATTTTAAAAATATATAAAAACCCTTAAATATATATTAAACAAATACATAAAAATATAAAACATTTTACATATCCTAACATTATGTATACACAAAAATATGTTTTGTGGGGTGTGTGGGGCCGTGCTCCTGGGGCCCT
>NC_051409.1:24444231-24445319 GCF_015228065.2 Penaeus monodon | reverse complement strand
CCCCTTAAAGGATTTATTTTATTTTAAACCCTATTTAATATGTGAAAACCTTTAAAATGATCATGGGCCTTTTTTAAAGCGGAAAACCTATATTTTCTTCTGTTTTTATCGAAACCACTAAAAAATTACCCAAATACAAACTTTCCCAAGGTTATGTCCGGGCCCTTTATAGTTAGTAGGAAAGAAGTTTAAAGACTGCAGATAGTATAAAAATGAAAAAATGGGGTATGAAAGAAAAATTTTTGGGGTTAATTTTTTCAATGTGGGATTGTTTAAATTTTCCCCTTCAATAAAATTAAATTTTTATAAAGGGAAAACTTTTTGCTAATTTTTAAACGAAGCCAAACGACTGATAGACACTCGTGTAAAGCGTTTCATTGACACCCCTTTTTTTTTTAAATAATAAACCACAAAAAGGCCCAAAAAAAAAAAAAATTCCTAAAAAAATATATTAGAACTATATCATTTATCGTCAAAACTTTTTTTTTAAAAACAAGAAATTACAACAGTTTTGTTCCCAAAAAAGTATATAGATAACACTACAAATCAAAATTAAAACCACAAGAAATATTTCACGCTAAGAAGACGGGAATTTTCTTCCCTTTTTCCGACAGGGGGCTATATTCTCCCCTATGTTTTGATATCATAAAAAAAAGGAGATATGGGGTTATAAAAAAAAAAATTAAATTTGAATAGTAGTTTCATACACAGAAAAGTTTGGTATTGCTGAAAATATAGTAGAAACGTTCATGAAACCAGGAGACAAGATACAATAAACGCCACTTTCTAAGGGAAAGCAGTGGGGTTTCCCACCCTCTCGCTTAGCCCCGCGCGCGTATCGGTAAAGTTTCGACGGGGGGCATTGCGCAACTTGCTTGCTTGGAAAATGGTTTAATAAATGTGTTCTTTTTCCTTACCCCCCTTCGTAAATGATGTCATTATATGACGATGTTAGGAGGGTTTGCTAAAAATTTTGTAAAAAAAGAAAGCAAAATTTTTTGAATCCGCTACATCCTACGTTCCAGTTTTTCGAATGAAAAAACTGGATGGATACTTCCTTTGTAATTGGACTCGTAAAAACGAATCAC
>NC_051409.1:24434727-24435127 GCF_015228065.2 Penaeus monodon | reverse complement strand
AATTCCTGTGAGAATAGTCCTTGTTGGTGGCGGCTAAAGGAATTTAGGGATTAATTTGAATTCGCTTTGTCTTTTCTCTGCAAGAAAGTTGCTAAATTGATTTAGACGTTAATTATATTCTGATTTATTTTTAGTTTAATTACAAAGTGTTGACCCCAAGTAGGTCAACACAGTCATACATTACTGTTCTGTTTTGACAAATGCAAGAATAAAAGAATGCTAAGATACCGATGACTAAATATTACACTTCAAGAAAAGACCAAGAGACCTCCAAGAAATTCCCGAGTCTCCCCTCTACTTCCTGCCAATATCCCATGGAGTAAGATCTCCAGATCATTATTCATCCCACTGATAACTGGAGGCTCGTTCTATGCTTGGTGTAATGTGCATATGGTGTGCA
>NC_051409.1:24434524-24434647 GCF_015228065.2 Penaeus monodon | reverse complement strand
TGTTTCATTTGACAAGTTTATTGAGACAAAAGTTTACATCTCAAAAGGATGTGATATCTTAATAAGTCCCTATGTGGGCTTACAATTCACATACAAAACATAGGCATATCAACAAATGAGACA
>NC_051409.1:24433941-24434049 GCF_015228065.2 Penaeus monodon | reverse complement strand
CATTTCTATATTTCATCAGCATCTTGGGGGGGAGAAGGGTTTCTGTGACAGCCTCCTCTCCCTGTTTCTGCTCCTCGGTTTCTCTGCTCAGTTCCATCCATTCTCTGC
>NC_051409.1:24433757-24433846 GCF_015228065.2 Penaeus monodon | reverse complement strand
TCGGTCGTCCTGAGATTGATTGCTTCCCTTTAACGACGACGCCACACGCAGTTGCCCCTGCAGACAGCGTCGTGGACTGTAGTTGTAAC
>NC_051409.1:24433219-24433471 GCF_015228065.2 Penaeus monodon | reverse complement strand
TGGTCCAGAGATAAATACCCTCTCTGGCACTTCCCCTTTTAGGAGGGCAACGAACTGACTCCGCTCCTCGCCCCTGGACGCGTGCCTCTTCACCTACACAAATCTGACATCGTCCAACAGAAAGTTTGGGCCCAGTATGGTCGGGTATCGGAAAATTATCACTTTAGTGAGTTTTTCCCCAGCCTCTGGGGTAGTCTTCACTGTCCTCTTGTATCCCTGAGTCGGCAGGGTCTGCTCCGCCTCGCCTGCCTG
>NC_051409.1:24431775-24432203 GCF_015228065.2 Penaeus monodon | reverse complement strand
TGCCTAACATGTAATAATTGTATTTTTTCTAATATATTCATAATTGTGTCCAATTCGAAAGAGACCGCAGGTACAAATATGATCCGGCAGCCCTATCTCCTCGCCCAACTGAGCCTCGGGGGTCCGGGGTGCAGGCTTCAAACCTGTAGCTGACTAGCGTCAGAGTGGTTCGACTCCACCTGGTGGGCGGTTCTTGCCTTCACTACAGCCGGATTAATCAAATTAAAATATTGCACAAGGAGGACGCTGCTTATTTCCAAAGTGTGGCCTATGGTGACAAGTTTCCAAAAGCTGGCATCCTCCGAACACGTAATAAGACAAGTTGGCTGAAGTTCGAATCCGCAATAAATCATATTTTTGTTTGTAATTTCCATTTGATTTGTAGAACTGTTTATTTCGATATACCATGGCATGTATTTGCAGCATAT
>NC_051409.1:24430420-24430748 GCF_015228065.2 Penaeus monodon | reverse complement strand
CTACGAAAACCTATACAAACATATCTTTCCCACAAAAAACCGGGTACAAAAGGGTTAATCTCGACCTGCAATTTTCACCACCGTAAACAATCCTAAAATAATAAAAATTTTCATTCCCAAAAATAAGCTACGACGTTTTTTTCTGTTGACTTCAAAATATATTTTAAGGAGAGGATGCCTAACCTTCAAAACTGTTTTCAAGTATTGTTTGATATAGAATACACTATTCTAGATTAATGCTAGGTCTTGGATCTTTACACGTTGGTTAAAAAAGAAATACTTAAACCGGGGAATCTATAAAAAAACCCATGCAAAAAAACAAGAAAAC
>NC_051409.1:24429817-24430330 GCF_015228065.2 Penaeus monodon | reverse complement strand
GTTAAACTATAAGAACTCGAGCAAACCATCTTTACTGCCGTCCGGCAGCTTTTGCTACAGAAGCCACCCTTTCACACACAAGATCTAAAAACTAATAGATTTTGGGTTGTTTTAAAATGTTCTTTTATCACTTTTGAGTATTTTTAAAAATTAGAACCCAAGCGTAATACGAAAAAAACATGAAACCTGTGTAACAAAGATTTTGGATCGTGATTGTATATACTGGATTTTTTTTAAAAAATATTCAGATGCTATATATTCTGGTATGTATCTTGAGTCCAACCTAAAGTCCTTAAAGCAGTTATGGAAAATTTTTCTTATCCATTGTACATACACAAATAAAACAAAATCTAGAAATCCCGGTTAAGGGAAAACAGATGTTGAAAATGACCGCAAGTTTAGTGTTTATAAGCAAATCACTAACTTGTAACATTTATGATATACATAACTGGATCAAAAAACTTGACAGGAGAGAAAAGTCTGAATTTACTGCTCTTCAACAGTGTGAGCATA
>NC_051409.1:24429678-24429753 GCF_015228065.2 Penaeus monodon | reverse complement strand
TTTTTCCTTTACTTTTTTTCTGTGCCATTTATATGCATAAATCTAGAATTCTTATCCTAGGCTATATTTTTCTGT
>NC_051409.1:24428965-24429035 GCF_015228065.2 Penaeus monodon | reverse complement strand
CCCTGTAAAACAGAAACTATTATTTCATCCTAACCTAGATATCCATGAGGTCTAGGTTAAGGTGTTTAAA
>NC_051409.1:24427710-24427927 GCF_015228065.2 Penaeus monodon | reverse complement strand
GCAGACTGTCCATAGACAAGTTCCGACGTTTGCTCTCGGACCTACGCCCGAAGGGTCGCCACTTATGGTGTCAGTCACCGTCGCTGCTGCTTTCGAGATCCTCTGGCGACGTGCTGGTCAGCTGTTCTCGGTCCCCGCGTTCCTGTGCCAGACTTTAGGTAACTGGCGTAATGTGTTTTGTTTGGAAAGGTCAACTGCTACAAACTTTTGCATAGGA
>NC_051409.1:24427266-24427637 GCF_015228065.2 Penaeus monodon | reverse complement strand
AGTGCAGGTACACCCCATTTTTTAGTGGACAGCAGGAGCGACAGCTTACATTTTCGTACTACGTAGGGCTTGAGTAGACTGGAGTAAACCTATTTAGAGCCATTAGTTTACCAAATATGATATGGGATTTACTATTATTATGATTGTTGTTACAGCCTCTATAGACATGACACTATAATACCTGACTGCATTTGTAGATAATCTACTATGTATTGGCGGGTTGTTTTATGGGACGCTGGGGGTGACAGGGATGTTGTGCCCATGGCTAACAGGATATGGCCGTGAGGACATATGTATGAAGTAAATGGCCATATCTAATAGGAAATGAGGGGGTGGCGTATCAAGTGAGAGATATGTTACAAATCCTTTTT
>NC_051409.1:24427041-24427184 GCF_015228065.2 Penaeus monodon | reverse complement strand
CAAAAAACTAGCAAAAGAATATTTAACAAATATTTGATGGTTGTTGGTCATGGAAAAAAACAATTGCTCGTTTGTGAAGAAGGCAAAGAGGTCCATACATCTAGAGAAATGATTCTTACCCCCTTAAGCCCCCTAGGGGGCTT
>NC_051409.1:24426561-24426837 GCF_015228065.2 Penaeus monodon | reverse complement strand
GAAAGGTTACGAACCACTTATCTACAGACTTGAACGCGATGCCTAATGCTCCACATGATCAGTTTGTTGGCCAAATATTTAATATTTGACAAAAATACACATTTCTGTGCATAGATTTTCATAATCGTCTTTCAGTAATTTACAGGTCTGAACTAATTGCAATCAAAGATTAAAATTTAACAATATAAAACATTAGTAACTATTTTCATTAGCGCGCCTTGGCCAGAATTCCTGAACCGAGTCGAAAGGTAGGGGCAAGAAGGAAATGACTATTTC
>NC_051409.1:24425834-24426329 GCF_015228065.2 Penaeus monodon | reverse complement strand
GAAAAAAAGATTTCTACATTTTCACCAGTTCAATGGCTACTTCGTCAATTCCTGCGCTCTTTCCGTCCTTCAGTTCCTTTATGGCATTTTTAAACTATGGCATTTGGTGGTGATTCATTTGTTGAAGTTGATTCTTTTTTATCTTTTTACAATGTTGTTCTGCATTGGTTGTGTTTTTCTCAAAAAGTTTGGAGCAATATTCTTCCCCATATGTTGACTTTATCGTCATCACGTAGGACTTTTTCCCCTTTCGTTTAAAAGGGGATCATTGTAGGTTTGAATTTTTTGGGTAGTTTTCTTACACCTTGATAAAGTTTTTGGGTGGAATTTTTTATTGTTTTTATCTTCGTTTTTTAAAATTGTTCGTTTATATTTTTCCTCTGTCTTTACTCATAAATTTTTTGTATCTCAACATTCGCTTTCGGTATTTTTCATTATTAATTCCTTTGGCTTTGAGTTGTCTTGTAGTTACAGTTTTTTTCAGTGTTTCATCAA
>NC_051409.1:24425327-24425795 GCF_015228065.2 Penaeus monodon | reverse complement strand
CCCGGGTGTGTTAACATTCTTTCCCTTTTTTTCATAATTTCATAAGGTGTTTTTTCACCGTCACATCTCAGGCCCTCGAATCGGTTTTGACTGCGAATTGTGTTTTTTTTCCAGTTTTATGGCCATTTTCATCGTGGTCTAATCTTAAGATCTTTGAAAAAAATTGGTGACACTGTGCAATCACTCCTCTTGTTTTTTATGGCCCCTTTTCCCATTGGATTCACATATGTAGTCTTTTTGCCTGCTACTTTTCTCGTCTGCGGGTGCCAGAAACGGTATCTGGATGGTGTTGATCGGTGTTTTTTATAGCCAGTCGGTGTTCCAAATTCCATATTTTTCCTAAAAGAAATACGGAGTTCTTTTTTGCAAAGTTTGGCTTTAAAAGTCGCTCATGGGACTAAATAAAAAAAAAAAATTTTCTACTCCTCAGCTTGAAAGGGGTGCTAACTTTGGATTTCTGATTTTTGG
>NC_051409.1:24424735-24424879 GCF_015228065.2 Penaeus monodon | reverse complement strand
GCGGGTTGAAATCCTCGGGGGCACCTTTTTTAAAGGATCACCTGGGCTAACAATTGAGGGGCCTTTCCACGTTCCTCAAACACTCCCCAAACCAAGATAGTCCCCTCGTTATAAAAAGTCATTTCCAAGACCACACCCGCAGAC
>NC_051409.1:24424032-24424459 GCF_015228065.2 Penaeus monodon | reverse complement strand
AGGTTAAGCCAGAAAAATAAATAGACTGATATTTTTTTTAATCGGCATATCGTTTTGTCAGGAATACTCCACTATTTTGGAAATTTCCCAGTATTTATTTACTAAGGATCTGGACTAGAAATTAGATTTTATTATTTAGGGTTTTTGCTTTTTTATGGGATTTCCATTTTTACCCGAAAATCCCAAAAATCTTGGTAGAAAGCAAATTTTAAGGATTTTTAGACAAATTCACACACACAAGAATACATACGTCAATTTTCTGCATTTTAATTTTTTAACTTTTTTCCAGCTTTTAAACATCGCCCCCCGTGTGACATGAGGAAAACCAGGCAGGGAATTCTTGCGAAGGACTTGGAGAATATCGCACTGTGCGCTTTTGCCTTTGTATTACACAACATGACGGGAAAACCATATTTCTGGGTAAACG
>NC_051409.1:24422678-24423449 GCF_015228065.2 Penaeus monodon | reverse complement strand
ACATGCCACCAACGTTTATTGTTAGTGACATCTCATGATTACTTATAATATAAAAATTTTTCATTGAATAGTCTCGCTGTGCTTCATCATACATCATCAGCCAAAGTTGGGTTTGCATTTGCAGTAAGTTTTTCCGCTCGGGCATTTAAATTGTGGAAGTCTCGAAGCAATTAAACCCCGGATTATAGGATTTTGAACCTTTCAAGCTTTCGGGGAAGTCAAAAATGATGCAACACCTGGCAAGAGGAAAGTCTCGTCCGCACGTGATTGATACCCAAGAATTCCCCGGGCGGCATTCAATCACTTTTTCCCCTTCCCCCAAAAGGATACGAACCCGTGAAGAAGGATGTGGTGGTAGTGGGGCGCAGGATCGGGGGGCTCTCAGCGGCCGGAAACAAATCGCCAAAGGATTCTCGGATGTCCTCGTTTTAGACTCGGGACTACTCGGGGAAGAGTCAAGCCCCATGGAAGGTAGGTGGTTACCTTCTCTTTCACTCTATTTTTTGTTTTACATTTCCTAAGACAAGCAACGTTTACTTCATTTTATGTTATTTTGGTTTGGGCCTTTCATGATTTTTTCTTTGCGTAGCTAAGATGTTCTTACAAAAAAAGCTCAATTTTCCCACCAGGAGAATTCTACGGAGGACGGGGCCGATGGATCAAGGGGGGCGGATGAACCCTTTTTTAGGGTCTCGCGGAAACCCCGGGGCGCATTAACTCGCACCCCAGATAGTGTTTAGGGTGGGTGTCACAAGCATGCAGGGGTATGAT
>NC_051409.1:24421454-24422180 GCF_015228065.2 Penaeus monodon | reverse complement strand
TATATTATATAATTATATATATATAAAAATTAATATAATAATATTACTATTTTGAATATTACACAGAAAAAGACAGTTTGATAGATGGAAATATTTTGGATAGTATTTATGTATATATATTCATATAGATAAAGAGACGAAGACCTTTTTCCTTATCCGAAATGGTAGACTGGGGGGTCAAGACGCATGGGCAAGGCGGCCCCGCGAGGTTTTCGACGCTGGGGCCGGGTGAGGGGGAGTGCGAGAAAGACGGCGCCCTTTAAAATACCACGAAAAGGGATAGGGGGGGAGTGTACAAAAAAGGCAAGTTGTTTCAAGCGCAAACCCTTGAATGCTAGTTTTTTATTCGCTAAGGGAGTGAACTACGTGGTTTCATGACGTGTTTGTTATTATGCTTTTCCGTTAAAGATTACTGTAACAGGCTTCCCATGGTACCCAAATATATCTTCCTGCCTCCTTTCCTCGGGGGGAAGCAACTCTACTTTGCTCTCGGGTTTCCCCCGTTATTATGGGAAAAGGCAAGACCGGCGGAGGAGACGGCGTGGCTTAACTTCACAGAATGGTAAGTATGTTTGGGCATTTTTTTGAATGTAATGGAATGTGGGGAATTCCGTTTAGTTACATTTTTATTTTCTTGGCTAAGGATTTCACCCTTCAACGATACAGGCTATATTTTGTCGAAAAAGTTGGTTACCTACAAAAAACACACAAACCAACCAAAACCCC
>NC_051409.1:24421321-24421400 GCF_015228065.2 Penaeus monodon | reverse complement strand
TATGTAAATATTTATAAAATTATTTTGGGATATATTAAACATCTGTTTTCTTCTTCCCCTCTCTCTCTGTGACTTTTTG
>NC_051409.1:24420889-24421221 GCF_015228065.2 Penaeus monodon | reverse complement strand
ACAGTGGGTGAACAAGGACACGGGGGCCCCGACGACGGAAAGGAATTTCGGGGCTTTGGACGCCCACCACTTACCGACTGGGGCCTGGACGAGGGAAACCCTGGCCAACGGTTCGATAAAACCCCTTGTCGACTATCTGAAAGGGGACTTTTTTTTTTTTCTTCTCTCATATGAAAACTGAACGTGATGGGAGCGGAGGAAACGCAAATTTTTAAGCACTGTAAGATATATACGCGTGAAAATATGGCGTGAGTTTTTAGTAATAATTTTCTATGTGTGTTGGTGTGTCGTAATTTACAACACACATAAAATACGCTAGTTTATGTTTGGTT
>NC_051409.1:24420429-24420563 GCF_015228065.2 Penaeus monodon | reverse complement strand
CTGCGTGATGGACATACACACACATCTTCACACACACGGTGGCAACTTTTACTTACCACCTGCTTTTTCCTCTTAAAAAGGCGATGGGATGTGACCGTCTTAGCCCGCAGTCGGAGCTCAGCATTTTGCAATGT
>NC_051409.1:24418978-24420084 GCF_015228065.2 Penaeus monodon | reverse complement strand
TGGGACCTTGAAATTTTAAAACAGGGTCCCTAGTGGAAGTCCCGCCCAGACTCAAGTGGGGGCTGGACCACGGTAATTGGAAGGGGTCCAAACAGGGAAAATATGGGAAATACCAAAAAAACCTTTCAAAAAGATTTAAAGTTCACGGAAAAACAGTTATCATAGTATCGATTAATAAAAGAATCATTTTCTGTCACAAATTTTCAGAAAACATTTTTTTTTAAACCGCACTCCGATTACTGTACTTTTTGTCATATTTCTTCCCCTTTATTCAGGCGTATCCCGATGCCAACTGAAGATGTCCTCGCCCCTCTGTAGGATATTCTACGGGCGAAAAGTGGGGGGAAAACCTGAGGAAAGCGTGCTGGTGGGGACCCCGGACGGCACCTCCTACCTGGCGAACCCGTTTCGTACGGCCTCCATCGGGGGACCCAAAGGAGCGACCGACAAGATATTCACCCCGCTCTCAGTCGGGTTATCGAAGCGCTATGGCGTAATATTTCTGTTTTCATTCCTTGGTCCCACCTACTGTGGAGGCACTATTCCCCTCGATAGATATTCTGACATTAAGAATAAATATCCCTACTTCAAACTTTAATTTTCATGTTTATGATTTCCCTCGTTTAATGCTAAAAACTTAAATGTTTAAAATTTCTTTTAATTCGCGTGAAATATCTAGAAAGGGTTGTCATGAAAGTAGCTAGTTGACACTGAAGATGTATAAAAAAAGCAACCCAACCGGAAAATTACATTATCGGTGACGGTGGGCTTTTGGGGAAGGTGCATTGGGTGGGAAACCCGTGGGGGGGAACGCCCCTTTGACCTCAGCGTCATCTTTACGAAAATAGCCCCTAAATGGTGAGCAAATCAAACAAACCAAAATGAAAAAAATTGTCATTAAACTGTCAGCATCTATTCCCAAAAAAAAAATGTCAAATTTTTAATTTTACGATAAAACGTGATAAAGCAAAAAGTTTTTAGTACTGTGAGTTATGAAACAAATCTCGAATTTTAATTTTTTTTAAAATAATTTACAAAAGGGGAAATTTTAAAGGGGCAATTGCTCCATGTATATTCTGCCTCATTGGGGAAAAGTTTTGGCAGTT
>NC_051409.1:24417745-24418792 GCF_015228065.2 Penaeus monodon | reverse complement strand
ACTAACCATTTTGACGTCTTGGCTCCAGGGAATAAGGAGTTTATGACGACCATCAGCAACCAAAAATCTACAAGCGTTCGTCCCGGAAACTACCCGGCAAGGAAACCCTGTCGGAAAAAACTGTAAAGCAAATCTGGTCACACATTGGGGACGGACATCTCAAACCGTTTCCCGCTCCTACCTTCTTTGGAGGTCAAAACTTTTCTTCGCGGGGTTATTTTTAAAATGTAAAATATATGACGCAAGACTTATCAAAATTTTCTAAAAACATTTCAGGCTCAGGGAGGAAATGTTTGGGATGAGGGCTCTACAACTCTTACGTACGGGAAGGGAGGCCCCTCAGTTTCCAAACCGCAGACCCTTTTGGGGAACCTTTTAGGAGGAACGGGAAGCCAGTGGTTCCACAACCCCCCAGAATCCACCCGCACGCATGCACTTACACACCGATCTTTTCATATATTTTCATGACCAATAATTGTGAAATGAGAAAGCTTTAAAAAACTGCTTTCCTTTCTGTTTTGTGTCAGCTGTTGTTGGGGGCGGGCGAGCCACCCCCACTACTCGCTACGGCGCGTCACGGAGCTATGGCCACGGAGAACGAGAGGCCAAAAAAATCATTCGATACAAAGGGGAAAAAAAGATGACCTATGGGGACGGACCAGCTGCAGAATAATCCCGGAATATATTGTGGTCATGAATACTGTGATCACTTTCCACATAATGATTCAATGTAACAAAATGAAGCAAGCCCTCACCATCGAATTTTTATACTTTACGGAATTAGAAAAAAAACACATTAGGGTTTTGGGGTTACAGGAACCTCGATTTTTATATTTTACTTTATTTGTCGCGAATTTGGTATTATATTGTTTTTTAACTTTAATTTTTTTTTTTCTGCCATGGTTTAAAAGATAAAAGAGCGGGAATTTTGATACTTGTGATGTGTAATAAAAATGTGGTTTCATCGGGAAGTTTATCTTAAATCTTCGGGGGAAAAAAACCCAGCCCTTGACAAAAAAAAAAAAGAAGGGGCGCGTACCGTACCTT
>NC_051409.1:24417319-24417508 GCF_015228065.2 Penaeus monodon | reverse complement strand
TGGCGTGGGTGTTGTATACTTCTAATTATACCGGTGTATAAAAACATTATGTGGGAAACGAGTGTGGAATGAAAAGGGACGGTACGCGCACCTTTTTTTTTTGTAGTGATATAATAATTATAATGACATACCAAAAAAAGGTGCGCGTACCGTACCTTTTTATTCAAACCCCTCGTTTCACAAAGTGTT
>NC_051409.1:24416440-24417100 GCF_015228065.2 Penaeus monodon | reverse complement strand
ACTTCTAATCATATCGCGTGTGTAAAAACACTGTATGTGCAAACGAGTGTGTAAAAATAAAGTCGGTACCCACCTTTTTTTTTTTTTGTCAAGGGCGAGGTTTTTTTTCGCCGAAGTTTTAAAATAAATTTCCCGATGCAACCACACTTATACCCCAGTCAAAATGTACAAATATGCCAGCATTTTTTCTTTTAAACTGGCAGAAAAAAAAAAGTTAAAGTTCAAAAACAAAAAATACAAATTTCCGACAAAATCAAGTAAAAAAATGAAAAACTGAGGGTTCCCGTAAACCCCCAAACCCTAATGTGATTTTTTTAATTCCGGTAAAGTATGAAAATTTGATGGTGACTGGCATTTCAGCATTTTTTTTTTTTATCATTGATATCATTAGTAGGAAACTGACACAGTATTTTATACCACAAACTATTCCAGGTCTATTTGCAGCTGTCCCCCCTCCTAGGTCATATTTATTCCCCTTGATCGAATGATTTTTTTGGCCTCTCGTTCTCCTTGGCCCTACTCCCCGACGCTGCCCTAGCGAGTAGTGTGGGGGTGCTCGCCCGCCCACAACAACAGCTGACACAAAACAGAAAGGAAAGCAGTTCTTAAAGCTGTTCTCATTTCACAATCTATTGGTCATGTAAATATATGTAAAGATCG
>NC_051409.1:24415978-24416397 GCF_015228065.2 Penaeus monodon | reverse complement strand
GAACTCACTGGCTTGCCGTTCCTCCTGAAAGGTCTCGCCAAAGGTCTGCGGTTTGGCATAACTGAGAGGCCTCCCTCTACCGTCACGTAAGAGTTGTAGGAGCCTCTCATCCACACATTCTCCTCCCACTGAGTCCTGAAATGTATTTAGAAAATATTGATAGGAGTCTTGCGACTCATATAGTTTACATCTTCAAATAACCCACGCGAAGAGAAGATATTGACCTCCTGAAGAAGGTAGGAGCGGGAACGGTTTGAGATGTGACCGTCGCCAAGTGTGTGACCAGATGTTGCTTTACAGTTTCTTCCGACAGGGCTTCCATTTGCCTGGCGTAGTTTCCCGGGACGAACGCTTGTAGCATGTTTGGTTGCTGATGGATCGTCATGAACTCCATTATTCCCTGGAGCCAAGACTGTCGA
>NC_051409.1:24414737-24415776 GCF_015228065.2 Penaeus monodon | reverse complement strand
TTATCTAAACTGCCAAAACCTTTTCCCAATGAGGCAGAATATGACATCGGAGCAATATGCCCCTTAAATTCCCTTTGTATAATTATGTTAAAAAATATAACATTTCGAGATTTGATTCATATATCTCACAGTACTGAAACTATTGCATTATCACGTGATTATACGTAAAATTAAGACATTGACATTTTTCTTTGGAATAGATGCTGACAGCTTAATGACAAGTTTTTTTTATCATTTCTGGTTTGTTTGATTTGCTCACCATTTCACCGGGCATATTTTCTGTGAAGATGACGCTGAGGTCTAAAGGGGCGTTTCCCCACCACGGGCTCTCCCAGCCCAACTGCACCTTATCGGCCAAGCCCAGCTTCGTCACCTGATAAGTGTAATGTTTCTGGTTTGGGTTGCTGTTTTATACATGCTTCAGTGTCAACTAGCTACTTTCATGTACAACCACTTTCTAGATAGTTCCACGCGAACTAAAAGAAATGTTAACATTTAAGTTTTAGACAGTTAACGAGGGAACTCATCAACATGCAAATTAAAGTTTGAACGTATGGATATTCCTATTCTTAATGTCAGACATATCTATCGAGGGTGAATAGTGCCTCCACAGTAGGCATGGGACCAAGGAATGAAAACAGAAATATTACAGCCATAGCGCTTCGATAACCCGACTTGAGAGCGGGGGTGAATATCTTGTCGTGTCGCTCCTTGAGGTGCCCGATGGAGGCCGTGACGATAACGTGGTTCGCCAGGTAGGAGGTGCCGTCCTGGGTCACCACCAGCACGCGATTCCTCAGGCGCTTCCCCGCCACTTTTCGCCCGTAGAATATCCTACAGACGGGCGAGGACATCTTCACGTTGGCATCTGGGATATCGGCCTGAATGAAGGGAATGAAATATGACAGAAAGTACAGTAACTCGGATGTGCGTGTTTAAAAAATAAATGTTTTCTGAAAATTTGTCGACAGAAAATGAGTTCATTTATCTAATCAGTATACTATGATAACTGTATTTCCGTGATACTGTTTAATCTTTA
>NC_051409.1:24413680-24413897 GCF_015228065.2 Penaeus monodon | reverse complement strand
GTGCTGTAAGAATTGCGTTTCCTCCGCTGCCATCACGTTCTAGTTTTCATATGAGAGAAGAAAAAAAATCAAAGTCACCTTCAGATAGTCGACAAGGGTATCGAAGCCGTTGGCCCACTGGTTCCACTCGTCCAGGCCCCAGTCGGTGAAGTGGTCGGCGTCCAGCCCCGAAATGTCCTTCCAGTCGTCGAGGCCCGTGTCCTTGTTCACCCACTGT
>NC_051409.1:24412752-24413423 GCF_015228065.2 Penaeus monodon | reverse complement strand
TTTGTAGGTAGCCAACATTTCGACAAAATATAGCTCTGTAGTCGTTGAAGGGTGAAATACCTTAGCCAAGACTAATAACAATGTAACTAAACGGAATTCCCACATTCCATTATCATTCACAAAATGCCCTGAACTATCAGCTTACCATCTCTGTGAAGTTAAGCCACGCCGTCTCCTCCGCCGGTCTTGCCATTTCCCAGTAATAAGCGTCGGGAAACCTGAGAGCAAAGTAGAGTTGCTTACCCCCGAGGAAGAGGAGCGCAGGAAGATATGATATTAGGTACCATGGGAAGCCTGTTACAGTAATCATAACGGAGAAGCATAATAACAAAGCAGCGTCATGAAACCATCGTAGTATCACTGCCATTAGCGAATAAAACAACATAGCATTCAAGGAATTTGCGCTTGAAATCAACTTGCTCTTTTTCGTAGCACTTCCCCATTATTTTTTTTCCCTTATACGTGTAGTTCTGAAGGACGCGTCTTTCTCGCACTCCTCCATCAGCCAGGCCGCGCGTCTAAGCCTCGCGGGTCCGCTCTGCCCGGCTGCGTCTTGACCTCAGTCTACCATTTCGGATAAGGATAGGTCTCTCTGTCTCTTTATCTATATGAATATATATAATAAATATTATCCAATATAATTTCATCTATCAATCTGTCTGTCTGTGTAC
>NC_051409.1:24411401-24412188 GCF_015228065.2 Penaeus monodon | reverse complement strand
CATACCCCTGCATGCTTGTGTACACCCACCGTAAGCACTATCTGGCAGTGGCTGAGTTAATGCGCCCAGGTTTTCCGCGAGACCATAAAGAGGGTTCATCCAGCCCCCATTGATCCACTCGGCCCCGTCCTCCGTCAGAATGTCTCCTGGTGGGAAATTATTGAGCTTTTTCGTAATGTAACATCTTAGCTACGCAAAGAAGAAATCATGAAAGGCAAACCAAAAGTAACATAATCATGAAGTAAACGTGTGCTTGTCTTAGGAAATGTAAGACAAAGAAATAGAGTGAAAGAGAAGGTACGACCACCTACCTTCCCTATGGGTCTTGACTCTTCCACCGAGGTAGTCCTGAGCCTCTAAGACGAGGACATCCGAGAATCCTTTGGCGATTAGTTTCCTGGCCGCTGAGAGCCCCGCGATCCCTGCGCCCACTACCACCACATCCTTCTTCACGTGGTTCGCTATCCTTTGCGGGGAGAAGGAAAAATGTGATTGAATGCCGCCGGAGAAGTTCTTGGTGTATCGAATCACGTGCGGACGAGACTTTCCTCTTGACCGAGGATGTTGCATCATTCTTGACTTCCCATGATACGCTTGAAAGGGTTCAACTCCTCATAATCCCGGGCTTTAATTGCTTCGAGACATTCCGAGCAATGTTAATGACTCGAGCGGAAGACTTACTGCTAAATGCAAACCTAACTTTGGGCTGATGATGTATGATGAAGCACAGCGAGCAGTCTATGTCAAGTGATATATTTCATATTATAAGTAACTCATGAGATGTACA
>NC_051409.1:24410373-24410825 GCF_015228065.2 Penaeus monodon | reverse complement strand
CCCAGAAAGTATGGTTCCATTGCATGTTGTGTACATCAAAGGGCATACCAGCGTCACAGTGCGTATTCCCCCAAGTCCTTCCCCAAGAACTTACCATGCAGCCTGGTTTTCCTCGATTTCAACGGGTGGCTGATTTTTAAGAGCTGGAAAAAAGTTAAAACTTTAAAAACAATATATTTTTGGCGTATGTATTTGCTTGGGGTGTGAATTTTGCCCCTAAATAATCCATTAAAATTTGTTTTACTCCCAAAGATTTGTGGATTATCGGGAAAAACCCGGAATCCGATAAAAGCAAAATCCATTAATTTAATAAAATCTAATTTCTAGCCCTCGATCCTTAGTAAATAATATACTGGGAATTCCCAAAAATAGTGGAGTTTTTCCTTTACGAAACGATATAGCCCCGATATAAAAACATATTTAGTCCCATTTTTTTTTTCTGGCTAACCATA
>NC_051409.1:24409960-24410116 GCF_015228065.2 Penaeus monodon | reverse complement strand
AAATTATTCGCGGGGGTTGTGTTGTCTTGGAAATGCTTTCTATAACGGGGCACTATTTTGGGTTTGGGGTAGTTTTTTTGGGGAACGGGGAAAGGCCCTCAATTTTTTATCCTGGTGCCTTTTAAAAAAGTGTCCCCCTTGAGGTTTTCAACCTGC
>NC_051409.1:24409042-24409531 GCF_015228065.2 Penaeus monodon | reverse complement strand
TTCAGTACCCCACACATCATTTAAACCCAAATTTTTCGCACCTTGCAAGCTGAGGAGTAAAATTTTTTTTATATTCAGTCCATGAGCGCTTTAATCCAAAATTTAGCAAATAGAACTCCTGTACTTGCTTTGGGAAAATAGGGAAATTTTTGGGGACACCGCTGGCTATAAAAAACACCTTGATCAACACCATCCAGATACCTTTTCTTGGACACCAGCAGACGAGAAAAGTAGCAGAAAAATAGACTACATATGATGAATCCAAGGGAAAGGTCCTAAAAACCAAGACCTGGGGATTGCACAGGGTCCCCAAATTTTTTTAAAAATAGATCTTAAGATTAGACCCCCATGAAACCTGGCCATAAAACAGGGAAACAAACCAATTCGCAGTCAAAACCGATTCGAGTCCTGAGTGTGAGGTAAAAAAGCACCTTATAAAATTATGAAATAAGGAAAAGAATGTTACACCCCCGGTAAAGATATCGTCAG
>NC_051409.1:24408519-24409018 GCF_015228065.2 Penaeus monodon | reverse complement strand
GATATCTGATGAAACACTGAAGAAACTGAAACTACAAGACAACTCAAACCCAAAGGGAATTAAAATAATGAAAATACCGAAAGCAAATGTTGAATAAAAAGAATGATAGTAAAGACAGAGAGAAAAATATAACGAAAATTTAAAAAAATCAAAGAAAACAAAATAAAAAATTCCCCCAAAGATTTCTATAAAAGGTGTAAGAAAACTCCCAAAAAATTCAAACCTACAATGCCCCTTTAAAGCAAAAGGGGAAAACAGTCCTACGTGTGACGATAAGTCAACTATGGGAAAGGATATTGCTCCAAATTTTTTGAAAAAAACCAAACCAATGCAGAACAAATTGAAAAAAGAAAAAAAAGAATCAATTTCAACAATGAATCCCCCCAAAATGCCATAGTTTAAAAATGCCAAAAAGGAACTGAAGGACAAAGGCGCAGGAATTGCGAAGTACCTTTGAACGGGTGAAATGTAGAAATCTTTTTTCAAAAACTTTGTAAAA
>NC_051409.1:24408052-24408326 GCF_015228065.2 Penaeus monodon | reverse complement strand
ATAAATGTCTTTCCCTTTTCCCCCTCCCTTTCGACTCGGTTCGGGAATTCGGGCCCAAAGGCGCGCTAATGAAAATATTTTACAAATGTTTTATATTGTTAAATTTTAATTTTTGTTTGCAATTAGTTCAGACCCGTAAAATTCTGAAAGACATTAAAAATCTATGCACAGAATGGTATTTTTGTCAAAAATTAAAATTTGGCCCAAAAAACTGATCATTTGGGGGCATTAGGCATCGCGTTCAAGTCTGTAGATAAATGGGTTTGTACCTTTC
>NC_051409.1:24407708-24407860 GCF_015228065.2 Penaeus monodon | reverse complement strand
TCAAAAACCCGAAACCCCCCAGGGGGCTTAAGGGGGGAAAAATCATTTTTCCCAGTGTATGGACCTCTTTGCCCTTTTTCAAACACAAATTGTTTTTTTTCCCTGACCAAAAACCTCAAATTTTGTTAAATATTCTTTTTTCTAGTTTTTTG
>NC_051409.1:24406969-24407611 GCF_015228065.2 Penaeus monodon | reverse complement strand
TGTTAAAAGGATTTTTTAACATACTCTCAAATTGATACGCCACCCCCCCCTTTCCTATTGATATGGCCATTTTCTTCTACATATGCCTCACTGGCCATATCCTGTTAGCCTGGGCACAACATCCTGTCACTCCCACGTCCCATAAAACAACCCCCAATACTAGTAGATTATCTCAAATGCAGTCAGTATTAATGCTGTCTATAGAGGCTGTAACAAAAATCATAATAATAGTAAAAACCCATATCATATTTGGTAACTAATGGTCTAAATTTGGTTTTTCCAGTCTACTCAAGCCCACGTATAGAAAAGTAAGCTGTCGCTCCTCTGTCCCTAAAAAATGGGGTGTACCTCACTTTTTAAAATTTTGTATATTTTTTGTCTTTAGACAGATATTCATATACTTAAGTAAATATATTTGTGTATATATTTCCTTGCAAAAGTTTGTAGCATTGACCTTTCCAAACAAAACACTTACGCCAAATTACCTAAAGTCTGGGACAGGAAGCCGGACCGAGAACAGCTGCACCAGCATCCGTCGCCAGGATCTCGAATAAGCACACGACGGTGACTGACACCATATAGTGGCGACCCTTTGGGCTAGGTCGAGAGCAAAATGAAACTTTCTATGGACAGTCGCACGAT
>NC_051409.1:24406152-24406261 GCF_015228065.2 Penaeus monodon | reverse complement strand
ACTGTTCATCATTTATAATTAACACACAAACACAACAGCCCACGCACGCACAGCAGTGCACACCATACTAAAACTATATATGTATAGGATCTAATACATGCAACACATG
>NC_051409.1:24405567-24405755 GCF_015228065.2 Penaeus monodon | reverse complement strand
TACACCTTAACCTAGACCTCATGGATGCGAGGTTAGGATGAAATAATAGTTTCTGTTTACAGGGAGATCTCGTGATAGCGTGAAGGGTGGATTGCATTTTCGGTGCAATTGTTACCTGCTTCAAAGTATGGATTAAAAAGAAAGAAAACATATATTTAATTCTGATATCAGGTTGTCAAATAGTAAGT
>NC_051409.1:24405429-24405518 GCF_015228065.2 Penaeus monodon | reverse complement strand
AGTGATATAACTTTCGAAAACATTCAACATGGCTGATTCAGACATTAAATCAAAGAATAACAATTGATATTCAAACAATGCGTCATTCA
>NC_051409.1:24404932-24405117 GCF_015228065.2 Penaeus monodon | reverse complement strand
TCACATTTATAGCCAATACAAATCTGCATGTTACTAAAAAATAGTATTACTATAAAGTTGAAGAGAACGAAATTCACAAAGATACACACAAGAAAAATAATAATCAGAAAATAATACCCCAGGATAAGAATGACTAGATTATGCATATAATATGGTCTACAGAAAGAATAGTAAAACAAACCAAA
>NC_051409.1:24404276-24404868 GCF_015228065.2 Penaeus monodon | reverse complement strand
TATCTCACACTGTTGAAGAGCAGTAAATGCAGGACTTTTCTCTCCGTCATGTTTGTGATCCAGTTATGTATATCCATTAATGTTTATCAAGTTAGTGTGATTGCTTATAAATCATTTAACTTGCGTCATTTTCAACACTTGTTTCCTAACCGGAAGGAAATTTTAGATTTGTTTGGTTTAGTATTTTTTTTTATTTGTGTATGTACGCAAGTGGATAAGAACAATTTCTCGCATAACTCAGGCATTAAGGACATTAGAGTTGGACCTCAAGATACATACCATGCAAAGATATATGCAGACTTCTGAAATCTTGCTTTTACAGTAAACTCGCCAGAGTATATACTATCACGATCCAAACTCATAGTATGGATCACAGTGATCGCATTTTGCTTATTTACGTATATACTGCTTGGGTTACTAATTAATAGATACTCTTAAAGTGATAACCTGAAATCTTTCATAACAATCCAAGTCTATTAGATTTTTAGATCCTTAGTGTGTGTGTGAAAGGGTGGTCATCTGTATGCAAAAGCTGCGGCCGGCAGATAATAGATGGTCTGCTACGCAGAGGTCTTTATAGATCAGAACGTCA
>NC_051409.1:24403982-24404084 GCF_015228065.2 Penaeus monodon | reverse complement strand
GGATCTAGAAATAGTTGTATATCTAATACTAAAAAACAATACACTGAACACAGTTCTGAAGGTTGAGGCATCCTCTACCTGTTAAGAAGCATATTTGTAGTC
>NC_051409.1:24403721-24403945 GCF_015228065.2 Penaeus monodon | reverse complement strand
CGTTCGTAGCCTATTTATGTGGGATTGAAAGTTCCTTATCTCATGTGATTGTTTACGGATGGTGAAGATGCATGATCGATGATACTAACCTGATGTCCTGGTTTCGTAGGAACGATATTGATTGTATAGGTAGGTAGTTTTTATCTAAAATTATCTAGGAAGATCTTTCTAAAAGATGATTGTTTTCAAATAATAATCTAAAAGCCGTAATTCCCAGGTTATCC
>NC_051409.1:24402371-24402613 GCF_015228065.2 Penaeus monodon | reverse complement strand
CAGTAGAAATTATTAATTTTCCTTCATTCAAATATACCTCTATTCACCTGCGTATTTACGAAAATAATTTCAGAGAATACATTGAAAGATAGCAAAACAGAAATACACCGACCTGAAACCCTTTGAAATGCACATTCACCATATAAAAAGGAGGTGAACTTCTAACGGTATCATCTAGTACATCCCCCACCCACTGTGGATAGTATCACCATGGCTGTAATAAATTTCACTGTCATCTCTGC
>NC_051409.1:24401803-24402351 GCF_015228065.2 Penaeus monodon | reverse complement strand
GGAAAGACAAGCTATCTGCGAACCACCTTTGTTTACCGTGTTCAGGGTGTAATCAAACATCCCTCTACAAGACTTCATCACAACGAAGACTTTGCATTCGAGGTAAGTAAATTACACACAAGCAACAAATCTATTTTTCCCCCCCTCCAAAAATGATTAAGAGGCCCCAAAAAAATACAACATGTACACCTTTAAAATCAACCGTCTACTTCAGCAAAGAAAACCAAATGCTTCTATTGAGCTTACAGCAGGACAGGAAAGGCATCAAAAGGTGTAAAGATCCCCACTCGCCAGCCGTCTTCAGGACCACCAGGGTAAGGAAACTGCTTAAGATATTTAAATAGTTTATAGAGAAATGTTTGACAACATAGGTTCTGTCTGTTTTTTTTTGTTTTTTTGTGTTGGTCGTAATAACTGTGGTTATATGCATTTCCCGGGAACGTGAACCCACACCATCGTGTCGCTCTCACGCCTCAACCAGGTTCCGTTCTAGAATTAGTATCACCTCAACCCGGACCGTCAAGGGTTATTACGCCAGAACCATCGCG
>NC_051409.1:24400261-24401429 GCF_015228065.2 Penaeus monodon | reverse complement strand
ATTATCAAGTGAAGACGATTGCAGAAGAGTTGTAGGCGGGTGGGTCTATGTTTAACCCTACCCTAAAGCTAACGTTCCTTATCGATCATGGTTTTGCTGCTTTCCCAGAGGAAGGAGAAGCTAAACTCGAAGAGTGGCTGTCAGACGAGGGAAGCGCACTTGACCGGAACTATAGATGCTCACAGCATGTAACAATATCCACAACTTCTACTTCCCAATCTTTGGGCGAATATGTGGCTTACCCGCAGATGCCGAGGAGGTAAGGCATATCTTCAACGCCAAGGGAACCACCGACTGCGTCTATACGTTCCCTCGCAGCTGGAAAATTACTAGTCGCAGGTAAATCAAGAAAATATCTAACCAGAGCGGTTAACACACCCGCCCAAATGCGCTCGACCACATTCAGATACGATGTGTCCAAGCTTCTCACAGTGGGAAAACTCTCTGGAGAATCTGGAAAGAGACAATAACCTCTCTATCTATGTATATACTCTCGAAAAAAATCCACATATTCAACGGGAAAAATAAATACCGACGTAGGACAAGTGAGAAAAGAAGAGAAGCACAACAAGGAGCGTTTGCGCTCTTCACCTGCCTTCTTCTGAAAGAATGAACACGCCTGTCTGAATTACAGACTTAATAGATTTATAGATGCATCGCCACAACAGGGGACGAAGCACACTAACAAACATTTTGCCGCAAGTGTCTCACCCGCTTCCAATCAGAAATTAGCTGAAACCACATGAGAGGGCTTTTGATGTGTGAAGTTAACCGATACAGATTAATTACCCACTCAGGAGAGCGAAACTCACCTTCAAAAATTACGGAAAAAAATATATGGACCGTCCACAAATTCTGCAATCTATGACTTTGGAAGCCTCATGGCAAGACAGAAGGAGGAGGAAGATGTATAGCTCAACATAAAGCCCGCTTCGTGACATATAGCCCACACCATAATAGATAGCGAGAGTGAAGTGGTTGACAGTTACCTATATCAAGGCAGCTGACGCTGCCACTGCACGTTGTGCGAAAAATTATCCAACCAAAGCTCGGCAGACATTGTAAAAGCATGCCCTACCACCACCGTCCAGATGTCCGATGAAGAAAAGACGCGTTTAAGGATAAGCATGAAAAGTTTGTGAAAACATGCCACCAAAAATTTCCCGCT
>NC_051409.1:24399594-24400082 GCF_015228065.2 Penaeus monodon | reverse complement strand
ACACAGAAATCAAAATTCTGCGGAAAACAAGGTCTTCGATACACTCATGTAGAATTAAATAACCTTAAGTTCCTCGACAGCTTGGGATTATGAACGCAGGTCTAAACATCCCTCGCCAGCACACAACATTGAGAGGTAAGGCGCCCACTCCGCTACTCCAAAAAAACCTAATAAGTCATATCTGCCGTGACGAAGCTCAGTCATTGCTTTTAAAGGGGAAGAGGCATAGTTCCCGTGATGAATACCTTAAAACGATTGAAAAAGAAAAAAAAAACTCGAAGACAACATGCCTCCCTACTATAGAAAACTTTCTAAGTTCTCTCACAGGTGAGACAGTCAAAGAGGAGGACAGAATATGCTCACGCACACAAAGTCTGGGATGCAGAAGGTGTCCACACCCTGGGTAGTGATTACCTGGAGTGTACTTGAGGTGTGGATGTGGGTTTGCTTAGCCGATGTGGTACAGCATGGAGGTCCATGCTCGCTGA
>NC_051409.1:24399219-24399420 GCF_015228065.2 Penaeus monodon | reverse complement strand
AAAAAAACACCTCGGTCAACCACATCATGGACCCTCTAACAGGAATAAAAGGCAACTTTATATTGTATTCTGGACTTTAATAGTCTATAGCCAGGTTAATGGTCCGGGAAGAAGAAACTACCATTTGGCAGAACATACGAAAATTATCGTCTCGTGAAAGGCAGAGGTCACTAGCAGCGGGCTCTATCTAATCACGATGAA
>NC_051409.1:24398110-24399103 GCF_015228065.2 Penaeus monodon | reverse complement strand
AATCCCATGTATACAAACATCTCTTAGCATCGCAAGAACAGTACGCTTGCCAGTTAAAAATACAAAACTGTAGTTGCATCACATCTCCGCAGAAGGATTACCTCATTCTTCTGAAACCTCTGCAGCTTCTAATTGACTTGGGGGTGGAGTGCACGGAAGGTGCGTGTATATGAATTCAACCAAACGAGAATTTTTATCGCCGTTATTCACGAAATATTTAAGGCGCGTCGCGAAGCCGCAGACAAAGCACAGCAAAATGTGTTTTAAAACTCTCTCAACAGCGTGGTTCGGGCGGTGTTAATGACCGTTAAAACGATTGGAACGTCAGCGTTGTGTGATAAACCATCCTCCATTTCTCAAAAAGCTTCGAAGTCTCTCTTAAAAGGATCATACCCCTCGCACCCCCAACCGGGAATAAACAATCTCAAGACTTCCTTCTGGTAAGAGAATACCCGCAGTACAGTTTGGATTTACCATTCTGGAATTGGCTAAATTCAAGTGTATAACTTGTATATAAAGTCTTAAAAGCTCATACGGAGACAGGGTAAAGCTCTGCTACTCCAGACACCGATAACGCTATATTCTCTCTGTGGAGGACAGATGATATGAAAAGAACTTTTCGATGTCTCCTTGAAAAGGAGTGGATAGGACACTTCTAATTTTAGCCCATGACCATCGGTTGTAACACCATCAGCCAGGGTAGCCTATTGGGTTATTAAAATCTGAGACTGGCGAGATTCATAAAGAGGCAATATGTCTAAAAAACTAAGACTTATTCGCCTTGTGTCTTTTAAACAACGATAAATCATGTACGGGTTTGTAAAGGGACATGGCAGGTCTCGAGAAAGAGAAAACTGAAACACGACAATTTCCAGTCGCTATCTTTTTGAGAAAGAGGGTTGCCAACATTTTTTAAGAGTGGTGAGTATTACCAATCGCTAAGAAGGTCAAAAATAACAACCACGGGAAACCACCAAGCGTGGTTTCGGTATC
>NC_051409.1:24397416-24397905 GCF_015228065.2 Penaeus monodon | reverse complement strand
AGCCTGGGCGATAGCGGCTTGTGTCGGTGGACAGGAGGAAAATTTTAATCATTATGGAGAAAACGAGAAATCTCCTTCCAAATTCACTTTCACCTCTTATGTCGCGAGGCGCCAACAACAGCAATTGCAACAGGAGACAACACCATTTCATCTGCAACAATCAACAAACAGTACAAGACCCGTCCGATCTGGTAAACGTAATCCACACAGACCTCGATATAGCGCAGAAAAAAACGCAAACCGGCAACCCCCTTACATCATCGAGGAAGCGCTGGAAGATAGTGACGACGATGACTTTGTGTAATTGTTTTTTTGTAAATATTATATTGTGTACATATTTTCTTTGTATACAGTAGCCGAGTAAAAGAGGGTGTGGTCTAAAATCTAAGTGTCATTTTTATTGCGTGTCCATTCACCATGTCGCACCTAAATCGTACTCGTGTTTTAAGGAAAACCTACTCCAATATCTTTGTTCACCCCGCGGGAATA
>NC_051409.1:24396874-24397224 GCF_015228065.2 Penaeus monodon | reverse complement strand
CCGGATACGCGACGTCTCTCGAATATTATAATATTGGATGGATTGCTTCATAGAAGCCGGCTAGCAATGACATTGAAGTAATATGTTTACAACTAGGGGCGACACGTAAAACATCACAGTTGTGCTGCTTGTTTCAAATGTGTGTTTATGAATGGAAGCACCAGGTCGCAACATTTTTCACTAAACGCTTTCATTTCATTTTGCTAAGCAGATGAAGACCTCGGGCAACGGAATGCTTAGGCAGACAGATATATGGCAGAGTGATGCTCAAGAGGTTTTTAGAGTTGTATAAAAAGGTTTTCTCTCAAAATCTCGAGGTATTTACTTGGGGATCTCGCGTGGAAGTGCAC
>NC_051409.1:24396260-24396800 GCF_015228065.2 Penaeus monodon | reverse complement strand
AGTGGACTTACCGGCAATATGATGCGAGTTCAAAGGACTTGTAATGAGGATTTAACAAAACAGCCTATATGGTTCTGGGTGGTGTACAGACGCTGTTAAAAGCCGCAACGTGCGCGCGATTAGCAGGGATAATATAACACAGCAGATGTTTGTTTATTATTAAGCTTTGTCATCGCAACGCCCCACCGACCCCCCTCCCACGTGTATACACTTCCACAACATACTCGCCCAAAAAATTCCCTCGCCGTCAAAACAATGGCTGTTAGACCCGCAAATCTAAGTGTGATCAGCTGGACATCGCGAAACTTGTCGAAACAACACGGGTTTTAAAAACATCCTATTGCTTGTAATGCGAGATGTGTTTAGCCGGTTATATGCACAAGTAAGACTCGTTAAAGAATAAAAAACAAGACAGAGGTTGCGCAAACGCGCTGCGATCACCAATTTATTTTAAACACCGGCGTGCACTAAAGGTTTAAACTCACCTTCTTTTACCGGACGCAGAGCGAGAGTTTGTGTAAACTAATACAGTGAATGGCT
>NC_051409.1:24395859-24396055 GCF_015228065.2 Penaeus monodon | reverse complement strand
CGAACAGCACTACACCTCTGGATGTTTCACACACGGACCACATACACACGTGCCGGGCGCAGTGGCCAATCACCTCTGTCGTGCTTATGTCATGCTTCCGCTCATTGAATGCACCTATAAAAAATATAGGATCGATAGCTGCTATCCATATCGCAGAATATAAAGGTAGGGGACAACTGTGTGCGCATCGCAGAGA
>NC_051409.1:24395659-24395791 GCF_015228065.2 Penaeus monodon | reverse complement strand
TTCGACAGGTGACCAAACGCCAGAAAGAGGCGCGGTATTATCTGGAAGTATCTGAGCGGTGAAGAAGTGCAGGAGATTGTTTTAACCGCGAAGAGCTCGTACCAACATCCTGCCTGGTTTTTACCGTACACC
>NC_051409.1:24394926-24395514 GCF_015228065.2 Penaeus monodon | reverse complement strand
CACTCGGCTTTGTGTATGTGTTCTCCTGTTCATTTTGTTCGCTAGAAACACACCAAACGCCGTCAGGTTTTTTTATATTAAAATTAAGATAAACAAACAGGATTAATTGCATTATGCAGAGGTTTTTTCAAATTCTGAATAAAAGAATTTAACCAGGAGAAAGGAGCATTATTAAGAGGGGTTGGAAGCGGACATCGAGATATGGCAATTAAGGACAGTGTCTCGAAAGAAAACATCTCTTAAAAAAAAGGAAAAAAATTCTCTCATCTCGCACCGGGGGTAATATTCTCTCCATTTTACCCGACGCTATAAATGCATCATTACCTCTCTAATTTGATAAGAAATATTGAAAGAGTATTGACTCGTTCACCCCAAACCCACATGGTTGACCAGACACTCTCGTTTGTCATTACGGTCTCGACCTTCCTCCACGCAAATGGTAATGATAATACTAACAAGATTAATACAGAGTTTAATTAGAAGAACCACCCCCCGGATGTGAGTACACGTATAATGAAAATGACCGTATAAATGGAGCGGATTGTATGGAAGCCCACACGGGCGGCGCTGTGGCCTGAGAGAGGGCAC
>NC_051409.1:24392713-24394869 GCF_015228065.2 Penaeus monodon | reverse complement strand
CAGGAAATCAACGCGCGGGCGGTAAGATCGTTAATTATCTCGCGCGTTGTGTTCCTCACAAGAAAAAAAACAAAAACATGTTGGGTCAGTGCGATAGCGGGTGTCGCCTAAGCGGGGATGAACATATGACCTCTTCCCTCATAGCACTCTAGAAAAGCTTTTTGTGTGGAAGAGGACAAAAACCTCTACCCAACAAGCCGAAACTACATCGGTCTAACCCGTCGTCTAGAACACTCTGGTGGCATTTTTTTTCAAAGCAATCTCAACAAGAGTATCGCCAATCTCTATCTTGGAATTACCCGTCAACAGTCTTTAATACGAGGTGCAGGAATTAGTTCATGATACAATCTCCTGTGACAGGATGAATATACTCGAGGTTACCTCAAGTATTCGCGTCCTCATCCTCGTTTTCTATTAACGAAAGGATGCTTTCTATTGAAAAATATTACATAAATTTGGCTCTATACCATTATGATACATACGCAATTCCGGGCTCTAAACGGTATCTCACCAGGGGTTCATAAGGCAGGCGCGAGAATGTTAAAGGGAGATATAGTATTTATATAGCCGTCCTTACAAGGGAGTGTTACAAAGAAAGATGCTGTGGAACCATCATTAATGCTCTCTGGAGAGAATAAAAACGGCAGATCGTTGTATGTAATCAAGAGCGCCGTTGTGCGAAAAAGCAAACAGCAGTAAAACATGGGTGAAAGACAAGAACTATTCAACGCTGGCGTCTTCTCGAGGGCAGCAAGCAGCAAGCAGAACAAACAACAGATCAGTGGTGCATCCGAATACACCAGCGATGACGAATGTATGAATAACGCTTAGTTCCAGTGTATCTCAGGTTCCTCATCATCTAGTGTGCTTGCTAGGGTATTGAGCTTCGGGAGAGAGATGATAAAATTTTACCGAGCTCAGTACAAACACGATATTATTGTGTCAATGTGGGAGGAAACATACCGAGCTTCTGTTCTTGCCAAACCACTGTGTGATCAAACCTATTCTACAAGAAGTTGATGCTATTGAGGGTTTAAAACACATCTTCCCAGAAGAAGCAATTGCGCGATTCAAAATATCGGAAAGCTGAGCAGTTTATACAATCAGCAGGCTATAGGCTTTTGACGTTGGGTTCTCGATGTGTTGACAAAGCTGCGCAGATGATATAACGCGCAACAGGTGGGCGGAGTGTTGACAAGCATGAATGAGGTGAACATCGGTGCTCGCAGGTATAAAGCGAGGTTTAGCGAGAGAGAGTATATCCTACAGCCCCCGATTGTGCAAAGAAGACTGCCGGCCTCAGGAAATGTCCTTTGGGCGGGGGAGCTCCGCCTAGGCTGCGCGCTTCTGAATCGATCAGGTGTGGTACAGACAGAGGATTAATGTAGCGGATGAACCGCAGTGTTATCGGAAGCTTCTACGAGCAAGCGCCGCGTGTCTACCCCCAGCCGATGTTCACCTCAGACGAGAGATTATCACGCCTAGATCTATTATATGCCGCTCGTGATAGAGAAGAAGTATTCTTCACGAACACGAGTATGCGAAAGATACCCGCTGTATTGTGTCATCCGCTACTTGCCAGCGGGCGACTGCCATATGCACGTCTGGCCTCTGTGTGTTAAAGAAAGAATTGAATACCGCTGATTATTACAGATGTCCCCCCCCCGAAAAGACGGATGTATACCACCAGAAGAGCAATTACAGCATGATCGAGTGCTACTCGGAGTCGCTAGTGTGAGACAGGGGGATGGAGAGGACCTGTTAAATTTTCTTACCTCATTGCCCACTTTGGGCCGGGTAAACCGCTCGAGCACACACAATGAACAAATAGGCCAGATAACAATTAAGATCCAGAACGGATAAGCATATGTTAATGGATTAGCTCGCGTTATGGATTAGGAATCGGATGAGGAATATGGACGAATGCCTAATCATGTTTAATGAGCTTCAGAAGTTGGATTGTCTAGCGAAATTGTATTTTTTCATGACTGAAGTAGGAGGGCGGGCAGTGGAGCCACGCGCATACATTACGCTTGTATTACAGCGTTTGGCATGCACCGGTGGTATGCTGGTTGAAGATATATTGTCCACTACACTGTGGTGCAAGCCCTCTCATTTTGCGAGCCTGAGAAGGAAAAGAAAGCAACGCTTGCGAC
>NC_051409.1:24392423-24392681 GCF_015228065.2 Penaeus monodon | reverse complement strand
TGTGGCGGGAGGAAGAAGAAGAGGGTGAAGATTACACGTGAGAGGCGGCGACATGCGGCTCTCCTATGGAAGATGAAAAGGGTGTCGAGAAAGCTGGTCGAAACATCTGGAAAAAATGATGCATACTATTTTACCTCGTATATGATTTGTCACTTGAATGTTTTTTTTTTGTGTGTTATCTTGTGATTAAAAATGAAGGTTAAGATATTTCTTTTTATTCTCCTACACCATTGTTATAAAAAGTGAAATTATTGGTTA
>NC_051409.1:24391617-24392241 GCF_015228065.2 Penaeus monodon | reverse complement strand
GCACTAGTTAATCTATTCTGTATCCCAAAAATCATTACAGCATCATAGCAAATGATGATATTTCAGTACCCAATTTGCTTAGTGTGTGTGAAACAGCGCCTCACCCAATCTGGTTAATCTTGTTTAACTATGTTCCGAAAAATGTAAACATTGCTGGGCACTTGCGAGAGAGGCACAAAAATCTATGGTAGATCTTGATAATGGATGAATCGCGAGACAAATTAGAGCGGTTCGATAGGGATGCTGTTAATTTTTAAACTATATACCACAAGGAAGTAATTACTTATATCACGACGGAGGTAGATCGGTGTCGCATAGAAACCTATGTAAAGGTTGTAGGAGAGGAGAATGACAATCGCTGTCATCCTGATATGGGTGTTCGCTTTTCACCGTCGTGATGGCTAGCATACTAGGGTTTAGCGAAAACAAAATTTTTATCGTTTTTATGTTCTCGCACGTGATAGTGTTGATTTAAATGGATTTATAAATCATAGTGTAGGTGTGAGACCTCCGAGAAATGATGGGGGTGTAGATTGTGTTTACGTATATTCGGATATCGTTGCCCATTGCCGGTTGCGGTCAACCAGGTTAATATCTTAGATGCATTTGCTTTGCAAGGTTCGA
>NC_051409.1:24391162-24391226 GCF_015228065.2 Penaeus monodon | reverse complement strand
TCGGTTGGGGATATTAGTGTGTCATAGACCTCTTATTGATATATTTATCCAGAAGAGGGTGCCG
>NC_051409.1:24388774-24390692 GCF_015228065.2 Penaeus monodon | reverse complement strand
AATGTGCACATGATTGAATCAGGGAAAGAAGAACGGTTCTGAGGTGGATGTGTGTACCTTTTAACGCGGGATGTGTAATTGGTTCTGTTTATATATGTATGAATTAGTCACGAATCTTAGGGTCGGCCCTGCCGGGCAAAGAGTGTTTTATGATGGACTCATCAAGATTGTTTTAGAGATTAAGGGCAGTTGAGAAAAAGTAAGGATGGTACTTTATAAGCGAAAGGTATCATGCTGTGTGTATAGTTGAACTCTGCCATGCACCTCGCTAATTAAATCTGTGCACGGTTTATTAATGGGCAGCAAAAGAAGAAAACAAAATCCTCTGTATACTTTTTCGTTTCATACTGTTCGCCTAGAAACGGTATGTCTCTCTATCGCTGAAGAAAACATTAGGAAGAAATATGCATGATTATGATCATCTGCATACCGAGGAGCTATGCGGACAGGATTATTATTAACAGGCGCTAGTGAATCAAGAGAAAGCTGATATATGAATGGGTTAAGACTAGCGGATTTCATTGTATGGCTCCGCTAATGCTAGATATAGCAAACAATGGATATGTATTTTCTCTTAAGACAATGTCTCTATGAGCGATACGACTTGAGTTACGCTCGCGACCCGGTTTGTTAATTAACACCATCCCGCCGGCGGTTCGAATTTCCCCCCCAAAGCCGTGTGTGAAGCTAGAGGACTGACAAATGCATTAAACAACACTTAAACCGATAGAGATTCAGCACTAGAGGCTCTTTTAATAAATCTTTAATTCGCAGTCCTCTTAGCCTACATATTAATAAAACCGCTATACAAGACTTATGTTGATGGGCTGACGCGAAACAAACCCAATTGCTATTTGACATGCACGTGGGTCGTCAAGATTCCTGACAAAGGTTATCTCTTTTTATGGTTGACATGAAGCTTATGCGGGAGACTATAACAGCATCCTCTGCATTTCGGTCATTAATCATTGTTTGAGCAAATGTTGTTAGGTTAATAAACAACTCTGTGTTACAATATAAGCACGAGCATTCACGAGTCGTTGCTCAGCATTTATATTATCACTCGCTTAATGCACTGGGGTTGAAAGGAGCATTCACGCTTGATAGACTGGGTTTGTGAACGAGAAAATGATTTGCTGTTATGGATTATGCAACTCTGAAAAGCTGCAGGAATGGCGATGCTATTGAAAAATTCGGAAAGTTCTTAGGATTGCCGTTGAATATGTCGTTTTCAGACACTGTGTACGACTCGAATATGTTTATTTTTGGTGGTCGTGATACGCAAGGCCGTAATTTACGTGATAACGATCGTAGAGTTGGTTGCAGATGTCAGAGCATAATGAACTGCCAACGAGGTTCGAGTATTTGTTTCGCAGTTTCTGAGGAAGGATATGTTGTTGCGAGGGGTGTTTCTTGTGCTGATTCAACGCCTATTAGAATAGGTCGCACAAACCATAATGAATTCTTGTTGGTTAACATTACTTTACATCTACGCCATAGACCGCAATAGTATGGGGCATTTGTATAGTAGTTATTGGGAAATCTTACATTGCGTACTTTGATCCGTATGGGATCAAACCAAGTTGTGTTTAGTCTTCTTGGTTGCAAGGATTATCAGCCCAGATTATGATAAGGAGGTTCTGATATCAGTAGACGTTTACAGAGCCTTATAGTTTTAACGTGCGGGGCATATGTAATCCTTTATCATGTATCATATTAAATGTATGGGGTGGATAGTATTAATAATTTTCTACGTTGTTTATTTTCGCACGATGGATTTCAAATATAATGATAGGAAGGTTATAAGATTTTTGTATAGACATTTAAACAGCCTCGATGTGAGGAGATGTATTTTGTGATAGATTCTCGTAAGCAAAAGGAAATGTAAGGCAGCTGTTATGCAGTTAGTTTCTCGACC
>NC_051409.1:24387912-24388733 GCF_015228065.2 Penaeus monodon | reverse complement strand
TCCGGCGGCCTTTTTTTTGTTCGTGATTTGAATGGTGGGAGAGTTTGCTGAGTACTTGGGTCATGGCCACACATAAGACAACGATTTCGTGATTAAAGCTGTGTCACACCCGTCTCACCGAACTCATATTAAGATGAGCTCGATATTTGCTGAGATACCGGGGCAGAGAGGTAGTTAATTTTACGAGTTTTTTTTTTAGGTGATCTGTTATATTCTAGGAAACATTGTGATACGCTCTTACTTAGGTACATATAGAGAAAGTTAACCCGGGTAAATCTTATTTACAGGTGTTTATGTGGTAATAACGACAACGTTGCTGTCGCTTTATCACCGGTACTGCAACTGTGGGATGATGGAAAATACGGGATAGGTGAGGTATATTCAGGGTCTTGAAACTTTATCAAATGTTTTTTATTTGCCATGTTTAGTTAAACATTTGGAATTTTGGTGGTTAAATGCATTTTCTCTTTTGTTGCAGTTTTTGAGAAGGGGGTTATCCGAATGCCGATACTATATAAATGTGTGAAGCGAACCGCAAAAATTGACGCTGTCGACAGCGAAGAGAAGGATGAAAGACCTGCCTCCTCTGCGGAAAAAAGAAGACGGGTGTCCAGAACTCCCGTTGCCCGTTGCCTCAGATTCGCGTGGGGGTGGAGAGAACGACATCGTGGGTGCTAACAGACAGGCTTTCCCAGCCTGAGTTTTAAGTCCCACATCCTCCTGGGTACTACTCTGGAGGGATGCAGGGGTCGCCTGATGTCCGCTGTATGGCATATATATACAACAACCGCCGCACTTGCTACGGACTCTCGATTGGCAGT
>NC_051409.1:24381896-24382249 GCF_015228065.2 Penaeus monodon | reverse complement strand
TTAGATATAACATAGATATTAACGTTGATCTCACCATAGTAGGACTATTAGATTGGCCATTTACTTCATACATATGTCCTCACCGGCCATATCCTGTTAGGCATGGGCACAACACCCCTGTCACCCCCAGCTTCCCATAAAACAACCCGCCAATACATAGTAGATTATCTACAAATGTAGTCAGGTATTATAGTGTCATGTCTTTAGAGGCTGTAACAACAATCATAAGTAAAAGTAAAATCCCATGTCATATTTTGTAAACTAATGGCTCTAATAAGGTTTACTCCAGTCTACTCAAGCCCTACGTAGTACGAAAATGTAAGCTGTCGCTCCTGCTGTCCACTAAAAATGGG
>NC_051409.1:24381614-24381807 GCF_015228065.2 Penaeus monodon | reverse complement strand
CCTATGCAAAAGTTTGTAGCAGTTGACCTTTCCCAAACAAAACACATTACGCCAGTTACCTAAAGTCTGGCACAGGAACGCCAGGACCGAGTACAGCTGCACCAGCATCTCGTCGCCAGAGGATCTCGAATAAGCAGCAGCGACGGTGACTGACACCATATAAGTGGCGACCCGTTCGGGCGTAGGTCGAGAG
>NC_051409.1:24373299-24373384 GCF_015228065.2 Penaeus monodon | reverse complement strand
TAGGTACTATTAATCAAATTGATGAATCTTCTTGGAAAATTATGTACACTAGCTTTTCGAAACTTCAGGAGGTCAGCAATCTGCC
>NC_051409.1:24371560-24371675 GCF_015228065.2 Penaeus monodon | reverse complement strand
CCAAGGGGGGTTCCCCAATTTTTTGATTACCGTCCACGTCAAAAAAACCAAAAACTTTTTTCCCACATTCTGGTACGTTTACTTTTGAAAAAGGGGTGATCGGATTCGTCCCCTA
>NC_051409.1:24364406-24364502 GCF_015228065.2 Penaeus monodon | reverse complement strand
TGCTGACCTCCTGAAGTTTCGAAAAGCTAGTGTACATAATTTTCCAAGAAGATTCATCAATTTGATTAATAGTACCTCCCATGGTGAGTCAACGTT
>NC_051409.1:24359455-24359853 GCF_015228065.2 Penaeus monodon | reverse complement strand
AGAAATTCGGTTTTAGATTATTATTTAAAAAAAAATTTTTTAGAAGATCCCTAGATAAATTTTAGATAAAAACACGCAAACCCTATAAAAAAATCATATCGTTCCTACAAAAAACCCGAATACAAAAGGGTTTAGTATCTCGACCATGCAATCTCATTTCCCGAAAACATCACTAGATAAGAAACTTTCATTCCCACAAATAAGTACGACGTTTTTTCTTTTGATATCAAAATAGATTTTTAAAGGAGAGGATGTAAACCCTTTCAGAACTGTGTTCAAGTATTGTTTGTAATAGTAACAACTATTCTAGATTTAATGCTAGGTACATTGGATCATTACACTTTTATTTCATCCCTAAATCTAGACATCCAGGGGTTTTGGGTTTAAAGGTGTAATTA
>NC_051409.1:24355975-24356180 GCF_015228065.2 Penaeus monodon | reverse complement strand
CCCTAGACAAGGTTCCGACGTTTTCCTCGACCTACGCCCGAACGGGTCGCCATTATATGGTGTCAGTCACCGTCGTGCTGCTTATTCGAGACCCCTGGCGCGAATGCTGGTGCAGCGTATCGGTCCCTGGCGTTCCTGTGCCGACTTTAGGTAAGGCGTAAGTTTTTTGTTTGGAAAGGTCAACTGCTACAAATTTTTGCATGGA
>NC_051409.1:24355548-24355903 GCF_015228065.2 Penaeus monodon | reverse complement strand
GCAGGTACCCCATTTTTTAGGGACAGCAGGAGCGACAGTTAAATTTTGTACTAGTAGGTTGAGAGACTGGGAAAACCCTTTATTAGACCATTAGTTTACAAAATATGACAGGGATTTACTTTTACTTAGATTTTTGTTACACCCTTAAAGACATGACATATAATACCGACTACATTTGAGATAATCTATATGTATTGGGGGGTTGTTTTAGGGGAAGCTGGGGGGGGGACAGGGATGTTGTGCCCATCCCTAACAGGATAGGGCCGGTAGGAATATGTATGAAGTAAATGCCATATCTAATAGGAAATGAGAAGGGTGGCGTATCAAGTTGAGAGATTGTTACAAATCCTTTTCT
>NC_051409.1:24355276-24355433 GCF_015228065.2 Penaeus monodon | reverse complement strand
CAAAAAAAACTGCAAAAGAATTTTTAAAAAAAATATTGATGGTTTTTTGGCATGGAAAAAAAAATTGCTCTTTTGTGAAAAAGGCAAAAGGGTCCATACATCTAGAGAAATGATTCTTACCCCTTTAAAGCCCCCTAGGGGGCTTCAGTTTTTCGAA
>NC_051409.1:24354784-24355086 GCF_015228065.2 Penaeus monodon | reverse complement strand
GAAAGGTTACAAACCCAAACATCAAAGCTTAACGCGATGCCTAATGCCCACATGAGCAGTTGTTGGCCAAATTTTAATTTTTGACAAAAAACACTTTTTCGGCAAGATTTTCAAATCGTTTTTCAGAATTTTACGGGTCGAACAAATTGCAAAAAAATTTAAAATTTTAACATATAAAACATAGTAACTATTTCATTACCCGCCGGGGCCAAAATTTTCCTGAACCGAGTCGAAAGGTGGGGGAAGAAGGAAAGACTATTTCATTATATTAATAAAACATACGTTTTGTCATATGATGTGTT
>NC_051409.1:24353955-24354648 GCF_015228065.2 Penaeus monodon | reverse complement strand
ATAATATTAGGTTATAATTTTGTACAAAGTTTCTGAAAAAAAATCTCTACTTTTTCACCAGTTCAAGGTTATTTCGTCATTCCCTGCGCTCTTTCCGTCCTTCAGTTCCTTTATGGCTTTTTTTAAACTATGGCATTGGTGGTGATCTTTGTTAATTTGATTCTTTTTTATCTTTTTACAATTTTGTTCTGCATTGGTTGTTTTTTTTCCAAAAAGTTTGGAGAAATATTTTCCCAATGTCTGATTTATCGTCTCACTAGGAGTTTCCCTTTCGCTTTTTAAAGGGGGCCTTGTGGGTTTGTTTTCTTGGTGAGTTTTTTACCCTTGATAAAGTTTTTGGTGGAAATTTTATTGGTTATCTTCGTTTTTTGGGGAAACATTTTTTGTTTATATTTTCCTCTGTTTTTTATCATCTTTCTTTGTTTCAACTTCTGTTTTCGGTTTTTTTTATTTTTAATTTCCTTTGGGTTTAGTTGTTTTGTAGTTACAGTTTTTTTTCGTGTTTCATCAGATATCCTTTTTTTTCTTTTTTCTTTTTTATGACGATATCTTTACCGGTGCTGGTAACATTTTTTAAATTTATTTTATAATTTCATAAGGTGCTTTTTCACCTTTACTCTCAGGACCTCGAACGGTTTTTGCGCGAATTGTGTTTTTTTTTCCCGGTTTTTTTTGGCCCGGTTTCACGGTGGG
>NC_051409.1:24353683-24353774 GCF_015228065.2 Penaeus monodon | reverse complement strand
CGTCGGTGTTCCAAATTCCCAAATTTTCCCATAAAGCAATAAGGGGGTTTATTTGCTAAGTTTTGGGATTTAAAATCGTAAGGATGAACTT
>NC_051409.1:24353053-24353176 GCF_015228065.2 Penaeus monodon | reverse complement strand
ACACTTTTTTCAAGGATCACCCCAGGCAAAAAATTGAGGGCCCCCCCGTTCCCCAAACACTACCCAAAACCCAAAATTGCCTGTATAGAATAGTTTTTGGTCTATTCCAAAAACGCACACAAG
>NC_051409.1:24351916-24352918 GCF_015228065.2 Penaeus monodon | reverse complement strand
ATTTGTTACTATAAAATTTTTTTATAAATTTATATATAAAAAAAAAAATAAATTTGTTACTATATCATTTAAAATAAGGATATATTAGTTTTTAAAAGGTAATAGACTGATTTTTTTTATTCTGGGTTACATTTTTTACGGTATCCACTATTTTGCAATTTTATATTTTTTACAAAACAACAGAAATTTTTAACAATATTTTGCTTTTATCATTTCCAGTTTTACCCCCCAAACCACAACATTGGGATGCAAATTTTAAAATTATTTAGACAAATTAAAACACAAAAAACCACAATATATTCGGGAGGGTTTTTTAATTTTTTCCCTCTTAACTCAGCCACCCCTTGACATCGAGGAAAAAAAAGGGAAGGAAACTTGGAAGGAAAAGAAAAAAAATGATGGAAAATATAAAAAACCCCCAACCCCCCCAAAAACCTTATTAGGCAGGTCATTTTTACCCCTGCTAGGGTGGGGCGTGCATCAACATTCACCCCTCGAGAGAGAAAGCGAGAACAAGAATTGAAAAATAAAAAGGGGAAAAGAAAAATAATGGGGAATTGGGGAAGAGAAATGCGTAGAGGGGGAGGAAGGAACATCACAGAACCTTTGGTTACATCCATTTTTTAAATTGAAATTAAAGAAAGATGTGTGGCCCAACTCTCAGCCCAAATATTTTTAAGATAATTTTTCGCTGAGCAAACTTTCTCCCTGGAAGCAATAAAGGGGGTAGGGTGACCCTTTTAACTTATTCTGATAAAATTCAAGAAAAAGTTTTCCCTCCGAAGTATTGTCCCAGAATTTTTCCCGGGGGTTAATAATTTTTCCTTTCCCCCCAAAATAAAAACCCCGGAAAAATTTTCCAAGGGGACGGGGAAAAAGGGCCGAGGGTTTTGGGGGTCAAATTTGGGTGCCCCGGGAAATTGAACCCCCCTTTTTTTTTTTCATTTTGGGGTTTTTTCGGCGGAAAACCGGGGCATTAAAAAATCAAACCCCCCAAAAATT
>NC_051409.1:24351382-24351816 GCF_015228065.2 Penaeus monodon | reverse complement strand
TAGTATACTGATTAGATAAATGAACTCTTTTTCTGTCGACAAATTTTTCAAAAAACATTTTTTTTTAAACCGCACATCCGAGTTACTGTACTTTCTGTCATATTTTTTCCCTTCATTCACCCCAATACCCCAGATGCCAACGTGAAGAGTCCTCCCCCGTCTGAGGATATTTAGGGGCGAAAAGTGGCGGGGAAGCGCCTAGGAATCGCGTGCTGGTGGTGCCCAGGACGCCCCTCCTCCCTGGAAAACCCCCGTTTCGTCACGGCCTCCATGGGCACCTAAAGGAGCGACACGACAAGATATTCACCCCCGCTCTCAAGTCGGGTTATCGAAGCGCTATGGCTGTAATTTTCTGTTTTCATTCCTTTCCAGCCTACTGTGGGGCACTATTCACCCTCGATAGATATGTCTAAAATTTAAGAATAGGAATATCC
>NC_051409.1:24350846-24351319 GCF_015228065.2 Penaeus monodon | reverse complement strand
CATTTCTTTATTCGCTGAACTATCTAGAAAGGGGGTTTGTACTAAAAGTAGCTAGTTACATAAAGCATTTTAAAACAGAAAACCCAAACCAGAACATTCATTATGGGGTGACGAAGCTGGGTTTTGGCCGAAAAGGTGCATTTGGGTGGGAGCCCGTGGGGGGGAAAACGCCCCTTTTAAACCCTACGTCATTTTCACGAAAATATGCCGGGAAATGGTGAGCAAATAAAACAAACCAAAAGATAAAAAAAAATTTGCTTTAAAGCTGTCAGCTCTTTCCAAAAAAAAATTCAAGTTTTAAATTTTTTACGTATAACACGGGTAAGCAATATTTTCAGTACTGTGAGATATAGAATCAAATCTCGAAATGTTATATTTTTTAACATAATTATAAAAAGGGAATTAAGGGGGAAAATTGCTCCGATGTCATATTTGCCCCTTTGGGGGAAAAAGGTTTTTTGGCAGTTTAGATA
>NC_051409.1:24349795-24350655 GCF_015228065.2 Penaeus monodon | reverse complement strand
CCATTTCGACATTTTTGGCTCCAGGAATAATGGGTTCAGACGATCCATCAGAAAACCAAACATGCTACAAGCGTTCGCCCCGGGAAACTACGCCGGGGCAAAGGAAGCCCTGCGGAAAAAAATGAAAAGAAAAACATGGGGTCAACCTTGGCGAGGGTACATCTCAAACCGTTCCCGCTTCCACCTTCTTCGGAGGTCATATCTTCCTTCGCGTGGGTTATTTGAAGATGTAAACTATATTCGCAAGACTCCTATCAATATTTCTAAATACATTTCGGACTCAGGGGGAGGAGAATGTGGGATGAGAGGCCCTACAACTTTTACGTGAGGGTAGGGGGGGCCCTCTCATTTATCCCAAACCGCAGACCTTTGGCGAGACCTTTCGGGAGGAAGGGGCAAGCCAGTGAGTCCCCCCTCACAAAATCCACCCCACCATGCACTTACCACCGATCTTTACATATATTTTCATGACCAATAGATTGTGAAATGAAACACTTTTAAAAACGCTTTTCCTTTTTGTTTGTGTCAGCTTTTTTGTGGGCGGGCGAGCACCCCCACTACTCCTACGGCAGCGTCGCGGAGCTATGGGCCCAGGAGAAAGAGAGGCAAGAAAATCATTGTACAAGAGGAAAAAATATGACCTATGAGACGGACCACTGCAGAATAGATCCTGGGAAAATTATTTTGGTCATGAATACTGTGATCGCTTTCCCAATAAAGAATCAATGAAAAAAAAAAATGCTAAGCAATGCCCGTCACCATCGAATTTTCTACTTTACCGGAATTAAAAAAATCAATTGGGGTTTGGGGAGTTACAGGGAACCCCAGCATTTCATATTTTACGGGCTTTTTCGCGAAAA
>NC_051409.1:24349552-24349756 GCF_015228065.2 Penaeus monodon | reverse complement strand
CTGCCATGTAAATGAAAAAGAGCTGGCATATTAATACTTGGACTGGGTAATAAAGGATGGTTGCACGGGGAAGTTATCTTAAATCTTCGTGCGAAAAAACCTAGCCGTTTTACAAAAAAAAAAGAAGGGGCGCGTACCCTACCTTTTATTCACACCTCTTCGCACATACATGTGTTTTTACACACCGTATATGATTTGAAATAT
>NC_051409.1:24349269-24349387 GCF_015228065.2 Penaeus monodon | reverse complement strand
CTGTTTTGTGGTGTGCGGTGTGGTTGATACTTCTAATATATCGCTGTGTTAAAAAACATGTATGTGCAAACGAGTGTGTGAATGAAAGGACGGACGGCACCTTTTTTTTTTTGTTGTG
>NC_051409.1:24347884-24348023 GCF_015228065.2 Penaeus monodon | reverse complement strand
TTATCAGAAGGGAAACATCCTCAGTCCCATAAACAACAAAATAAGGAATATTAATTCTAAATACAGTCAAGCCATTTTACAAAAATAATAGAAATAACAAACATACATGAAAATGATACAATGATCATGAAACAGATGT
>NC_051409.1:24347473-24347587 GCF_015228065.2 Penaeus monodon | reverse complement strand
TTTTATAACAGAATATCCTTTTTAACTGGTGCACACGCCGGCGTACCCAGCATCTGTGTAATAGCATTTGGTGTAATGGTTCGCACTCACGCCAAATGTTCGGACACCGAAGCC
>NC_051409.1:24346289-24346728 GCF_015228065.2 Penaeus monodon | reverse complement strand
GGGCAGATATGCTGCAAATACATGCCATGGTATATCGAAATAAACAGTTCTACAAATCAAATGAAAATTACAAACAAAAATATGATTTATTGCGGATTCGAACTTCAGCCAACTTGTCTTATTACGTGTTCGGAGAATGCCAGCTTTTGGAAACTCGTCACCATAGGCCACACTTTGGAAATAAGCAGCGTCCTCCTTGTGTAATATTTTAATTTGATTAATCCGGCTGTAGTGAAGGCAAGAACCGCCCACCAGGTGGAGTCGAACCACTCTGACGCTAGTCAGCTACAGGTTTGAAGCCTGCACCCCGGACCCCCGAGGCTCAGTTGGGCGAGGAGATAGGGCGCCGGATCAAAATTTTTTACCCGCGGTTTTCTTTCGAATTGGACACAATTATGAATATATTAGAAAAAACAATTTATTACATGTTATGCAATAA
>NC_051409.1:24344819-24344889 GCF_015228065.2 Penaeus monodon | reverse complement strand
GCTTACAGCAGTCGTTCAACATTGCTCATATCATATCAGGATTTATTAGCCATTGTGATTTTAGGTACTG
>NC_051409.1:24343790-24344165 GCF_015228065.2 Penaeus monodon | reverse complement strand
TTATTCGTTGTCAATCGAAAGTAGACCGTTCAGGTACCAAATGATGATCTGGGCAGCCCAAAATGCATCCTCGCCCAACTGAGCCTCGGGGAGTCCGGGTGCAGGCTTCAAACTGTAGCTGACTACGTCAGTGGTTTCGACTCCACCTGGTGGGCGGTTTCTTGTCACTACAGCGATTAAATGCAAAAAATATGCAACAGAAAGACGCTCCTCATTTTCAAAGTGTGGCCTATGGTGATGAGTTTCCAAAAGCTGGCATCCTCCGAACACGTAATAAGACAAGTTTGGCTGAAGTTCGAATCCGACATATAAATCATATTTTTTGTTTGTAATTTCCATTTGATTGTAGAACTGTTTTTTTCGATATACCATGGC
>NC_051409.1:24343079-24343193 GCF_015228065.2 Penaeus monodon | reverse complement strand
GCTTCGGTGTCCGAACATTTGGCGTGAGTGCGAACCATTACACCAAATGCTATTACACAGATGCTGGGTACGCCGGCGTGTGCACCAGTTAAAAAGGGATATTCTGTTATAAAA
>NC_051409.1:24342681-24342771 GCF_015228065.2 Penaeus monodon | reverse complement strand
GTTTTGTTTCATGATCATTGGCTCATTTTCAAGTATGTTTGTTATTTCTATCATTTTTGTAAAATGGCTTGACTGTATTTAGAATTGATA
>NC_051409.1:24340583-24341207 GCF_015228065.2 Penaeus monodon | reverse complement strand
TGAAAGGTACGGTACGCGCACCTTTTTTTTTTGTCAACGGCTGAGGATTTTTTCGCACGAAGATTTAAGATAAACTTCCCGATGCAACCATCACTTTATTACACCAGTCACAATGTATCTAATATGCCAGCATCTTTTATCATTTAACATGGCAGAAAAATAAAAGTTAAAGTTCAAAAACAATATAATACCAAATTCGCGACAAAGTCAAGTAAAATATGAAATGCTGAGGTTCCTGTAACTCGCCCAAACCCTAATGTGTTTTTTTTCTAATTCCGGTAAAGTATGAAAATTCGATGGTGACTGGCATTGCTTAGCATTTTTGTTATCATTGATATCATTATGTAGGAAGCTGATCACAGTACTCATGATCACAATCATATTCCAGGATCTATTCTGCAGCTGGTCCGTCTCCATAGGTCATCATTTATTCCTCTTGTATCGAATGATTTTCTTGGCCTCTCGTTCTCCTGTGGCCATAGCTCCGTCGACGCTGCCGTAGCGAGTAGTGTGGGTGTGCTCGCCCGCCCACAACAACAGCTGACACAAAACAGAAAGGAAAGCAGTTCTTAAAGCTGTTCTCATTTCACAATCTATTGGTCATGTAAATATATGTAAAGATCG
>NC_051409.1:24340110-24340540 GCF_015228065.2 Penaeus monodon | reverse complement strand
GAACTCACTGGCTTGCCGTTCCTCCTGAAAGGTCTCGCCAAAGGTCTGCGGTTTGGCATAACTGAGAGGCCTCCCTCTACCGTCACGTAAGAGTTGTAGGAGCCTCTCATCCACACATTCTCCTCCCACTGAGTCCTGAAATGTATTTAGAAAATATTGATAAGAGTCTTGCGACTCATATAGTTTACATCTTCAAATAACCCACGCGAAGAGAAGATACTGACCTCCTGAAGAAGGTAGGAGCGGGAACGGTTTGAGATGTGACCGTCGCCAAGTGTGTGACCAGATGTTGCTTTACAGTTTCTTCCGACAGGGCTTCCATTTGCCTGGCGTAGTTTCCCGGGACGAACGCTTGTAGCATGTTTGGTTGCTGATGGATCGTCATGAACTCCATTATTCCCTGGAGCCAAGACTGTCGAAATGGTTAGTT
>NC_051409.1:24338850-24339887 GCF_015228065.2 Penaeus monodon | reverse complement strand
TATCTAAACTGCCAAAACCTTTTCCCAATGAGGCAGAATATGACATCGGAGCAATATGCCCCTTAAATTCCCTTTGTATAATTATGTTAAAAAATATAATATTTCGAGATTTGATTCATATATCTCACAGTACTGAAACTATTGTATTATCACGTGATTATACGTAAAATTAAGACATTGACATTTTTCTTTGGAATAGATGCTGACAGCTTAATGCACAATTTTTTTTTTTTTTATCATTTCTGGTTTGTTTGATTTGCTCACCATTTCACCGGGCATATTTTCTGTGAAGATGACGCTGAGGTCTAAAGGGGCGTTTCCCCACCACGGGCTCTCCCAGCCCAACTGCACCTTATCGGCCAAGCCCAGCTTCGTCACCTGATAAGTGTAATGTTCTGGTTTGGGTTGCTGTTTTATACATGCTTCAGTGTCAACTAGCTACTTTCATATACAACCACTTTCTAGATAGTTCCACGCGAACTAAAAGAAATGTTAACATTTAAGTTTTAGACAGTTAACGAGGGAACTCATCAACGTGCAAATTAAAGTTTGCACGTATGGATATTCCTATTCTTAATGTCAGACATATCTATCGAGGGTGAACAGTGCCTCCACAGTAGGCATGGGACCAAGGAATGAAAACAGAAATATTACAGCCATAGCGCTTCGATAACCCGACTTGAGAGCGGGGGTGAATATCTTGTCGTGTCGCTCCTTGAGGTGCCCGATGGAGGCCGTGACGATAACGTGGTTCGCCAGGTAGGAGGTGCCGTCCTGGGTCACCACCAGCACGCGATTCCTCAGGCGCTTCCCCGCCACTTTTCGCCCGTAGAATATCCTACAGACGGGCGAGGACATCTTCACGTTGGCATCTGGGATATCGGCCTGAATGAAGGGAATGAAATATGACAGAAAGTACAGTAACTCGGATATGCGTGTTTAAAAAATAAATGTTTTCTGAAAATTCGTCGACAGAAAATGAGTCCATTTTTCTAACCAGTATACTATGATAACTGTATTTCTGTGATACTGTTTAA
>NC_051409.1:24337639-24337856 GCF_015228065.2 Penaeus monodon | reverse complement strand
GCTGTAAGAATTGCGCTTCCTCCGCTGCCATCACGTTCTAGTTTTCATATGAGAGAAGAAAAAAAATCAAAGTCACCTTCAGATAGTCGACAAGGGTATCGAAGCCGTTGGCCCACTGGTTCCACTCGTCCAGGCCCCAGTCGGTGAAGTGGTCGGCGTCCAGCCCCGAAATGTCCTTCCAGTCGTCGAGGCCCGTGTCCTTGTTCACCCACTGTGG
>NC_051409.1:24336737-24337281 GCF_015228065.2 Penaeus monodon | reverse complement strand
GGTGAAATACCTTAGCCAAGACTAATAACAATGTAGCTAAACGGAATTCCCACATTCCATTATCATTCACAAAATGCCCTGAACTATCAGCTTACCATCTCTGTGAAGTTAAGCCACGCCGTCTCCTCCGCCGGTCTTGCCATTTCCCAGTAATAAGCGTCGGGAAACCTGAGAGCAAAGTAGAGTTGCTTACCCCCGAGGAAGAGGAGCGCAGGAAGATACGTCAACTGATATTAGGTACCATGGGAAGCCTGTTACAGTAATCATAACGGATAAGCATAATAACAAAGCAGCGTCATGAAACCATCGTAGTATCACTGCCATTAGCGAATAAAACAACATAGCATTCAAGGAATTTGCGCTTGAAATCAACTTGCTCTTTTTCGTAGCACTCCCCATATCCCTTATCGTGGTAGTTCTGAAGGACGCCGTCTTTCTCGCACTCCTCCATCAGCCAGGCCGCAGCGTCGAAGCCTCGCGGGTCCGCCTCTTGCCCGGACTGCGTCTTGACCCTCCAGTCTACCATTTCGGATAAGGAATAAGG
>NC_051409.1:24334928-24335690 GCF_015228065.2 Penaeus monodon | reverse complement strand
CCACCGTAAGCACTATCTGGCAGTGGCTGAGTTAATGCGCCCAGGTTTTCTGCGAGACCATAAAGAGGGTTCATCCAGCCCCCATTGATCCACTCGGCCCCGTCCTCCGTCAGAATGTCTCCTGGTGGGAAATTATTAAGCTTTTTCGTAATGTAACATCTTAGGTACGCAAAGAAGAAATCATGAAAGGCAAACCAAAAGTAACATAATCATGAAGTAAACGTGTGCTTGTCTTAGGAAATGTAAGACAAAGAAATAGAGTGAAAGAGAAGGTACGACCACCTACCTTCCCTATGGGTCTTGACTCTTCCACCGAGGTAGTCCTGAGCCTCCAAGACGAGGACATCCGAGAATCCTTTGGCGATTAGTTTCCTGGCCGCTGAGAGCCCCGCGATCCCTGCGCCCACTACCACCACATCCTTCTTCACGTGGTTCGCTATCCTTTGCGGGGAGAAGGAAAAATGTGATTGAATGCCGCCGGAGAAGTTCTTGGTGTATCGAATCACGTGCGGACGAGACTTTCCTCTTGACCGCGGATGTTGCATCATTCTTGACTTCCCATGATACGCTTGAAAGGGTTCAACTCCTCATAATCCCGGGCTTTAATTGCTTCGGGACATTCGGAGTAATGTTAATGACTCGAGCGGAAGACTTACTGCTAAATGCAAACCTAACTTTGGGCTGATGATGTATGATGAAGCACAGCGAGCAGTCTATGTCAAGTGATATATTTCATATTATAAGTAACTCATGAGATGTACA
>NC_051409.1:24334098-24334529 GCF_015228065.2 Penaeus monodon | reverse complement strand
GCGTCACAGTGCGATATTCTCCAAGTCCTTCGCTAGAACTTACCATGCAGCTGGTTTTCCTCGATGTCACAGGGTGGTGATGTTAAAGCTGAAAAAATAAAACATTACAAATGCAGATATATGTGTAGCGTAGTAGTATGCTTGTGTGTTGAATTGTCTAAATAATCCATTAAATTTGCTTACTACCAATGATTTTGGATTATCGGGTAAAACTGGAAATCCGATAAAATGCGAAATCCATTACGTAAATAAAATTAATTTCTAGTTTTCGATCCTGAGTAAATAATATACTAGAATTGCCAAAAATAGTAGGATATCCTTGTACAGAAACGATATAAGCCAGAATATAAAAACATATCATCTATTTATTTTCTGTCCTAAACCATATATACTTATAATAAATGCTAATATGTATATAGTAAATGTGCCAG
>NC_051409.1:24333767-24333897 GCF_015228065.2 Penaeus monodon | reverse complement strand
CTGCGTGTGTGTGTATGTCTTGGAATATGACTATTCTATAACGAGGCACTATCTTGGTTGGGTAGTGTTTGAGGAACGTGGAAGGCCACTCAATTGTTATGCCTAGGTGATCCTTGAACAAAGTGTAGCT
>NC_051409.1:24333151-24333217 GCF_015228065.2 Penaeus monodon | reverse complement strand
AGTCCTATGAGCGACTTTAATGCCAAACTTAGCAAATAGAACTCCTGTACTTGCTTTATAGGAAAA
>NC_051409.1:24331733-24331969 GCF_015228065.2 Penaeus monodon | reverse complement strand
TCAGGAATTCTGGCCAAGGCTGCGCTAATGAAAATAGTTACTAATGTTTTATATTGTTAAATTTTAATCTTTGATTGCAATTAGTTCAGACCTGTAAATTACTGAAAGACGATTATGAAAATCTATGCACAGAAATGTGTATTTTTGTCAAATATTAAATATTTGGCCAACAAACTGATCATGTGGAGCATTAGGCATCGCGTTCAAGTCTGTAGATAAGTGGTTCGTAACCTTTC
>NC_051409.1:24331385-24331528 GCF_015228065.2 Penaeus monodon | reverse complement strand
AAGCCCCCTAGGGGGCTTAAGGGGGTAAGAACCACTTCTCTAGATGTATGGACCTCTTTGCCCTCTTCACAAACGAGCAATTGTTTTTTTCCATGACCAACAACCATCAAATATTTGTTAAATATTCTTTTGCTAGTTTTTTG
>NC_051409.1:24330924-24331286 GCF_015228065.2 Penaeus monodon | reverse complement strand
AAAAAGGATTTGTAACATATCTCTCAACTTGATACGCCACCCCCTCATTTCCTATTAGATATGGCCATTTACTTCATACATATGTCCTCACAGGCCATATCCTGTTAGTCATGGGCACAACATCCCTGTCACCCCCCAACGTCCCATAAAACAACCCGCCAATTCATAGTAGATTATCTACAAATGTAGTCAGGTATTATAGTGTCATGTCTTTAGAGGCTGTAACAACAATCATAAATAAAAGTAAAATCCCATATCATATTTGGTAAACTAATGGCTCTAATAAGGTTTACTCCAGTCTACTCAAGCCCTACGTAGTACGAAAATGTAAGCTGTCGCTCCTGCTGTCCACTAAAAATGGG
>NC_051409.1:24330631-24330822 GCF_015228065.2 Penaeus monodon | reverse complement strand
TTGTAGCAGTTGACCTTTCCAAACGAAACACATTACGCCAGTTACCTAAAGTCTGGCACAGGAACGCCAGGACCGAGAACAGCTGCACCAGCATCTCGTCGCCAGAGGATCTCGAATAAGCAGCAGCGACGGTGACTGACACCATATAAGTGGCGACCCGTTCGGGCGTAGGTCGAGAGCAAACGTCGGAA
>NC_051409.1:24323668-24323776 GCF_015228065.2 Penaeus monodon | reverse complement strand
AACGTTGACTTCCCCATAGCAGGTACTATAATCAATTGATGAATCTTCTTGGAAAATTAAGTGCACTAGCTTTTCGAAATTTCAGGAGGTCAGCATCTGCCCACACAC
>NC_051409.1:24322891-24323210 GCF_015228065.2 Penaeus monodon | reverse complement strand
AACATTGAAAAAGAAGCTGCGGACGCACAATGCTTTCTGCAGTGGGCTAGCGACGAGCAGCTCTCTGTGTGCACTTCCAACGGCAATCCCTTTTGTTATACAGCGCAACTCCAAAACCCCAGCAAAAAACTGGATTCCGAGATCGGCCTGCCTGTGCCTGGGGGATATTTGGCTACGTTGCAGGCAGGCGGGCGCCCACTGATATTTTGGGTGGGGCCGTTGTGAAAAGAATCCCTGCGAAAGTATCGCAAGAAGGCTCGCAAGCAAGGAACAGCACAACCAAGGAGGAATACTGATGAACAGCTGATGCAAGCGTGAT
>NC_051409.1:24320259-24320524 GCF_015228065.2 Penaeus monodon | reverse complement strand
TTCGTGCTGTTCCCTTGCTTGCGAGCCTTCTTGCGATACTTGCGCAGGGATTCTTTGCACAACGGCCCCACATATATATCAGTGACGCCCGCCTGCCTGCAACGTAGGCCAAATATCCCCCAGGCACAGTGCAGGCCGATCTCGGAATCCAGTTTCTTGCTGGTTTTGGAGTTGCGCTGTATAACAAGGGGGACTTGCCGTTGGAGTGCACACAGAGAGCTGCTCGTCGCTAGCCCACTGCAGATAAGCATTGTGCGTCCGCAGC
>NC_051409.1:24319777-24319865 GCF_015228065.2 Penaeus monodon | reverse complement strand
CAGATTGCTGACCTCCTGAAGTTTCGAAAAGCTAGTGCACTTAATTTTCCAAGAAGATTCATCAATTTGATTAATAGTACCTGCTATG
>NC_051409.1:24312985-24313435 GCF_015228065.2 Penaeus monodon | reverse complement strand
CTAATAGATTGGATTGTTATGAAAAGGATTTCATGTTATCACTTTAAGAGTATCTATAAATTATGTAACCCAAAGCAGTATATACGAAATAACAATGAGAATCACTGTGATAACAATGATTTTGGATCGTGATTGTATATACTGGATTTCTGTACAAGATATTCAGAAGCATATATATTTCATGGTATGTATCTTGAGTCCAACTCTAATGTCCTTAATGCTGAGTTGTGGAGAAATTGTTCTTATCCACTTGTACATACACAGAATAAAAAAAATATAAAAAAATCTAGAAATCTCGGTTAAGGGAAAACAGATGTTGAAAATGACGCAGTTTAAGTGATTTATAAGCAATCACTAACTTGATAACATTTATGATATACATAACTGGATCACAAACTTGACAGAGAGAAAAGTCTGAATTTACTGCTCTTCAACAGTGTGAGCATATGT
>NC_051409.1:24312851-24312926 GCF_015228065.2 Penaeus monodon | reverse complement strand
TTTGTTTCGTTACTTTTTTCTGTGCCATTTATATGCATAAATCTAGAATTCTTATCCTAGGCTATATTTTTCTGA
>NC_051409.1:24310914-24311058 GCF_015228065.2 Penaeus monodon | reverse complement strand
TTCCGACGTTTGCTCTCGCCTACGCCCGAACGGGTCGCCACTTATATGGTGTCAGTCACCGTCGCTGCTGCTTATTCGAGATCCTCTGGCGACGAGATGCTGGTGCAGCTGTTCTCGTCCTGGCGTTCCTGTGCCAGACTTTAG
>NC_051409.1:24310413-24310701 GCF_015228065.2 Penaeus monodon | reverse complement strand
GTAAACTATTAGAGCCATTAGTTTACCAAATATGATATGGGATTTTACTATTATTTATGATTGTTGTTACGCCTCTATAACATGACACTATAATACCTGACTGCATTTGTAGATAATCTACTATGTATTGGCGGTTGTTTTATGGGACGCTGGGGGTGACAGGGATGTTGTGCCCATGGCTAACAGGATATGGCCAGTGAGGACATATGGTATGAAGTAAATGGCCATATCTAATAGGAAATGAGGGGGTGGCGTATCAAGTTGAGAGATATGTTACAAATCCTTTTT
>NC_051409.1:24310166-24310308 GCF_015228065.2 Penaeus monodon | reverse complement strand
CAAAAAACTAGCAAAAGAATATTTAACAAATATTTGATGGTTGTTGGTCATGGAAAAAAACAATTGCTCGTTTGTGAAGAAGGCAAAGAGGTCCATACATCTAGAGAAATGATTCTTACCCCCTTAAGCCCCCTAGGGGCTT
>NC_051409.1:24309727-24309962 GCF_015228065.2 Penaeus monodon | reverse complement strand
GAAAGGTTACGAACCACTTATCTACAGACTTGAACGCGATGCCTAATGCTCCACATGATCAGTTTGTTGGCCAAATATTTAATATTTGACAAAAATACACATTTCTGTGCATAGATTTTCATAATCGTCTTTCAGTAATTTACAGGTCTGAACTAATTGCAATCAAAGATTAAAATTTAACAATATAAAACATTAGGACCTATTTTCATTAGCGCGCCTTGGCCAGAATTCCTGA
>NC_051409.1:24308486-24308550 GCF_015228065.2 Penaeus monodon | reverse complement strand
TTTTCCTATAAAGCAGTACAGGAGTTCTATTGCTAAATTTGGCATTAAAGTCGCTCATAGGACT
>NC_051409.1:24307857-24307963 GCF_015228065.2 Penaeus monodon | reverse complement strand
AGCAGGTTGAAATCCTCAAGGGCTACACTTTGTTCAAGGATCACCTAGGCATAACAATTGAGTGGCCTTCCACTTCCTCAAACACTACCCAAACCCAAAATAGTGC
>NC_051409.1:24307149-24307565 GCF_015228065.2 Penaeus monodon | reverse complement strand
TTATATCTGGCTATTCGTTTCTGTACAAGGAATACTCCACTATTTTGGCAAATTTCCCAGTTTTTATTTACTAAAGGGTCTGAGACAGAAATTAATTTTATTACTTAATGGATTTCGCATTTTTTCGGTTTCCCTTTTACCCGATAATCCACAAAACATTGGTAGTAAGCAAAATTTTTAAAGGGTTATTTAGACAAAATTTACACACCAAGCAATACATACGCTACACATATATTCTGCATTTGTTAATGTTTTAACTTTTTTTCCCGCTCTTAACATCAGCCACCCGTGTGACATCGGGAAAACCAGGCTGGCATGGTAAGTTCTTGCGAAGGACTTGGAAAATATCGCACTGTGACGCTGTGTATGCCCTTTGTATGTACACAACATGCACTGAACCTACTTACGGGTAAACG
>NC_051409.1:24305034-24305822 GCF_015228065.2 Penaeus monodon | reverse complement strand
CTATCATACCCTGCATGCTTGTGTACACCCACCGTAAGCACTATCTGGCAGTGGCTGAGTTAATGCGCCCAGGTTTTCCGCGAGACCATAAAGAGGGTTCATCCAGCCCCCATTGATCCACTCGGCCCCGTCCTCCGTCAGAATGTCTCCTGGTGGGAAATTATTAAGCCTTTTCGTAATGTAACATCTTAGGTACGCAAAGAAAAAATCATGAAAGGCAAACCAAAAGTAACATAATCATGAAGTAAACGTGTGCTTGTCTTAGGAAATGTAAGACAAAGAAATAGAGTGAAAGAGAAGGTACGACCACCTACCTTCCCTATGGGTCTTGACTCTTCCACCGAGGTAGTCCTGAGCCTCCAAGACGAGGACATCCGAGAATCCTTTGGCGATTAGTTTCCTGGCCGCTGAGAGCCCCGCGATCCCTGCGCCCACTACCACCACATCCTTCTTCACGTGGTTCGCTATCCTTTGCGGGGAGAAGGAAAAATGTGATTGAATGCCGCCGGAGAAGTTCTTGGTGTATCGAATCACGTGCGGACGAGACTTTCCTCTTGACCGCGGATGTTGCATCATTCTTGACTTCCCATGATACGCTTGAAAGGGTTCAACTCCTCATAATCCCGGGCTTTAATTGCTTCGGGACATTCGGAGTAATGTTAATGACTCGAGCGGAAGACTTACTGCTAAATGCAACCTAACTTTGGGCTGATGATGTATGATGAAGCCAGCGAGCAGTCTATGTCATGTGATATATTTCATATTATAAGTAACTCATGAGATGTACA
>NC_051409.1:24304229-24304682 GCF_015228065.2 Penaeus monodon | reverse complement strand
CGTTTACCCAGTAAGTATGGTTCCAGTGCATGTTGTGTACATACAAAGGGCATACACAGCGTCACAGTGCGATATTCTCCAAGTCCTTCGCAAGAACTTACCATGCAGCCTGGTTTTCCTCGATGTCACACGGGTGGCTGATGTTAAGAGCTGGAAAAAAGTTAAAACATTACAAATGCAGAATATATGTGTAGCGTATGTATTTGCTTGTGTGTGTGAATTTGTCTAAATAATCCATTAAAATTTGCTTACTACCAATGATTTGTGGATTATCGGGTAAAACTGGAAATCCGATAAAATGCGAAATCCATTAAGTAATAAAATCTAATTTCTAGTTTCAGATCCTGAGTAAATAATATACTGGGAATTGCCAAAATAGTAGAGTATTCCTTGTACAGAAACGATATAGCCAGATATAAAAACATATCAGTCTATTTATTTTTCTGTCTAACC
>NC_051409.1:24303900-24304037 GCF_015228065.2 Penaeus monodon | reverse complement strand
CTGCGTGTGTGTGTATGTTCTTGTAATATAACTATTCTATAACGAGCACTATCTTTGTTGTGGTAGTGTTTGGGAACGTGGAAGGCCACTCATTGGTTATGGAACTGGAGGTGATCCTGTGACAACAAAGTGTAGCT
>NC_051409.1:24303285-24303351 GCF_015228065.2 Penaeus monodon | reverse complement strand
AGTCCTATGAGCGACTTTAATGCCAAACTTAGCAAATAGAACTCCTGTACTTGCTTTATAGGAAAA
>NC_051409.1:24301865-24302101 GCF_015228065.2 Penaeus monodon | reverse complement strand
TCAGGAATTCTGGCCAAGGCTGCGCTAATGAAAATAGTTACTAATGTTTTATATTGTTAAATTTTAATCTTTGATTGCAATTAGTTCAGACCTGTAAATTACTGAAAGACGATTATGAAAATCTATGCACAGAAATGTGTATTTTTGTCAAATATTAAATATTTGGCCAACAAACTGATCATGTGGAGCATTAGGCATCGCGTTCAAGTCTGTAGATAAGTGGTTCGTAACCTTTC
>NC_051409.1:24301517-24301660 GCF_015228065.2 Penaeus monodon | reverse complement strand
AAGCCCCCTAGGGGGCTTAAGGGGGTAAGAATCATTTCTCTAGATGTATGGACCTCTTTGCCTTCTTCACAAACGAGCAATTGTTTTTTTCCATGACCAACAACCATCAAATATTTGTTAAATATTCTTTTGCTAGTTTTTTG
>NC_051409.1:24301048-24301410 GCF_015228065.2 Penaeus monodon | reverse complement strand
AAAAAGGATTTGTAACATATCTCTCAACTTGATACGCCACCCCCTCATTTCCTATTAGATATGGCCATTTACTTCATACATATGTCCTCACTGGCCATATCCTGTTAGCCATGGGCACAACATCCCTGTCACCCCCCAGCGTCCCATAAAACAACCCGCCAATACATAGTAGATTATCTACAAATGCAGTCAGGTATTATAGTGTCATGTCTATAGAGGCTGTAACAACAATCATAAATAATAGTAAAATCCCATATCATATTTGGTAAACTAATGGCTCTAATTAGGTTTACTCCAGTCTACTCAAGCCCTACGTAGTACGAAAATGTAAGCTGTCGCTCCTGCTGTCCACTAAAAATGGG
>NC_051409.1:24300750-24300949 GCF_015228065.2 Penaeus monodon | reverse complement strand
AGTTTGTAGCAGTTGACCTTTCCAAACAAAACACATTACGCCAGTTACCTAAAGTCTGGCACAGGAACGCCAGGACCGAGAACAGCTGCACCAGCATCTCGTCGCCAGAGGATCTCGAATAAGCAGCAGCGACGGTGACTGACACCATATAAGTGGCGACCCGTTCGGGCGTAGGTCGAGAGCAAACGTCGGAACACTT
>NC_051409.1:24299129-24299204 GCF_015228065.2 Penaeus monodon | reverse complement strand
TCAGAAAAATATAGCCTAGGATAAGAATTCTAGATTTATGCATATAAATGGCACAGAAAAAAGTAACGAAACAAA
>NC_051409.1:24298617-24299066 GCF_015228065.2 Penaeus monodon | reverse complement strand
TATGCTCACACTGTTGAAGAGCAGTAAATTCAGACTTTTCTCTCCTGTCAAGTTTGTGATCCAGTTATGTATATCATAAATGTTATCAAGTTAGTGATTTGCTTATAAATCATTTAAACTTGCGTCATTTTCAACATCTGTTTTCCCTTAACCGGGATTTCTAGATTTTTTTATATTTTTTTTATTCTGTGTATGTACAAGTGGATAAGAACAATTTCTCCATAACTCAGCATTAAGGACATTAGAGTTGGACTCAAGATACATACCATGAAATATATATGCTTCTGAATATCTTGTACAGAAATCCAGTATATACTATCACGATCCAAAATCATAGTTATCACAGTGAATCTCATTGTTATTTCGTATATACTGCTTTGGGTTACATAATTTATAGATACTCTTAAAGTGATAACATGAAATCTTTTCATAACAATCCAATCTATTAG
>NC_051409.1:24292086-24292300 GCF_015228065.2 Penaeus monodon | reverse complement strand
GGGGTTGTGGGGGTGCATACACGTGCTTAAATTAAAAGATATAAAAGTTGACTCACATAGCAGGTACTATAATCAAATTGATGAATCTTCTTGGAAAATTAAGTGCACTAGCTTTTGAATTTCCAGGAGGGCAGCAATTGCCCACACCACAGTTGCACAACCATACAACCTACACGGGCATGTAGGAGGACATACGAAAAACGTATGTGGCCCG
>NC_051409.1:24291401-24291692 GCF_015228065.2 Penaeus monodon | reverse complement strand
ATGCTTATCTGCAGTGGGCTAGCGACGAGCAGCTCTCTGTGTGCACTTCCAACGGCAAGTCCCCGTTGTTATACAGCGCAACTCCAAAACCCAGCAAGAAACTGGATTCCGAGATCGGCCTGCACTGTGCCTGGGGGATATTTGGCCTACGTTGCAGGCAGGCGGGCGTCACTGATATATATGTGGGGCCGTTGTGCAAAGAATCCCTGCGCAAGTATCGCAAGAAGTCTCGCAAGAAGGGAACAGCACGAACCAAGGAGGAAATAACTGATGAACAGCCTGATGCAAGCG
>NC_051409.1:24276710-24277056 GCF_015228065.2 Penaeus monodon | reverse complement strand
GTTCTACAAATCAAATGAAAATTACAAACAAAAATATGATTTATTGCGGATTCGAACTTCAGCCAACTTGTCTTATTACGTGTTCGGAGAATGCCAGCTTTTGGAAACTCGTCACCATAGGCCACACTTTGGAAATAAGCAGCGTCCTCCTTGTGTAATATTTTAATTTGATTAATCCGGCTGTAGTGAAGGCAAGAACCGCCCACCAGGTGGAGTCGAACCACTCTGACGCTAGTCAGCTACAGGTTTGAAGCCTGCACCCCGGACCCCCGAGGCTCAGTTGGGCGAGGAGATAGGGCTGCCGGATCATATTTGTACCTGCGGTCTCTTTCGAATTGGACACAAT
>NC_051409.1:24275251-24275382 GCF_015228065.2 Penaeus monodon | reverse complement strand
GCTTACAGCAGTCGTTCAACTTGCTCATATCATATCATGATTTATTAGCCATTGTGATTTTAGGTACTGCAAGTGTGTTGAATATGACCTCCCAAAAAAAAGACATTAATCACGTATTCCGACACCGATTA
>NC_051409.1:24265450-24265661 GCF_015228065.2 Penaeus monodon | reverse complement strand
ACGTTGAAGTCATACCCACATGTCTAAATGATTCCATGTGCACATTGCCATGAACGGTTATGTTGATTATGGCAATCTGTGCACGTTCCTGGCACTTTCATGGTGTCTGGTAATTTTGAGTTAATGAAAATGAGACATACAAATTTTGAGTGCTTAGATCTTTACTTTGCTCCTATTTATGTGCACAGATAGTCTTCCAAGGTTTATATTT
>NC_051409.1:24265134-24265398 GCF_015228065.2 Penaeus monodon | reverse complement strand
TCATATTAATATGAACAGTTCTCTTGTTTAACTGCAGTTGTGGTCGTAAAAGAAAATAAGCATTTTGAGCCATAAGATGATCCCAGTAGTGTGGCCCACTTCCGCCGTGTTTCCCTGACTTTGAGTAAATACCAAGTGCTCAGCCAAACTTCACAGTTCTCATCCATTTCTGCCTTTAGATTCCTTGCTTAGCGGCGGTTTCCTCAGTTACTAAACTGCCCCTAAGAAAAACTGGCGAAAAAGCCTTTAGTTCCGTCTTGTAAG
>NC_051409.1:24263187-24264283 GCF_015228065.2 Penaeus monodon | reverse complement strand
AGTGGGCGTCCTGCAGATAGTACTTAAACGATTTTGCATCTGTGCAGGAGCTAATGCTTTAAATGCATGTCTGGATTCAAATTTCCTAAAGAAGAATTATGGGGAAATTACTTTCTGCAAAGGGGGAATGTCCTCTAACGTTTTTAGATTTTTCAGTCAGTATCATTTTGCTAAATCTTTTATTGCAACATTACATGCATGTATTTCAATTAGGTGTCCCAAAATAAAAAAAAAAGTATTTTAGATAATTTTTGACATAAAATCACCATTTTTATTGACACGCATATACTTTCCACCTTTTCTGCCGCAACTGTTCCTGATGATGACAGCAATTATTTTTTTGCACTCTGGGACAAAGTCCTATATTTTTAAAAGGGTGCACGCGCGAGTTGCAGCTGCCCTGGTCGCAGACTGCACGAGGACGATTTCGTGATAACTCACACCTTCGCTCATGGGATCCGTTGGCGACCAACACCTATTCGCCCACAAACCCCAGACGCTAAATTCAAAGGCCAAGATCTTACCAACGAAATTTCAAATGAGGTTCAATCTCACAAAATATGATATCAAGAGCTACCACTTACGAGTCCAGGGGATCCTTAGTATGTGACAGCAACCACTGGGCGACCCGCTCATGTAACCTGCGACGAAATGCAAGTTCCTGCATAACTGTCAAGACACGACCCAATCTCATGGGGAGTAGATATCTATACGATCTGGGGCCTCATCATCTCGCTCTTTCTGTGGAGCACTGCCAAACATGATGTAGATGGATGCCCTCGTCAGAAATGCTAATGAATCAGTGCATGACTGGTGCTATCTGCTCTGTGGAGGTCGCCTCTTCCGCCAACACCCTTATGACAAGTTCACAGCAACCCCCTGATAGCTCCCCATACCTCCTGCCCCATGGGCATCCAAACCCTGTATCCCAGACCCGGGATTCAACAACTTCAGACTGTCCGTATTCAAACAAACGAAAGTATTTCTCCGGGGAATTCATATTCCCCAAAGACGCTTCTCTTAATACCAGAACCATATATCCTGACAACTTGTTGACGGGGGCTCTCGGTTCTCGCCCCCTGCCTGTTGGGCATCT
>NC_051409.1:24262553-24262770 GCF_015228065.2 Penaeus monodon | reverse complement strand
AAAAAACTCTCACTACAATGGGTCCACAGCCTTTGATCCTTCATCCTAGTAGACGTATCTCACTGAAAGTTCCATAAAATTTTTAATTTTTGTTTTCCACCAACTACCAGCGCCATTCTTCCCCGCCTGCTCGCCAAGAGAGACAGCCTCCATCAAAAAAAGACACTAAGATGCGCACCATAGAAAGACAACAGTTTCTTAATTCTGAAAAAATTGC
>NC_051409.1:24261544-24261977 GCF_015228065.2 Penaeus monodon | reverse complement strand
GCAATATTTTCAGAATTAAGAAACTGTTGTCTTTCTATGGTGCGCATCTTAAGTGTCTTTTATTGATGGAGGCTGTCCTCTCTTGGCGAGTAGGCGGGAAGAATGGCGCTTGGTAGTTGGTTGGAAAACAGAAATTAAGATTTTATGGAACTTTCAGTGAGATACGACTACTAGGATGAAGGATCAAAGGCTGTGGAGCCATTGTAGTGAGAGTTATTTGCTAAGTAGTATATGTTGTTAACAGTGTTTTTTAAAAGACATTATAAATTTTGTAATTAATGTTTCCATTACCATTTCAAACAATATATATTGTTTATTTCTTGGATGTTACGTATTTCTAAATACAATGTTGTGATCAAGGAACGAAGTGCAAGGTTATTGTGGATCAGGCTAATGTTCTATTTTTGGCAGATTATGTTTAACCCATATATTT
>NC_051409.1:24261114-24261449 GCF_015228065.2 Penaeus monodon | reverse complement strand
GTATCTTTGATATACAAAGTTTAGATATACTGAATATCAATATTTTCCTATGGCAAATGTTCTATTAGCTTATTTTTGTGGAAAACGTTTCTCGGCATGAAACTGAATAATATACTAGTGATTTATTTGTAAGTCAGATTTCTCTGCTCTTTCCACGGTATAATTCTTTTTACTTGATGTTAAATTCCATATTATGTGTTTGGAACGAATTCCATTAAGAGTTCCTTTGTTATTGTTTTATTGACTATTATAGATGAAAATCTTCTTCAACAAATGAACTTTTCGGCTGATGAGTTTGTGATCCTTAACTCCTAGTGCATGCATGCATACATACG
>NC_051409.1:24258169-24259261 GCF_015228065.2 Penaeus monodon | reverse complement strand
AGTGGGCGTCCTGCAGATAGTACTTAAACGATTTTGCATCTGTGCAGTAGCTAATGCTTTAAATGCATGTCTGGATTCAAATTTCCTAATGAAGAATTATGGGGAAATTACTTTCTGCAAGTGCGAATGTCCTCTACGTTTTGGTAGATTTTATTCAGTCAGTATCATTTTGCAAAATCTTATATTGCAAAATTACATGCATGTATTTCAATTAGGTGTCAAGATTTAAAAAAAATGGTATTTTAGATAATTTAGACTTAAAAATCACCATTTTTATTGACACGCATATACTTTTCACCTTTTCTGCCGCAACTGTTCCGGATGATGACAGCAATTATTTTCTCGCACTCCTGCACACGTCCATATATTTTTAAAAGGGTGCGAGTTGCAGCTGCCCTGGTCGCAGACTGCACGAGGACGATTTCGTGATAACTCACACCTTCGCTCATGGGATCCGTTGGCGACCAACACCTATTCGCCCACAAACCCGAGACGCTAATTTCAAAGGCCATGATCTTCCCTACGAATTTCAAATGATGTTCTCTCTCTCAAAGTATGATATCAAGAGCTACCTCTTACGAGTCCTGGGGATCCTTAGTATGTGACAGCAACCACTGGGCGACCAGCTCACGTAACCTGCGACGAAATGCAAGTTCCTGCATAACTGTCAAGACACGACCCAATCTCATGGCGAGTAGATATCCTATACGATCTGGGGCCTCATCATCTCGCTCTTTCTGTGAGCACTGCCAAACATGATGTAGATGGATGCCCTCGTCAGGAATGCTAATGAATCGGTGCATGACTGGTGCTATCTGCTCTGTGGAGGTCGCCTCTTCCGCCAACACCCTTATGACAAGTTCACAGCAACCCCATGATAGCTGCCCATACCTCCTGCCCCATGGGCATCCAAACCCTCTGTATCCCAGACCCAGGATTCCAACACTTCAGACTGTCCGTATTCAAACAACGAAAAGTACTTCTCCTGGGAATTCATATTCCCCAAAGACGCTTCTTTAATACCAGAACCATATATCCTGACAACTTGTTGACGGCGGCTCTCGGTTCTCGCCCCCTGCCTGTTGGGCATCT
>NC_051409.1:24257585-24257791 GCF_015228065.2 Penaeus monodon | reverse complement strand
ACTCTCACTACAATGGCTCCACAGCCTTTGATCCTTCATCCTAGTAGTCGTATCTCACTGAAAGTTCCATAAAATCTTAATTTCTGTTTTCCAACCAACTACCAAGAGCCATTCTTCCCGCCTGCTCGCCAAGAGAGGACAGCCTCCATCAATAAAAGACACTAAGATGCGCACCATAGAAAGACAACAGTTTCTTAATTCTGAAA
>NC_051409.1:24256614-24257045 GCF_015228065.2 Penaeus monodon | reverse complement strand
ATATTTTCAGAATTAAGAAACTGTTGTCTTTCTATGGTGCGCATCTTAAGTGTCTTTTATTGATGGAGGCTGTCCTCTCTTGGCGAGCAGGCGGGAAGAATGGCTCTTGGTAGTTGGTTGGAAAACAGAAATTAAGATTTTATGGAACTTTCAGTGAGATACGACTACTAGGATGAAGGATCAAAGGCTGTGGAGCCATTGTAGTGAGAGTTATTTGCTAAGTAGTATATGTTGTTAACAGTGATTTTTAAAAGACATTATAAATTTTGTAATTAATGTTTCCATTACCATTTCAAACAATATATATTGTTTATTTCTTGGATGTTACGTATTTCTAAATACAATGTTGTGATCAAGGAACGAAGTGCAAGGTTATTGTGGATCAGGCTAATGTTCTATTTTTTGGCAGATTATGTTTAACCCATATATTT
>NC_051409.1:24256108-24256464 GCF_015228065.2 Penaeus monodon | reverse complement strand
GTATCTGTGATATACAAGTTTAGATATATTGAAAAAAAAATATCAATATTTTCCTATGGCAAATGTTTCTATTAGCTTATTTTTGTGGAAAACTTTTTCTCGCATGAAACTGAATAATATACTAGTGATTTATTTGTAAGTCAGATTTCTCTGCTTTTTTCCACGGTATAATTCTTTTTACTTGATGTTAATTCCATATTATATATTTGGAACGAATTCCATTAAGATTTTTCCTTTTTGTTATTTTTTTTATTGACTATTTAGATAAAAATCTTCTTCAACAAATGAACTTTTCGGCTGATGAGTTTGTGATCCTTAACTCCTATGCATGCTGCATACTACGTATATTTTATGAA
>NC_051409.1:24255614-24255681 GCF_015228065.2 Penaeus monodon | reverse complement strand
TCTCCTCTCCACATCACTGATGGGGGAAACGGGAGAGGCGGCTGCAGTGCTACCAAATGAATCATGA
>NC_051409.1:24254494-24254797 GCF_015228065.2 Penaeus monodon | reverse complement strand
TAATTTATATAATTCACGGAGATTTTAAGCTATGGCTGAAATGTGAGTAAGCAAGCAATACACTTCCCAGGCATTAAAGGCAAAACTTTAATTGACTTAACATATAATCATTTGTGGAAATGACGGCAATGGCGGTAGGAAGAACCCCTCTCCCGGGTATAATTAGAGGCTCCGGAAGCACGGAAGGCCACACACCAGAAGCAGCGCTGCGAGTGTACTTCATTTGAGTCAGAGCGTCCTGCTGTGAAAATGTCTGTCTCGCTGCTCCCTGCGGTCGTCGGACTCCTGGCCTTGCTCGGCTGC
>NC_051409.1:24254107-24254197 GCF_015228065.2 Penaeus monodon | reverse complement strand
CACGATCCGTTTCTCTTCCAGCGTCTGGCCATCCGTGCGACTCAGTGACAACAAGGAGGAATGGTAAGAGAGATTCCGGAAGTGACGCGA
>NC_051409.1:24252597-24252804 GCF_015228065.2 Penaeus monodon | reverse complement strand
TTCAATTGCCATTATTGTCCCTATAAATGACATTCTACAAAGAACTATATGGCCAATACACATCACAAAAAGTAAATTTGCAAAAAAAACTGTCATTTTTAGTGTATCTTCCCTAATTAATACTGAATTTTTGGGATATGCAATGACAGCCATAGGGGTGGAAGACAAAAGGGAATAAAGGGGGGTCAGTAAGTATGGATGAGGGGG
>NC_051409.1:24250038-24250108 GCF_015228065.2 Penaeus monodon | reverse complement strand
AAATTTTATTAATATATATAATATAATTTTATTATATTTTGTGCATGGGTGTATGATGTGGTTTTTGGGA
>NC_051409.1:24249545-24249860 GCF_015228065.2 Penaeus monodon | reverse complement strand
ATACATTACTTTTCCTGAATTTTACTGATAATTCCGATCAGGGGGAAAACAGTAGCTCTGTGTTTGTTTTTGTTCTCATACTGCATACGGTTTAAATCATTAAGTAAACTTTATATCATGTTTTCAAATATGGAAGTTCATGTTTATCTATGAATGCTCCTACAGAGGCATAATTATCTAGAACGCAGTTTTGGGTAAAAATCGTCTCTCTTAGTGAAAAAAAGGGGGTTATACCCGGATAGTGAAGGTAAAATATATATACATATAAAATATATTTTGCTGTGTGTAATGTATGTAAGCATCCCACGTGTGTAT
>NC_051409.1:24249050-24249299 GCF_015228065.2 Penaeus monodon | reverse complement strand
TTGGGTTATTATTCTATGTGCGGTAACCCGGTTTTTCTAGAAAAAGTGTGTAAATCGCCTTCAGAATTTGAAAAAAAAAAAATTTGTCATTAAATAATTATTTTTTCCTTTTTTGAAATTTAATGGTTTGTTATTTGGGAATATAATTAATAAAAAATTAAAATCGTAAATATTGTTCAAATTTAAAAAAACCCACAGTGAGAAAAATCTTAAATAAATTCTATATAACCAAGAAAACTAGAAGCGTTA
>NC_051409.1:24247526-24248729 GCF_015228065.2 Penaeus monodon | reverse complement strand
TTTTGGGGGGGGGGGGGGCTTTTTCCCGCAAAAATAAAGGGAATAAAATTACCCCAATTCTTAAAAAATGGCAAATGATAATCCCCAAAAACTATGACTAATATCTAACCTTGCTATTTTTTTTAAATATTCAGCTCTTTAAAGGAAAACATCTAAACAAAATTTTAAAACAAAAACATCTAAGCTCTCGCAATTCCCCTCAAAGGCCAAATACCCCTTTCCCAAACACTCATTTTTTTCATCGAGTATTTCCTCTGTCTTTACAATGTCAAACCCCCTTTTCCTTTTTGTTTTATTTTTCAAAAGCCTTTGAAACAGTCAGTTACAAAAATTTTTTTTGGTATTCATGGTGACTTTATTAATGGGGTCAATGATACCTGACTGATGGGGCCAGATGACAGTTTTTTAAAGGAAAAGCTCCCTTCGCACAATACTTTGGTATTCCCAAGGCATGTCCTAGGGCCAGTTCCCCCCTTATCTACATAAAAGAATATTGTATATTTACTAAAACAAATACTATCCCTTTTTCTGATGATGTGACATTAACTAAGTGGTTCAAAGGGCAGAATAGATGATTAAAACTGCTAATCAAGAACTTCACAACTATACCGTGGTGTTGGGGGAAGACTCGCTATAAATACTGACAAAAATTTATTGCTTTTTCAAATAAGAAAGTCCCCCCAATTTCCCCGTAACATATATAAAGGGGAAATCTCAAGAACAAGTTTTTTAAAGTTCCTTGGGGTTACCATTTAGAAATCTATGAATTTGGATTCATATACGTAATTTTCCCATAAAAAATCCCGGTACATTGGCCCCTTTATCAAACTAAAGATTTGATGTCCCATATGTTCTAAAATGTATTTTTTTGCCCCAAATTTTTCCCTCTCCTTACTACGTAAACCCAACCTACTTAATACCCTTAAAACTTAAAAATCCAGGATAAACCCCAAACAGTGGTCACTTGGACCCGGTCCCTTTCTTAAAAAAAAACTCAAATTTTGAAGTTAGAAAATAATGCACATTTGATACCTGACCATGTATATAACAAGAATAAGGGACTTTAAAACCCGCCACCCAAATTTTTGCACTCGGCATCGAAAACCCCTTAACCCCCCTTTCCTCGCTTTTGTCTTTCCAAGTTTTCCCACAGTCGATCACTACTTGGGCCCCACTAAACTTCCCCAGATTCAAGATATCATT
>NC_051409.1:24246940-24247494 GCF_015228065.2 Penaeus monodon | reverse complement strand
GCTCTTAAATCCCTATTTTGAAAGATAACCCTTATTTTTACACCAAACTTTTAACATTTATCGTTTTTAAAAATAACATTTTTTAAAGGGGAAGGTCCCTTCCTCGATAATGTATTTGATATTTACGTTACCATTTACTTATAAAAAGCTATGACTCCCTTTTTTCGTCCGAACCGGAAAAAATTTCTTTTCTTATTTAAGGTGTTTGGCTGGTGTATGTAACATGGGCATGGCCCCTGCGCGAGGGAAAATTCGACTTAACTCATTTGTCTGACTCAACTCGCGAAAATAAATTGTATTAAACTTATACTTCGATTAAAGATCAACAAGCGTTTGTTCCCAAAACAACGTTTGTTCATATGACCCTTGTCCCCCGTCATAGGTTTTACTGCCCGTATTCTGCCTTATTGTTTTTCGTTTATTTTTTTTTTTCCCCCTTGTAAAATAGTATTATGTTCATGTGTTTTTCATCTATTTCCTAAAAAATTTAAGCAATATTGTGTGTAAAAATGTACATTGTTTATATTGTTTTCAGTTTGGCTTTGTTTCAAATC
>NC_051409.1:24246662-24246768 GCF_015228065.2 Penaeus monodon | reverse complement strand
ACCCCCCTTCCTTTCTGTCAATTAGTTCTTTATACTACGAAGCACAATTTTTAGTAAAAAAAGGAAATATCAGGAAAATAATGCAATAGTTAAGTAGGCAGTGGGT
>NC_051409.1:24246152-24246275 GCF_015228065.2 Penaeus monodon | reverse complement strand
TTTTTTTTTTTTAGAAGCTTTGCAGAAGTTTTTTTTTTTTACCCCCTGTACTTAAAATATGCATTATTTTTCCCGATATTACTTTATTACATAAAATTGTGCTTTAAGTATAAAAGACTAATT
>NC_051409.1:24245847-24245973 GCF_015228065.2 Penaeus monodon | reverse complement strand
GGGGATTTGAAACAAAGCCAAACTGAAACCTAATATAACAGATATAAATTATTTAAAATCAAATTCGCTTAACTTTTCAGGGAATAGATGTAAAAACTATGAACATAATACTATTTACAAAAGGGT
>NC_051409.1:24245439-24245818 GCF_015228065.2 Penaeus monodon | reverse complement strand
GCAAGGGTAACGGATGAACCCATGACGAGGACAAGGGTCATATGAACAAAGTTGATTTGAAAACGCTTGTATGATCTATTACGAAATAAGTTATACAATTTATTCAGTCGAGTTGAGTCAGACAAAGGTTAAGTCGGGGTTCCCTCCGCAGGTGGCCATGCCCAGTACAACACTCACCAAAAACACCTTAAAATGAGAGAAAAAAAAATCTTCTCGTTCGGACGAAAAAAGGGATATAGTTGTTATAAGTAAATGGTAACTGTCAAAATCAAATACATTATCGAGGTAAGGGACCTTCCATTAAAAGTTAATATTAAACAAATAAAGGTTAAAGTTTGGTGTAAAATAAGGATTATCATTCTAATAGGTTTTAAATGCG
>NC_051409.1:24244221-24245419 GCF_015228065.2 Penaeus monodon | reverse complement strand
ATATGCTTAATGATGAGTCTTGAATCGGGGGAAGAAGTAGGGCCCAAAGTGGGTGATCGACTTGGGAACTTGGAAAACATGTCGGGAAGGCGAAAAGGGGTTTCGATGCCGAGTGCAAAAATTAGGGGTAGGCGGGTTAAGTCCATTTTCTTTTTCATATACATGGTCATGGCTATCGAAATGTGCATATACTTCTAATTTCAAATTTGGTTTTGTTTAAAAAGGGCCGTGTGACCAAAGTGACCCTTTTTGGGTTTACCCCTGGTTTTTAATTTTAAATGGTTTTAAAGTGGGTTTGGGGTTACAGTAGGTGGAAGGGTAAAATTGGGCATAAAAATACACTTAAACATACTGGACATAAAATCTTTAGTTTGAAAAAGGGGGCCCAAATGTACCTGGATTTTTTTTTGGGAAGATTACGAAATTGAATCCAAATTCATAGATTTCTCAAGGGGAACCCAAAAGGAACTTTAAAAAAAACTTTTTGAGACTTCACAGTTATATTGTTAGCGGGGAATCTGGTGGACTTTTTTATTTGTAAATAGCAAGTAATAAGTTTTGTCAGTATTTTAGCGAGTCGTCCACACACCACTGGTATAGTTGAGAATTTCTTGATTGCAGTGTTAACATCTATTCTGACCTTAACCACTTAGATAAAATGTCACATCATCAGCAAATAGGATAGTATTTGTTTTAGTAATTTCAGATATTCATTTATGTAATTAAAGAAGCGGACGGGCCTAGCCCCTCCTTTGTGGAATCCCCAAGGAAATTTGTGCTAGAAGAGGACTTTCTCTTTGAAACTGTCATCTGATTTCCATCAGTCAGGTATCATTGAGCCATTAATGAATGCACCAAAAATCCTAAAAATTTTGAAATGACTTTTTTAAAGGTTTTGAAAAAATCAAAAAAAATGGAAGAGGGTTTTTGACTATTTCAAAGCAGAGAAATACTCATGAAAAAAAAATTGAGTGTTTGGGAAAGGTTTGTGGATTTGGGCCAAATTTTCGATGACTTAGAATTTTTTTTGTATTCTATATATTGCTTTAGATGTTTTCTTCCTTAAGAGCTCGAATTTTTTGGGAAAAAAAATAGCAAGGTTAGATATTGCAAGTTCTTGGGATTACATTTCCCCCAAATTTAAGAATTGGGGTAACTTTTTTCCCTTTTATTTTTGGGGAAACGCCCCCCCCCCCAA
>NC_051409.1:24243664-24243751 GCF_015228065.2 Penaeus monodon | reverse complement strand
ATTTTATAATGACAAATTTTTTTTTTCGAATTCTGAAGGCGATTTATCACACTTTTTCCTTAAAACCGGGATTACCGCACATGAAAA
>NC_051409.1:24243096-24243365 GCF_015228065.2 Penaeus monodon | reverse complement strand
TTTTAATATGATATATTTATACCTTCACTATCCGGCTAAAACCATTAGTCCCCAAACGAGTAGACGATTATTACCCAAAACTGCTGTATCTAGATAATTAGCCATACTGTAGGGGCATTATAGAAAAAAAACTTCCCTATTTGAAGAACAAAATTTTTAAAGTTTTTCTTCAAAGCATTCAAGCGTATGCAGTATGAGAACGAAAAACAACAAGAGCTATGTTGCCCACGATAACGGAAGTTATCAGAATAAATGCAGGAAACTGTAAG
>NC_051409.1:24240629-24240834 GCF_015228065.2 Penaeus monodon | reverse complement strand
TCCAAACTATATAAAAATTAATTTAAAAAAATAAAAAATAAAAATTTTAAGAAAAAAAAAAAAAAAAAATAAAAATAATTTAACAACACACACACAATAACTAAAAGCAAAAATTTTTACCACACACAAACACACACACACCAAAAAATATATAAATAAAAAAAAAAAATTAAAATAATATATAAGAATAATAATGTTTGGGGGG
>NC_051409.1:24240094-24240450 GCF_015228065.2 Penaeus monodon | reverse complement strand
TAACTATCCACCCCATCCAACTTACTGACCCCTTATTCCCTTTCCCGTCTTTCCCCCCCAGGCTGTATTGCTTTTCCTAAGTTTTAGTATTAATTCAGGGGGATACACTAAAACTGAAGTTTTTTTGCAAATTTACTTTTTGTGATGTTATTGTGCAATATAGTTTTTTTTGTTATGAAGTCTTTTAGGGACAAAAATGGGAATGATTAAAGGACGTGTCAGTTTTTCATCCAATCTTCATGTCGTTAGACTCTAGAAAACAAAAAACCTTCCCCCCAAGGGAGGTCTGCAAGATAGAGCTTGTGCCTCCTAAAAACCATCTAAATTCTAACTTTATTTTAGTGATGTTAGTGTAA
>NC_051409.1:24239885-24240068 GCF_015228065.2 Penaeus monodon | reverse complement strand
CGTGAATGTTTACCCCATTTTAAACATCATTTGCTAATGAAGCAAATTTTGTTCATAGATAATTTTTTTTTGGGCTACAAAATACTCTAGATATTACATCAATCTATTTATCTAAAGTTAATACTGGCATTGAGACCCTTCGAAAAAATAGCCAGTCTATTTTTACGGGGACCCGTAGTATCA
>NC_051409.1:24234064-24234507 GCF_015228065.2 Penaeus monodon | reverse complement strand
GTACTATATGCAATATTTTCAGAATTAAGAAACTGTTGTCTTTCTATGGTGCGCATCTTAAGTGTCTTTTATTGATGGAGGCTGTCCTCTCTTGGCGAGCAGGCGGGAAGAATGGCTCTTGGTAGTTGGTTGGAAAACAGAAATTAAGATTTTATGGAACTTTCAGTGAGATACGACTACTAGGATGAAGGATCAAAGGCTGTGGAGCCATTGTAGTGAGAGTTATTTGCTAAGTAGTATATGTTGTTAACAGTGATTTTTTAAAAGACATTATAAATTTTGTAATTAATGTTTCCATTACCATTTCAAACAATATATATTGTTTATTTCTTGGATGTTACGTATTTCTAAATACAATGTTGTGATCAAGGAACGAAGTGCAAGGTTATTGTGGATCAGGCTAATGTTCTATTTTTGGCAGATTATGTTTAACCCATATATTT
>NC_051409.1:24233582-24233912 GCF_015228065.2 Penaeus monodon | reverse complement strand
GTATCTGTGAATACAAAGTTTTAGATATTTGAATATCAATATTTTCCTATGGCAAATGTTCTATTAGCTTATTTTGTGGAAAACGTTTCTCGCATGAAACTGAATAATATACTAGTGATTTATTTGTAAGTCAGATTTCTCTGCTCTTTCCACGGTATAATTCTTTTTACTTGATGTTAAATTCCATATTATTATTTGGAAACGAATTCATTAGAGTTCCTTTGTTATTGTTTTATTGACTATTATAGATGAAAATCTTCTTCAACAAATGAACTTTTCGGCTGATGAGTTTGTGATCCTTAACTCCTAGTGCATGCATGCATACATACG
>NC_051409.1:24233079-24233160 GCF_015228065.2 Penaeus monodon | reverse complement strand
CGTTGCCCGTGTACTTGGTTCTCCTCTCCACATCACTGATGCGGGAACGGGAGAGGCGGCTGCAGTGCTAACTCATGAATC
>NC_051409.1:24231938-24232254 GCF_015228065.2 Penaeus monodon | reverse complement strand
TTTAAATTAATTTATATATATTCACGGAAGATATAGAGCTGATGACCCGAAAATGTGAGTAAGCAAGCAATACACTCCCAGGCATTAAAGGCAACACTTAATTGACTTAACATATAATCATTTGTGGAAATGACGGCAATGGCGGTAGGAAAAACCCCCCTCTCCCGGGGGTATATTAGAGGCTCCGGAAGCACGGAAGGCCCACACACCAGAAGCAGCCTGCGAGTGTACTTCATTTGAGTCAGAGCGTCCTGCTGTGAAAATGTCTGTCTCGCTGCTCCTGCGGTCTTTCGGACTCCTGGCCTTGCTCGGCTGC
>NC_051409.1:24231530-24231658 GCF_015228065.2 Penaeus monodon | reverse complement strand
CACTAAACTTAACACAAACTTCACGATCCGTTTCTCTTCCAGCGTCTGCCATCCGTGCGACTCATGACACAAGGGGGAATGGTAAGAGAGATTCCGGAAGTGACGCGACGCTTTGTCGCTTCCTCAAG
>NC_051409.1:24229900-24230128 GCF_015228065.2 Penaeus monodon | reverse complement strand
TTTTTATAAGACTACATAGAAGTATATATACTCATAAGCGCACAAGTTTCCCTGATCTTCACGGCCACCAGGGCAAACGGTGGAGAAAGATGGGGGTTGGTGGGCGGGGGCGGGGGCCGGCTTGGCGGCGCTAAAGTGCTCTACAATAACTCTTACGAACGTGCACCTTCTGGAGCACAGGACTACTGGGGCGGCAGAGTCAAGACCCACGGAAGGAAACAATTCTCA
>NC_051409.1:24227775-24229196 GCF_015228065.2 Penaeus monodon | reverse complement strand
GATAAGGCAAGGCAGGCTAATGCTCATCCTTTGGGGCTTTCCTCTTCTAGCGCTTCCTTCGGGCAAGCAGATCCTGACGGAGGACGGCGCCGAATGGATCCATGGAGGCCTAGGAAACTTTCTTTACTATATCGCGCAGGATCTGAATAAATTCACTGAGCCTCTAGACGATTCTGCCTATCGTAAGTATGCTATTATGTCGTTATTTGAAAGATGTCTGAGGAATGATACATCCTAATAGTGCAAAGTCTATTCCAATACATACAATCGAATGGAGAGTAATATGGAGGGTTACTGGAGAGCAAGAGTTGTTTGGTTGTTCTCTGTATTTTACAATCAAACTTCAGTGCTTTCTTTACCTTATATCGAACGATGGTAATGTAACTGAATGCTATTTTGTGATAAAAGGTCCAATTTTAGAAAGATCATTAGTTTTTATTTTTGCACATTTCATTCATGAAAGTTTAGGAAAGTTTTAGAATATAGAATAACAGTTCTTGTTAGTACTTTTATTAGAATTATATCCACTTTCAGCTAAGGCGAAGTCATGCATTACAATAGAGGAAAAAGTTTTCCTGCTTTGAGATATATTGTTTTTAGCTGAATTCCAGGTGTGTTTGATGACTTCATTCGAATTTCTAGTCTGGATGGCCAGGACGCAGTCAGGAGAGGATGCTGACCCTTCGGGCTTCGACGTGGCCGAGGGACTGATGCAGGAATGCGAGAAAGACAACGTGCAAGCCCAGTTCTATGGCTCTGGCTACGGAAAGTGCTACGCGGACAAGTACGTGGCCTGTGAGCGTGAGAATCAGTGAACGTAAATCTCGTGACCATTCCGAAGTCAAAAGACAAATAAAGTGGTCACACTAGAACCCGTAGCTATGTTTTCATGTAATTTAGAAAGAATGTTCATTTGCAATAAATGAACGTGCTCAAAAATCATTTCATTAGATGGCATTTCATTATGTTGTGCCTGACCTAAATTCTATTGGCGTTTTGTATTGGCAGGCAATAAGTAACGAAAAATTTAAGTTGGCAACACTTGACCACCGTTACTATCACTAAAACTGAGAAGATTTCAAGGCCATTACAAGAGAAACATGCATTTCTTTCTAGGTTTTCGGCCAAATACGACAGTTCTCCGGCGTATCAGCCGGAGAAAGACGCCTGGCGTTTCTACCTTAACAAGGTGAGTCACAGAAGCTGCGGGGGAGCTGTGGTCCCTGGATTTCTCTTGGGATAGTGCGACGTGTGCGGCGGCCGAGGCTCGACTAACGCTTCTTTCCTCACAGTGGGTGCTGAAGGACACGGGCCTCGTCGACTGGGAGGATCAGTCTATGGAGGACGCGGATCACTTCACTGACTGGGGTTATGATATGTGGAATCAGTGGGCGGTCGGCTACGACGCTATTGTCAATTAC
>NC_051409.1:24226928-24227186 GCF_015228065.2 Penaeus monodon | reverse complement strand
TCTTGGCCTGAATTCCCCGCTCAGGATGGCCTCCCTGAATCGACCATGTCCCTGTCGTCGCCCGTGTGCAGGATCTTCTGGGACATCGTCGACGGGAACTCCGAGAACAAGGTCCTGGTGGTGACGCAGGCCGGCGCCTCTTACCTGGCCGACCACGTCATCCTCACGCCCTCCATCGGGCACCTCAAGGAGCGCCATGCCAGCCTCTTCACGCCCGCACTACCTGACTCCTATCAGGCGGCCATGGCGGTAGGTACG
>NC_051409.1:24225794-24226766 GCF_015228065.2 Penaeus monodon | reverse complement strand
TATGTATGGAGTCGTGTGTATATTAACCTGCATACGTGCTATACGTGTAACCCATTAACCTGCATATATGCTATATCACTCACGGATACAGAAACACAGACTTACGCCGCACCCTTACGTAGGCCGAGAAACAAGGGCAAAAGATAAAAAGGGATGTATGCGCAGATTGGTGTAACCAAGATAAAGAGAATGGATCAAGAGAAGGTTGTTCCATGTCGCCCAGGTGATGACGTCGGTGGTTACAGCGTCATTTTTTCACTGTCGTAAAGGCAATTTTTATTGCCATTCAGTAGTACGTGTTTAAAATGGGCGCATGAAGGAAGACTTTAATAGTTACTGTAAATATAAATCGAATTTATTATACCACTGGCGAAAGGATTTCCATTGGAGATGCCCCAGGTGCGCAGTAAACAGCCGATTGTAAAACAACCAGAACAGACCTTGTATTCTGCTGTCCTTGGGTGTGACGATAATTCTTGTTGCAACTCACCTCCCTGTTTCTCGCTGCACTCACCGCAGGCGACGGAACTCGGTCTGTGCAACAAGGTGCAGATGGGCTGGGAATCTGCGTGGTGGAGAGACCAGCAAAACTTGAACCTCAACCTTCAAGTCATTTTCACCCAAGATATTCCTGAAGAGATGGTAAGGCAGTATCTTTATTCGTATGTTTATATGCTATGAGGATTACGAGTATTCCTGCGAAGACAGATTTAAGTTGTTATAAATACGCTGTTATTGTGTGAAATTGATAATTGAAATTGACTTAGATATAAGATCATTTCCGTGAGTCAAGCGAGGCATGATTTTTTTTTTCTTCTTGAGTCTCGAAATTTTGACGCAGTGAATTTTGCTCTTTACATTCTTCTCACCTAATATAGAGGAGGAACATTTAAATACATACAAATAAATGAAGAATAAATAGATGGTCTCCAAGTCATTGGATTTTCTTTCATGATAGAAATGAAAAGTTTG
>NC_051409.1:24225149-24225434 GCF_015228065.2 Penaeus monodon | reverse complement strand
GTTCAACACTCATGTGCCCGGACGACCGCAAAGAATAAAAACACCCGAGTATTTTTAAATACTAAAGCCGACTTTCCTTTACAGTCATGGCTGTAGGGGATCAGGGAGTACCTGACAATACACCAACAAAATAAAATGTTGCAAGGTTTCGTCACAGGAGAAGAAGCATAACGATGGAAAGCATCCCTGAAGCTACTTTAAAGAAGCACCTGCAGTGGCATCTGGCCAACGCCCCCGGAATGAATTTTTCCAAACCCCCAAATCTTCTTCAGGAGGTCTGTTTGC
>NC_051409.1:24224584-24225099 GCF_015228065.2 Penaeus monodon | reverse complement strand
CCCCATTACCTGAGGTAGGAAAAGACATGTAATTAACCCTGACTGTATCCCTTCCCGTTGCGGGAAAAGCCAGTGGCAGAATAAGTGGGGGGTTTGAGAGGACCCCTACAACTCTTACCTGAAGACGGGTGGATCCCTGACGAACGTACGCCCTTACTCAGCCTCCCGAAATATCCGGAAAACCAGTACGTTTATCATCATTTCAATGCTTATTTCCCTCCTCTAATTTATGTCAACAGGGAAGCAGACTCGAAGGAAATGATAATTACTACCCACTATTCAGATGCTGCTTGGGCTGGAGAGCACACGCACAGCACGCGATACGGAAGGGTTTTGATGGAGCCATATTACGGCGAGCGAGAAGCCCGACGGGAATCCTCAATTACGGGGATCAACAAATGTACACCGCATACTGAGGCTTTCCTAGTGGTCCAAGCTGAGTTCTGGACTGTGCTGGACAAGACGGACACGAAACCCTTTTTTCCTTCGGTTTTGTATCCCTAATTCTTTATCAA